>NC_041387.1:27320988-27358926 GCF_002162155.2 Triticum dicoccoides
GACGGTAGCCCATGGAGGCTGGAGGAGGTCGACGGTGGAGATGAACAGTATCCCGTGGAGTCCTGTTTTGCGGTACGCCACACCCCTCCCTGAACAGGACCCCCGTTTCGATCGTAGGAGGTCCGTTTCGTCCATTTTATGGTACGCCACACCCCTCCCGATCAACAGGACCCCCGTTTCGACCGTAGGAGGTCCGTTTCCTCCGTTTTGCGGTACGCCACACCCCTCCCGATCAACAGGACCCCTGTTTCGACCGTAGGAGGTCTGTTTCCTCCGTTTTGCGGTACGCCAGGCCCCTCCCGATCAACAGGACCCCGTTTCGAACGTGGCCGATCGAACACAAGGCCGTTTCCTCCTTTGTGCGGTACGCCAGGCCTCGTTTCCATCGCCTGTTCCATCCAAGCCCTCCCGATGAACACGACCACACATTCTGTTCCGACCCAGCAGGTTGGCTCCCAGGCGTTCCGTTGCCTCCCGATGAACACGACGCATTCCGTTACCTCCCCATGAACACGACGACAACGTTGTTTCTCCGTTCCGACCCAGCCATGTATGTATGCGCGAGTAGGCGTTCGAGACCCTGCCCGTATGTACGTACGTGGCCGTATTTTCTTTCTTGCACCCTCGCCGTTGTACGTACGTGTACATGCTTCATGCGCGCCTCTACTACGACACGTGCACGCCTCTACTACGACACGTGCACGCCTCTACATCGACCAGTATGTACGTACACGTTCGCGACCAAAATGACAACGGTACGTACGCTTCGACCAGGTGGGTCCCGACTGTCAGGCACTTCCTTGTCTGCGAAGATGTAGCTGGTGGGTCCCAGCAGTCAGGGGGACGAATCGTTTTGGGTTTTTTTTGCCCGGACGCACTTCCTTGCGTGCGAAGATGTAGCTGGTGGGTCCCAGCAGTCAGGGGGGCGAATCGTTTTTTCGGACGCACTTTCTTGCGTGCGAAGATGTAGCTGGTGGGTCCCAGCAGACAGGGGAAATGTTTTTTTCGCGAAATACGGTGGCCCGTCCAGTGGGTCCCCACGAAAATGGAGTGGAAACTTTCCGTTTTTCCGGAGGAAAAATGGAAATGGAGAGGAAATATGAAACCGAAAATGGAAATTTGCAAAACGAAAGTGGAAATGGAATTTTTTATGCGGAAACGGAAACAAAAACGGAATGGTGTTTTCCGGTGGAATAGGCGTGGAAATGGAACTTTCCATTTTCGTGAATATGGAATTTCCGTTTTTACTATAGACCTATGGCTGCTTTGTAGTCCAACCACCAACAACACACAATTATACAATGAGTAGAATGGATCATTTGAGCCCATCTTCTACAACCACACATTTACTTAGCTTGACTGTATATGCAATTGTTCAGTATTACTACAATACTCCACTAAGTTGCTAACATAACGATGTTATTTCTAGCCATGTAAAAAATCCATTAAATTTGCTTGTGTTTTGTGTGTATTTCTCTATGATTCAAGGGTTTTTAAGTTCCGTTCAACACCCACTTCTGTTTCCGTGTCCGCTTTGTATTCGTTCCGTGTCCGTTTTCGAAAGTATCTGTTTCCGTATTCATTTTCGCGGTTTCTGTTTTCGTTTCCGTGTTTGCAAAATTATATGAAAACAAATATGGTAGCACTTAGTTCCGTCCGTTTCCGCTCCGTTTTCATCCCTAGGTGGAGGAATAATTATTTTGTGCGTAATAAGGAGGCACTTCCTTGCTGCGGCCGTGGACCCAGCTATCAGCCTCTCCACGTACAGTCCACGTCCGATGGAAGCCATTTCTTGACCACGTTGACCACGCCGCGCCGAGAGAAGGGCGGTGGACGACGGCGAGGCCTAGGAAGGGGACGACATGGAGCCGGGAAAGACACGACAGTGGATGCCCACGCGTAGAGGAGTATGAGGGTTCACTCGTTCGGCTGCGGTGTGAGGCTGCCGTCGCCGCAGAATAACAGGGGGTGTGGGTGCGTAGAGGGATGGCCTAGCAGCGGTGCGAGTAGTAGGGGGCGGTGAGGCCTCCGCGGCATCACAGCCGGCCACGAGTGGCAGGAGCAGGTGACACGACCGGCGCTGCTTTGGGCGGATGGAGCAAGAAGACCAGAGGTTGAAGAAGCACTACGGCCGTTGGATGGACATCGTACGGTCACTGGAGCTAGAATCGTTCATACATTGACTAAAGTTGACAAAGGCCTCCGTCCCAGTCAACTTAGTAGGCCCACAAGTCAGCCTCCCACCAAGGTTGGTCCCAGCTAGTAGAGGGGTATTCATTTTTTTGTGCGTAATAAGGAGGCACTTCCGGTGGGTCCGAGTTGACAGCGGGGGGAACGTTTTTTTTCGTGAAATACGATAGCCCGACCTGTTGGTCCCAGCAGTCAGGGGGAAACGTTTTTTTGCGAAATACTGGTGGCCCGTCCAGTGGGTCCCAGATGTCAAGTGGAGGAATAATTATTTTCTGTGTAATAAGTAGGCACTTCCTTGCGGCTGCCGTGGACCCAGCTGTCAGCCTCTCCACGTACAGTACTCTTCCGATGGAAATTGGTCGTTGACCACATTGACCATGCTGCGCCAAGAGCACCACGACGGTGGACGACAGCGAAGCCTAGGAAGGGGACGACGCGGAGCCGGGGAAGACGCGGCAATGGAAGCCCGCGCGGAGAGGAGTATGAGGGTTCACCGGTTGGGCTGCGGTGTGAGGCTGCCGTCACCGCAGAATAACAGGGGGTGTGGGTGAGTAGAGGGATGCCCTGGCCAGTGGTGGGAGTAGTAGGGGGCGCTGAGGCCTGCGCGGCAGCACAGCCGGCCACGGGAGGCGGGAGCAGGCGGTCCCGCCGGCACTGCTTTGGCGGCTGGAGCAAGAAGATCAGAGATTGAAGAAACACGACGGGGTTACGTCTGCTAGAATTGTTTGTTGACGTAGTATATAATAACTAAAAAAGTCTTGCATACGCGTCAACTAAACAGGCCCACAAGTCAGACCACTCCCTCTTTTTTTAATAATTTATATATAGCTCATGGCAACTTCTTATGCAACTTATTGCAGTCTTTTTTTTGGTTGGCCAGGGCCAATTTCGCATATTTTTGTGGGTTCCAAACTATTTTTAATACCAAAATGTCGAGCCAGATTTAAAGTACTTTGAAGATATATTTGAATTAGGTTAATGCCCAATGAAATAGGAATCTGAAAATGTGAAAAAAATCAGAAATTATAAAGTAATTGCCAATTTGTCATCTGTTTTTATATTTACAACCCATTTCATATTACTTTCAAGGCGTAGAAAAATAAGTAGGCCTGGATTGGGTATTCTTTAAAAAAATAAACTGGGATCATTTGCACAAAGAAAAAATAGCTGGGCTGGTCACATGGTGAACATAAAATATAAGCCTGGGCCAGACGGGCCACAGCCCAGTTCAAACCCTGCTCCGTCTCAACAATACCAAACAAAAAAAATACTGCTCGAGTAGCTACGTCCCAGGTGTCAGCCGATCTTGTGTTGTTCTCTTGTCTATTGACTATATACGCTCACAATGTCGTGGGTCCCAGATGTCAGGAAAACACTAGGAGGAAGCATTTTATTTTTCCATACGCTGACATGGTGGGCCCCGACTGTCATCCTCTCCACGTACTTCTGCCAATTCCTGTTGTTTGTTGACCATGTTGACAACGCGAGAGGGCGGCGCCGCGGCAAGCGCACCAAAGCGCACGGAGGACGTCAGCATTAACGATTTAGGAGACCGTGGGGCGGCGATGCGTGCGCTGAGGCGCAGCCAGCCGTGGGAGGCGGAAGCAGGCGGCCCCGCCGGCGCTGGTTTGGTTTTGGCGGCTGGAGGAAGATAGGACTGAAGAAACACGACAGACTGTAAAAGCAGCAGGAGTACTTAACAACCTTAACTGAAACCAGCAGGGGCACTTAACAACCAAAGCTGAAAGCAGTATGAGTACTTATACAGGTTCAACCGTACAAAGCACGCCTCGAATAGTGCTACTTTGCCTACAGGCTACAGTTCAACAAGGGTGAGGCCGCCAAGCCCCAGGACAAGGCCCAGGCGCCACCCCGCGCATCCACAACCTTCTGAAAGCGCTTCATCTCGCAACGTGGTCAATAAACAGGATATTCGCTTTAGAGCCATGGAAAAGCATGAACATAATCTTCTGTCCTATTCTCCAAGATGGATGGGCCTTCATTATCTAAGACCACCCACGAATAAGTATCTTTTCACCTCCAAGGGGAATTGAGTAGGTAGACATAAACATCATGTTGTGACCAAGCGCAAGTCTGACCCGACCATGGTCAGGCATATGTATAGGAACAATAGAACTCGACAGTTCCTATTTTAAGAAGATCACAGCTGTAAAACTGTGTATAAGCAATAGTTTATGAACAACATATATAACAGAAAACAACTCGTATCATAAGTTTCTCGACACAGTTGGACCTGTTCAACGAGTGCAGCAGTGGCACACATATCCCACGTGGCCTTCCACCATTGAAACACCCCACAAGGGCCTCAAGACGATCGATAAAATGTAGGAACATGTGGATGTCGTCCCAGTCAACTTCAGTGCCATCAATAACAGCCGAGTTACTACAGAATAACAAACGAGCAGCCTGCTTAACTCTGAAAAAACCTACACATGCTACCAATTATAAGAAAATATTAGTTAGAAGTATCATCTTCGTGAGAGATTCGTGCTACTTCTAAAGTTAAATTGTGATTAGTTAGACAGAATAGGTGGATTAAGAAGTAATCGAGGCAACAAGCAAGAGCCAGATATAACACTAACATGGATGAACAATTGGAACGACGTCGGGGTGGAAGATCGCAGTGAAGATGAGACCAGGTTCTGCTATTTCCATCAACATTCGTGCGCCAACTTTCAGTCCATAACACTTGAGAAAGTTTATCCAAGTTCGGCCATAAAAAAGCAGCGATCTTCTTGGTTCATGAACCCAACTCGAAAATATCCATGGATTGTCTTCACTGTGACCATTAAACTAGTGTATTCAGTTATGGCAAGGCCGAGCATCTTGAGTACATGTATTCTGGCAGAGCAAATAATACATTGCAGGAAAAATAATATGAGAACACAGCATGTTCAAAAAAACCCACCCTCCCGGATGGAGAAGAGGATTCTAGGAACATACTGTGCGCGTTTCAAAATGCTGTGGTAGGATGAGAAGGAACAAGTGTGGCGTCTCGCCGAAGGCGCAGAAATCTGTAGGGTACTCACACTTTGGGCACTGCAACTGAAACACACTAGATTCAGTACGAAGAAAAATGCATCAACGGCGGCGGCTGCCATCCTAGGATTACCTGCGACCAAGGGACTTGGATTTATCGGGGATGGATGAAGAATTTGTACCTGGTTCTCCATGAGAAAACCCTATGCAATCGCCGAGCGGGGTTTTTCTCTGAACAAGCAGACAAGGGAGAAGGGGATTCAGGCCCAGTGAAATATTGCCGCTTCGTCCGTCCAGCTTACTGCTAAAGCTGGAAAG
Source organism: Triticum dicoccoides (assembly GCF_002162155.2). Lineage (NCBI taxonomy): Eukaryota > Viridiplantae > Streptophyta > Magnoliopsida > Poales > Poaceae > Triticum > Triticum dicoccoides. The sequence continues at coordinate 27,326,497 of NC_041387.1, forward strand.
GGGGGTTGTCATTTGACGGCTCATTGGGCATTACTGCGGCGCTACGACCGGGGTGTGTCTGCCGTGAAGTTGTGCACTCTAATTTGTGCATATGGCACGTGGACCCCGTTGCCGGTTGCCCCACATATCAGCGAAAGGAAGTAGAAAGACAAGAGTAACTAGTTACAAATAAATATATTTTTTGACAGAGAGATACTCCCTCTGTAAAGAAATATACAAATCTTTTATATCACAGGCTCACCTTGCCGAGAAATATACTCCCTCTGCAACGCACGGGCATTATGGGGGTTCAAATTTTTTTATGGGGGTTCAGCTGAGAATATAATACTCATATAGGCTCATGGTTCTGGACTTTGGGCCGCAGGCCGACCCTGCATGTTTGGGGGCCCATGTGTTCTACCTCAGCGCTTTTCATATTGCAAGCAATCGGTACTGCGCTGGTTTTAGATGCTGTCGCAAGGTGAATACACAAAATTGAATAAAGCACGGTAGCTGTTGGAATGAGATCGAACGACAGTTCCTAACCAGCAATCACAGTTGCAATTCTATCAACGATATACCATGTGATAAATAATACTGTCGTACTACTTATACACATAGGACACTTGTTTCACCATGCCAGATTATTACATCAAAATCTCTCGGAGGATAGATCAGTTCGGCAGTTGCGTGCTGCTACTGAAGAATTTCAAAGTTGATTTGGACCGGCTCTCCTTGCCGAGAAAGTTCGATTTTGACATCATCCCCTACCGCAAGATATGATTTAGATTTGAACCTTGACCATCCTTTAGCATCAATCATCATGCGACCATCCTTTGTACTTACGGTATATTGAGCAGGTTCATTCACACCAAGGCTGCGCATGGTAAGAGAAACTTGGCCGCGGTCGCCCGGATTGTTGAATGACTCCCTCGTTGCTCTAGGAATTCTCTGTTTGAAAACAAGAAGACATACCCAAACAGTTAGATCAACACAGTGAACCATGTGAAACAACATGGAAAGAAAAAAGAACGAAGCACTTGGGCGGCCAATGCTTACCAAGAAGGTGGACATGTCGGTTTTTGTAAGGACTTTGGTATATGAAGTGCGAACTGTAGCCCAGTCTGTTGTCGGTGCAACTGCATGGGCCGGACCAAATGCAAGTGCAAGTGTTGGTGCAGGTGCTGAAGCCGCTGCTACTGCCGGAGATGGTGCTCCTTGTAGAGCTGGTGCCGGTGTCGATGCCCGATCCTCCGGTAGATCAGACTGATCCGCTGACGCGGTCGGTGCCCAATCCTCAGCTGGATCAGACTGAGTTGCTGCCGCTGTCAGTGCTAGAGAAACTGCCGGTGCTCGATCTGTGCGAGATAGCGACGATCGTGTCTGGTCTGCTATGATCAGCTTTCTAACTTGACTAGGATCCGTGACCGTGATCCAGATTTTTTCTTCATTTCTTTTAAACGCGAGAAGGACTAATTGTGGCGTTTTTGTTAAATCAAACTGCAGTTCATCATAGGGATTCAGCTTGTACTCAGACAATAGACTGATCCAATTTTTTCCAGTAATATAAGTGATGGACAGTGCCTTCATTACTGACACGACATAAGAAGTGAAACCTGCAAAAATAGCCATCGTAGAGAAAACCAAACGGTTTATTCTGTGATGAATATCACATGGCAAAACCTGCATCGTAAAATTGCAGGAAAAGAAAGAAAACATGACATTAAATCAATAAGATTTAGACAGTAAATCAATAAGATTTACTTGATGTGACACGAGTGAATCCTTACCAGGAAATCACTATGTTGAAGTACTAAACAGAAGATTGATCGTCCAACTACGCATGGCATGCAGGGGCCCTGCCTACTCCCACAAGCAGGACAGTCCAAAGGTCGTGACAAATCGTATGGACCGAACATCCATGGGACTGGAAATCCTGGTGGGTGTGATAAACCCTGCAATGCATACAGATATTGGAGTGTAACCATAATTGATAAACCGTCCTCACAAAAAATATGATCTGGATACTTCAAAATGTACAGACTGAATTGAGTGGACAGACATTAACATAGACTGTTCTCAGGACTGACCACACACCAAAAGCGGCAGTACTAATAAACAATACAGGGTTCACAAACACAAATCAAGTACTGAACAATAGTACTTACTACAGATAAGCAAAGTTGCACTAACTAAACTCTGCAGACTATTTCTTGCCACCGACCTACAGGATGAACCCCGCATAACTGACCAGGCCATGGACTTCGTGTGAGATGTCTACATGCACCATCACCATGTTGTCAACCTTGGAGAACCTAACAGAGTGGTCTTTCCACTCATAAGCATGATGATGAAGACAGGCCGCATCAGATTTGTTGGGAAGCTTTACAAGAACCACACCCTTCATAATCGAAGGCACAACCAGGAAATTGTTGTGGTCAAGTACAGCCTCGAGAACACACCTGACAACAATGCTACAGGAAAACACTAGTTCAGGACACGTGGCGACAAGGACACAACAGCTGGATAGTTCAGCAGTAGAACTCATCATCAGGTCTTCCAGTTCACACGGCATGACTTTGAGAACTTCATCTCCACCGCGGACCTGGTTCTAATTCAAACAGAAACCATATTTCATTACTACCTCCGTTCAGAAATATAAGATGATTTTCGATATTATACTCCATATATGACTACATATACGCACAGAAATGAGTGAACAAAGACACTAGAACATGTCTTCAAAGGCATGAGAGCAGAGGGATTACATGAAATATCCATAACACAAGTTACTGAGGCAAATATACCCTCTTAAAAGGTAGCATTAATGTTCATAAAGTACTCCCTCCGTCCCAAAATTCTTGTCTTAGATTTGTCTAGATACGGATGTATCAAGTCACATTTTAGTATTAGATACATCCGTATCTAGACAAATCTAAGACAAGAAATTTGGGACAGAGGGAGTAGTTGAAAGTAATCTATAAGAAATCAGTATCAACCTCTCGCATGTTTTGGTCAAAAGAAGAATTTAGAACCGTCATTTGGCACACTAAAATCATATGCAAGATCACCCAGAAAGTTCTACTACCAGTACTAGTACTGTGTGTTAGATGAAAAAACACGATCAAGATCGAGTAAAAGATCGTCAACAAGAGACATTACCTGGACTTGCTTAATGAGGGATCCCAGAGAGGGGGGCTTGGACAGGGCGATGGCTTTGAGCTTGTCTGCGGTAGTCTCAGCGGGGTGCTTGCGCTTCTTCATACCATGAGCCTCGACGGTTTTGGCCAGAGCCATAGACATCACGTCGGCCGGTGCTCCGGCGTCCATCCAAGAGAGGAAGCTGAGAGAGAAGAGTGAAAGGAGGAACAAGATGAGGGAGAAGCAAAGTGAGTGGGGGTTTTCTTCAAGAGAGGAAGCTGAGAGAGAAGAGTGAAATGATGATTGCTTCATCCGTCCAACTTACTGCTGGAAAGGAGGGGGCTTTGTGATTTGACGGCTCATTGGGCATTACTGCGGCGGTTCGATCGGGGTAGTCTACCTTCACTCTACTACGGAGTAATTTAGTGCATGGCTGGAGGACCCAGGTGCTGGCTGTCCCATACGTCGGCGAAAGTGAGTAATTTAGTGCATGGCTGGAGGAGGATCCGTACGGTAGAGCGTGTCCACTTTTTTTCATTCTGAAGAAAAAAATGATTACAACAAGCGTTTCCACTCTTACGATGGAGGAGTGCGAAACACGGCAGCCACTTGAACATACACAGTGCTCCTACTACTAGGCATGTGTAGTGGTTCATACATCAGTACTACACAATCTTGTTGCTGTGTTGTGCGCATGTCAACTACTCCTATATGTAACATAGTACCGCTTTTTCGACTGTCCGGTCGAGAATGAATGGTGAGATCAATGTTAACATAACTAGGTCCACAGCGCACGGAGAGTACTGTGCTACAGTAGTCCATGAAACATGAACCATATGAAGCACATCCTATAGTGTTAGACAGGGTGTATGAAGGGTGCACGGGATGGGAGCAAAAGTTCCCTTCTCGACCCACTTTTGGGTGTTTGGCAGAGTGCATGAAGGGTGCATGAGTCTACACTAGTAGGTTGACAAAAATACACGAAGAGAAAACAACTATATTGAGATGAGAATGCAACCAAACACACCCACACGCTTTGTGCTACAGTGACAGATCTGCATCGTCTGAGTTTGATCCAACGGTCATGTTGCACCGAGACATGGACATGCCCATGCAGAGGGCGCCTAAACACCACCGAAGTCCCTCTGCTTCTCGAGGTGCATGACGTTGGTGATGCAGGGTGCAACCGCCCGCAGAGCCCGCTCCCGGTCGACGAGAGCCAGCTCGTCAAAGATGGCGTCCAATGGCACGAATGGATTCCGGTGACGGAGCCCTCAAAGGATTAGCCCGGCAACGGCGACGACAGTGCGCAACCACTCCTTGTCCAGCTCAGCCCCCACCATCGCACGGAGACGGCTCAGCTCCTCGGAGATATAGGTGAAGAAGGAGACCAGGTCAGGAAGCCGCAGCTCGTTGAAGTCGACCGGGTGGTCGAACGGGTTTAGCCCGACAGCCGGCATCGTCGCGCTAGCACGACGGTAGGCATCGCGCAGCCGCAACACGTGCGTGGCAACTTGGTTCACCAAGTGGCTGAGGCAATCCTGGACGTCATCACGATCGGCCCGCCCGCGCTCCAGCCGGCTCCCCTGACGGCCTATCGTATCTCCCGCTTTCTGCAGCAACACCGCCGACGCCTCGAGCATCTTTGTGGTGGACGCCTGCCGCTTTTGAAGCTCCGTGAACTCCCACACATAATGGAGGAGCATGGCACTCCTCTCCTCCTTGAGCTCACAGAGCTCCACATCCTTGGCCCTGAGCTCCGCATCCTTGGCATGGAGCTCCTGTGTCAGGCGCCTCACCTCGGACTCCGTGATCTGCTGCACCGCCATGGCACCAGGTAGAAGCAATGGGGAGAGGAAGCAAAGGGGGCGAAACGGATGAAAGGCAATGCAATCTACGGGAAGGCGGAGGGAGCCAGCCGAGGAGCAGGGAATCTTTTGGTTTTCACCATGGTAAAACACCAGTCGACGGCTTCTCACATCAGGGAGCAGTGGGTTTTTACAGGCGGAGTCATCGTGACTAATTGCTACCGCGCCTGCTCCTGTCAATCAAAAAATTAAAAATCCTGTCGCGCCTGCTCCCATCAATCAAAAAATGTAAAATCCTGCCGCACCCAAACACCAGAGCAACGCCGCGGTGGATATTTAAATTTACCTGCTGGCAAGTAGATAAAAAAAGGGGTGAAAAAACAAATGTGGCGGCGGCCTAGCTAATCGGTCGAACTAGCCCAACTAGCTAGCCACCGTGATTCACTGATGTACTCGGCGGGAAAGGTGGTCTTTCGTGATTTGATGACTCATTTACTTGCTTCGGTGCTACGACCGAGGAGGACCCAGAAAATGCGCGGTAGGGCGTCCCACGTCAGGAAGAATATATGCGTGCACCACCCGGGAGGACCCCGAAACCGCGCGGGAGGGTGTGTCATGTCTCGGCATGGAGGAAAAATGTGCGTGTAAAAATATACTGTATCAGACGTAGTACCTATGGTTCGACCTCGGGACCCAGCCAGTCAGTCGAAAACACCCCACTAGCCACACAACTTCATTATGCAAACGTGGCACGGTTAGCTCCGTCTCGACCAGCCGCAATGTCTCTTGTTCTAGGCGATTCTTCTATTTTCCAAGCTTTTTTAGTTGTAATAACACCACGGCAAGCTAGCGCCGCTCTTCGTGTGTGCCCGTGCAAAGGTTAGACGATGGAGAGAAGAGAGATTGAGATCGCAGACCTGGGACCACCCGTAAGTGAGACAACGGTCATGCACGTGTTGACGAGGCACTCCCTCTACTCTACTCAACGCAAGTACTGTATAAAATCAAGTTATGGCACAAAGCCAACAACCGTTAGTTTTTTCAGGCTATCGACTTACGCTTTGTAGTCCAGGTTGCCAGTTCGAATCTCGTCTTTCAGATTTATTAGTTTTAGGTCCAAATTTGATTAATGACAAGTGGGACCCCCGTGTGTTGTTCTGATATTTCAGTGTAGGATGGTTTTTTTGAACAAACACTCTGCGCGGTTAGACAAGTAACGACACGAGTTACACGTATTTTGCAAGTTTACAAACAAAAATGACAGCCGCATAGAATATCACATCCACCCCGCAGCTTAGATATTATGGTGATACGAGTTTTTACACCGTTGGAAGTGAGATCCAATGGCTTGGGAGTAGTCTTTGTAATTATGCGCAATTTCCAAACTCTCCAAAGTTTTTTTTGCAAATAAAACATTCAGGCCTCGTGTGTGCCACTGCATCTTCGATCCAACGGCTCCCCGGTGCTAATATTAGGTGCTCTCCATAGCTTAATTACCCGCTACGGTGATATGAGCATCTAGGTCGTATGATCATTGATCAGATGGCACATGCATAGTACTTGTACTTTCTGCGCATTTCCAAAACTCTATCAGCCGTATATTGCAAAAACATTCAAACCTCCTACTGTGGGCCGTTAGATCTCAGTGAACTCGTATCACCATAGAATCTACGGTGCGGGAGCACCTCATACTCTCCCGTGCGAGAAAACATAAGGTGCTATCGCAGCTTGGATGCTACGGTGATACGAGCTTGGAGGTCGTTTGATCTAAGATCCAATGGCATCTGAGCAGTCTTTGTGCTTGTAAGCAGTGGCCGAACTCTTTTGGGGCTTTTCTGCAAAAAACCATTCGAACCACCGAGGAGGTGTTGGGTCATAAATCCAACACCTCCTAAGAGCTTGTATCACCAAAGCATCTAAGGTGTGGTGGCACATGATATTCTTACATACATGAGAATATGATGTCCTCCTTCATCTTAGATGCTACGGTGATACGAGTTTCGAGGTCGTTGGATATGGGATCAAAGGGCATCTAAGTAGTTTTTGTACAAATTGTGTGCAATTCTCAAACTCATCAAGGTTTCCTGCAAAAAAATTAAGACACATCATGTGAGCTGCTATATCACAGATCTACAAGCTCCAAGCAACTCATATCGGCATATAGCATGTAAGGTATGGGGGCACATGATATTCTCCCGGGGAGGAGGGGTGGGGGTGCACAACCAATCGATGGTTGGGAGGGTGGGAACAAATATAATCTAAACAACCCTAAACAGAGCTCCACAATTTTATCTAAGGTCGAGGGGTTGACCCCCGACAATCATAGCTCCGCCTAAACACAATATTTGCATGTACTGTAGTACTAGACTTAATATTCATGTTTCAGTTTCATGTTCATTTTAAATATTGAACTGAGGACCATGGATGTCTTACATTTTACTCCCTTCGTTCCTAAATATTAGTCTTTTTAGAGGCTTCAAATGGACTGGCACGTACGGATGTATATAGACATATTTTAGAGTCTAGATTCACTCATTTTGCTCCGTATGTAGTCACTTGTTGAACTCTCTAAAAGACTAATATTTAGGAATAGAAGGAGTATTTTTGAACTCGTGTCATACATGCATGGGTTGGAAAAATAGATGCACTATACTTATTGGATTGTTGTTGTGTTCGTGTGTGTGTGTCTGTGTGTGTGTGTGTGGTCATATGCTTGATACATACAAAGTTTTCTCACCTTCATATTGTTCATCTTTTAAATTTGAATTTGCATTGGAAAACTTACTAGGGATACCATGAAATGTGAAATCCACGTTGAGATCACTATATCACAAATTCACTCTAATTCAACGACTCGTCATAAATCAATTACCACGTTGAGATTAGTATTTGCAAGGAAAATACGGGTATTGTAATACACATAGATTCGTTCGGCAATTTAAAAGGTTCCTTTCGTATTCTCAAATGGTAGGACCCAACGGCGTACCAGCCAGACCTTGGCTCGTGTTGATCCTAAAAAACGGGCTCGTGGCCTTCGGTGGCGTGCGTGGTACGCACATTAGGCAACCCCAACCAGTCGAGCCTCAGCGTTTCAAGTCGAAATATCTGGCGGCCAGAATTCTAGCCCTAGGAAATTCCCCTCATGTCCCCGGTCCATAATGACTACCGATGAACAATGGAGGGATGCTTTAGTAACTAGACAACGTTACCTACCGTGCCGAGCACGGTTCAATTCCCTCGGTCGCCGCTCGTCAATGTCACCCGTCAGCTGCATTGCCTAGTACTACTACTACTACACCAGGATGAGCACATAATTGAGCCCGTTTGTTCGTGCCTAGTACTTTTTTTGTTCGTGCCTAGTACTTGAGTTAATATATCAGGCAATGCACTGGTACGGAGGGATTATCCTTTTACTCCCTCCTTTCCGGTTTATAGGGCTTATCTCAAAATTTTAGTTTTCCCATTTTATAGGTCTCAGTTTGGTTGTTCTCCATCACATGTTCAGATTTCAAGGTGCAATAAATCATTACATGCAAGTATTAAGAGAAAATTGACCAATGCATGTACTTTATGCATGCATGCATTGCAATTAATGCATTCGTAAACACAATTTTTAAGGAAAACAAGCGCATTAATTGAGTGGTTTTGCAAACTACAACAATTGTTCCACCACTCACCATCTACCTTGGTTGGTGAGATTTTTGAATTGAGCCCTATAAACCGGAAAGGAGGTTTAACTAAGCAAAATATTTGACCAAATCCTTTCTTAAGAAATACAACAGGACAGATGTACGGCTTGAAAATTTATTGCATGATGCAGGTTATGATATTGTTTCGAATCCTGGGTCTTAAATTTCTGAAAATCCAAAAGGGAGCATAAATTCTTGAAACTGAGCATGGTCACGTGATATGGTACAAATATTACTTCGTAAGTTTTTTCTTCAATTCGAGACAAGCTGCTTATGACAAGTTGCACAAATAAAGAGCCAAGGTATTTTGGAACAAAGACTTGTCACGTTTTTTTTTGAGGGAAAAGACCTGTCACGTTAAGGCGAACGCTTTCACTATTGAAACCGTGGGCGTTTACGTGCCGCCACGAGTCCCCGCTTCTCATCGGCAGGTGCCGTCCCAGCAAGCGTGTGAGTCGATGGGAGGCGTGCGAGCAGACCGCTGCGCTGGCTGTCAGGGAGGCGTGCGAGCAGACCGCTCTGCAGACTCACCGGGAGGCGAGCCCTTTGACCAGGCTCCACTGCCCACCGTCGTCCCAACTACTCCCACTTTTAATGTCGCCGGCACCGCAGTTTAAAATCAACCCCGCACTACCCGGTATCGCTACAATCCTCTCTCTTCCTCTACGATTCTCCTATCGTCTACCTCCAACTAGCCTGACCTAAACGTACGCCATGCCGCATCACGATGGTCTACCCTTACTGTTCCAGTTTCATGAGGAAGACACCCAGCCGGAGTCTCAAGAACATAAGGCGCTTTGGGACGAGCTTGAACTGGCCTTGCGGGAAGACGCCGCGCCTGTCCCCGCTCCCGTTCCGGCTCCCGTCGCCCCGACTGCGCCAGCGCCCATCCCCGTGGCATTGATGGGCTGGGAGCCGCACATTGTCGCCGAGCATGATGCCACGGGGTTCCACGAGGTCCCCGCCGACTTTCACGCGCCCGTGCACCTGCCAGCGCATGCGCCTGCGCGTGCACTGACGCGCACGCCCGTGCCGGTGCCCGTGCACCTGCCAGCGCATGTGCCTGCGCGTGCACTGACGTGCGCGCCCGTGCCGGTGCCCATGCACACGAACGTCTCCGCCGCGCCATTGACAACGCTTGTCCCCACGCGGGTGCCAGTGCCCCCCTCAGCGGCATGGATGGCCGCCGTCGACAGCTTCCTTGCACCAACACCAGTCGCCTCCTCCCGCCAGTTGACTCGCTCCGAAGTCCAGAACATTTTGGCCTTCCTTGAAGCTAGGCCAACGTCCAGGAGTACGCCAACAACGGCGCACGACGCCGTCGTCGCCGTCGTTCAGTGACCCGACGACACACAGAGCACGGCAGAGGAGCCGCTTCCCACCGCGAGACGCCCCCGCCGCCGCCGCGTAATCTAAATTTGCCATGCGTTCGGATTTCCATGCTTAAAATCCGTACATTTATCATTTCCGTTTATTTTATATCGATCGTCGTATAATTTAAAGTCGGAGTCAGACTGAAAGAAATGTATGGTTTGATCGATTGAATGTTTTGCTAGAGCCGTATCAAATTAAATATAAAACGTCATCAAGCCACAAGTATTCCTTGTCATCCAACGACCTAGACTGCTTCAATATCGAGTGCTCAACACGTTTAGCGTGCAGTTAATTTCATGCCAAAAATAGTGCTAATCACATGACAACACGCAAATAATATCCTAGTAGTTAATATCCGCATGCACTTAATATACTTCCAAATTAACGTGCATTGCACGTACACACTGACTAGTGCTGCTAGTACGTGAAACTGGTGTCGTGACTTGTGAGTCGTGAACACGTGCAGATATGGTCAACGGCAACATCGCCCGCGAGTTCTTCCTGTTTGCCCGTGCGTCTAAACGCAGAAGGGGAGGGGGGAGAGAGAGCACACATGGAACCCACCAGTAAGTGAAGGCGAATAGTACTAAAAATAATATTACATGTTATCCATTAATTAGGCTGTGGTAATATAAAAACATTATGTGAACAAAGGGGGTACAACAAACATTGCTGTTCTACGTATGTTGCCTATTGATGTGCGGCTTGAAGGACCGGTCGCATGTTCGATCCTCGTCCTTTATTTTTTAATTTGTATATGGGTCCAAATTTTTTTCATGACATGTGGGCCCCTTGGTGTGTAGTTTGTAGCACTTTAATTTGTGGGTCGAAATTTGTTCCATTCCAAGTGGACTATTGGTGTGTAGTTTTGTAGCTTATTTATAATAATTAAAGAGAACAACATAGTTTTTTCAATAATACCATGGTGTGACGTTGAAGGTGAGAAAGGACGTGCGAGAGAGCGATGACCGAGCCAGAGGGAAATCAACTAGGGGAGTTGCGTGGGTTGCAACGGCGTTTGGAGTAGTTGTGGGCCGAATGCTACGAAAATATAATCTAAACCGACCGGACTAAATGCCTACACAAATTAATCCAAGGTTGGAGTGCCACTCAGAATGTAAATAGCTCCGGCTTTGCGAGGGATGGAGAGGTAGTAGCTTCAACACGTGGAAGATACGGTATGAGAAAGTGAGGTCAATCGAGAGACATATAGATAGAGAGACAAAGTGAGTGTGGTCCGACATTCATTGAACAAATATATATGCTCCGGAGAGATATTGTCCGATTGAGCTTTTGGTAAGGGTGAGGGTTGTAAGATAGAGCTTGAGAGATGATCCAGTCACAGACGTGTAGATATATTTTGTGCGTGGGAGGAAGCAAGGTCAACCGATCACATAGGGTCGCCGTGCGATCGAAAGAGTGAGATGGGTTGGAGAGAGTGACCTAGATAGACGATGTGCGTGAGAGAGTATACAATGTGAACAGGTCGAATTGGGCTCAAACATGGTGATATATCGTTTTTTCCGAGAAAGAGCAAGGTAAATCGAGACACACACACACACACACACACAGAGAGAGAGAGAGAGAGAGAGAGAGAGAGATTGAGTGAGCGTGGCCCACCATGAGGTCGAAAGAGTGGCGGCGGCTTGGATGGACTGACCTAGATAGGCAATCTGCGTGAGAGAGTATAGAGTGTGTCGATCGAGGCCCGAACAGGGAGATATATCATTTGTGTGTGAAAGAAAACGAGGTTAAACGAGACTCAGATAAAGAGAGTGAGATTGAGAGAGTGTGGCCCGCCGTGCGGAAGAAAGAGTGAGACAGTCTCGAGGGAGTGACCTAGATATACAACATGCGTTCGTGCGCACGAGAGGTTGGGGGGCTAGATAGGAAATGCATGTAATTAGCGCGAGAGGGTGAGAGGGAGAGGGGGGAGAGAGAAAGAGCTCGGCATGGGGTGCAATGGCGGGTGTGTGAGGTAAATACATTTGGTAACAGGAGTGGAAAAAGGGGTTGTGTAGTTGAGAGACTTAGAGATCGAAACATGGAGAGAAAGAATGAACGTGTGTTGGAAACCGATAGCTTGCTAAGGTGGTTAGGAAAGGAAGATTGACCGATACAGGAAGTATGTAGCGTTTGTGCGCGGGAGGGGGGGGGACTAAAAACAACATTTGAATGTACATAGTACGAGACTTAATATCGATGTTTCAATTCGGTGTACATTGTAAGATTTGAACCGAGGACCAGGTATACGGGTAATTATTTCGAATTCGTGCCATACTAAGTTTCGAAAAGTTGACATTGGCTCAATTTGTTGTGCTATTTTGTAGGTCATATGTTTGAATCCATCCAAAAGTTTTCTCACTACCATGGTGTTCATCATATACATATGAATTTGTAAAAAAGTAGCGTGGATACAGTGAAATGCGAAATCCACGTTAGAAGTAGAGATCGCTACATGACACACACTCTAATTCAAATAACTAACTACATGACACACACTCTAATTCAAATAACTAATTATATGACACACTCTAATCCACGTTAGCGTGGGTACCGTTTTGATTTTTTTTCAAATAACCCATTAATTAATTTATAGTACTCCCTATGTTCACTTTTATAAGACCTTGAAGACATTTCAGACAATGTGCAAAACAGTTCATTTTAAGTTGTCTGAAACGACTTACAAAAGTGAATGGATGGAGTATCTCGTTTCGAATGACTAATTATTGCAAGGAAAACACGGGCATGGTAATACATACAGATTCGTTTGCAAATGAAAGAAGATTCGTTTGCATTCTCAAATGTAGGCGCACGAGGTAGACCAGGGTCGTGTCGGGGTGGACGCTGCTTCGGTGCCTTAATGGCAACAGCCCTTGGGTGACTGACATGTGGGCCTGCCACCTGTTGGGCCCACATGTCATGGACACAAAGGCAGGTGCCTTAAGGCACCGAAGCGTAGTCCTGTCGGGGTGGTCGCGTGTGTCGGACGGACGCGTAGCACCCAGCCACCCACCCCCCTCCCCCCCCCAAAAAAGGACGGCAACAATATAAGTTCACGCTTCCATGTTTCGGATTGAAATATCTGGCGGCCCCAATTCCAGCCCTGCAAAATCTCTCTTCTCCACCGTCCCCTTCCGCGCTCAGATTGCTCAAATCCCTAATTCGCCACCATCCCTCGAATCGCCCCTCGTCTCGTCTCTTTCCCCACTATTCCCCACCTCTGTGCCGGACGCCGACGACGAAGACGACGGTCGCACTTCACCACCGCACCGGAGCTACCTCATCTACGCCCTCGTCCGCCGCACCGGGTGGTCCACCGACAACGTCGGCCGCCGCAACCGATGTGCCTCACAGGCACCGAGTTCCACCGCATCAGGTGCGCTTCACCGACGCCGTCAGCTCACTGGGGCTACTTCACCGAGCACATCGTCGCACCTCCACCCCCCGAGGTCGTTGGGGCTTCACCAACGGTCTCGTCCATCGCATCATAGCACTCCGCTGCCACTCAAGATCTGCATCCGTGCGCGGCCAGCCAACGCCAGCGCATCACCCTCAATGGCTCTAAAGTGACCCGCACTCTAGCTAGGCGACCATCCCCAAACGCCAGCCCGAACTAGGTATCCACACATCACTTCCTTGTGCACTGTTCCGACGATGTTTCGATATCCTTTCACTGCTCTCTTAGCTTACACGCCTATGCAACTCTGACTTTAACTCTTATTTCTTCTGGAGATATCATCTGAAACAAGCAAATCCATTTTTTAGCGAAGCATGACGGGGCTACGGGATCTGGTACACATCTTGCACACCCGTATAACCTTGTAAGTATCTGTCCTCCGGTACAACATCAAGGTCGATTCCTCTTATTTGATCAACCATTCGCCGTGTCAAAAATGCAGAGGGGGATGCAAGGAGCACAAGGCCTGCACTTGTACATGGAACATCCCAAGCGCAAGCAGAGCTGCAACGAGCCTATACAACGAGCTAGCGTAAGTCCCTGCATTTCATTTAATTCGTACTGGCATTCGTGTATGATTTGTGTGTAGTGGCCGATCCACGAATTCAAGTTACCAGTGGCGAACATTTAACTTAAAAAATACGAAGGCACTTGCACTCCGGAAATCAACATAACCTGAGAAATGTGAAGCTACATGCACTTTGAAAACCAGCTAATGATCCAAAGTAGTTCAGATTATAAACACTAAATGATGCAAGCACCAAAAAACACAAAATGCAACATGGTGTACAAGGACTACAAACATGGTATGTACCTGCCTGAATTATTTGTTCTCTGGCTGAAAATATCAAAGTGTAATTGCACGTATAACCAGTGCGCAAAATGCATACCAATATATCTATCCTGCACAAGTATGCCAATAGTTTCAAACAACAGATTAGAAAAGTATTTATGCTATGTTGTCATGATATAGAGACTTTCTGGTAGATGGCCTCGACGTTTCCTCAAGCTATGAAAATGCACTATAATTTGCTTGTCATCAATGCCTGCAAATCTCTGTCTCTCTCAACATAGTAGATCATCATTAGACACTAAATCCTTCAATGAGCTTGCAAAATGCTTGCATTAGATCCCTCATTAGACACTATATGTTCATCACCAGGAGCATGTAAAATGTTTGCATCAAATCCTTCATTAGCAGTCTGTTCATTAGACACTTCAGGCTCAAGAACAACATGAGCTTGTATGTTTGCACCGGAAACTTGATTAGATACATCAGATTCAGTCAGTTCAGTATTGATTGGGGGAGTTATAAAATAAGTAGAAATTGGTTTCATTTTCTCATAGATTCCCTACATACAAGCAGTTTTACAACACCGTCAGGTTTAACTATTGGCCAGAAATTGAAGAGTTGAATTAGATATAATCAGGGATGTGATGTACCTGCTTGTTGCGCATGCTACTCTTGCAAGCTGTGACTGTCCGTTTGCGCAAGCTCGATGTCATGCCCGTGTTGCTGCCGCTGCCTCCCACGCAGGCTACATCCAGGGTTGGATCTTCATCTTCTTGTACTTCCGTTCGCTTGAAGCCCGGCGACCGCCCTCCAACGAGGGCGCGAGGAAGTGTTGTGTCGGTCTGTCCAGCGGCGGCTAGGTGAGGAGCGAACCAGACTGGAGGCTAGAGCGAATGAATTGGGATTTTTCCTGCTGTCGATCGATAGGGAGGTGCTCGTTTGGGCCGCGAGCCTGCTATAGGGCCTGCCTTCCACTTATGTTATTGGCCCATCCAAATTGAAACATTTTTCTTCATTTTTTACATTGCCTGCTCGTGCGTTGGGATGAACAAAACTAGCATGGGCCAACCTGGACGACTCAAACTAGGTGCACACTTTCC
Source organism: Triticum dicoccoides (assembly GCF_002162155.2). Taxonomy (NCBI): domain Eukaryota; kingdom Viridiplantae; phylum Streptophyta; class Magnoliopsida; order Poales; family Poaceae; genus Triticum; species Triticum dicoccoides. The sequence goes on from NC_041387.1 coordinate 27,341,841, forward strand.
AGCCACCTGAGGCGGCCGCCCATACCAGCCCCTATGGTGGCGTCGCCCCTTTTTGCGTGTATGATTGGATAGTGAAAAATATTTCAGTGGTGCTTTTGATTTACCCACAGAATGGTTGAATTGCTTGTTTCTATGAACTGAGTTCGTCAATAATGTGAAGGATGCCAGTCTTTTCATCCTATTATAGATTGCTTAGATCTCGATATGCCAAAAGTAATCGCATGAAATATACAGTAAAAGCCAGTGTGATGTGTTTGGCTACAACTAGTCTGACTACACGTCCTCATATAACATATCAAGGACGCACCATCTTACCAGATTAACCATTTGACTTACCCATGCAGTGTGGGAAGAAAGAAGTATTGGGACTGTGTATCCAAGCAATTGATGCCATGGACTCCTTTGTACAACATTGTAAGCAAAAAAGAAGTTGCAGTGTGCCTGTACAAAGAACTAGCATAAGTTCAGTTACCTGCTTCTCGGAATTTTAGTTAGCCACTTATTGCAAAATTGTTCAATTACATTGCTTGGCTTAATTTAGTTTGCTACTGATTACATAATGGCACAGCCTGTTAATCATATTGTAGACTACGCCTATCTATGTGTTTGATACTTACTGTTAAGAATTACCTGTTTGCCTTAACTTAAATATCTACTTATTTGTTTAACTACTTTGCTGCTACAACAGCGGGTTACAATGATGTTAATAACTACTCCCTTCGTCCCATAATATAGGACGTTTTTTGACACTAGCATAGTGTTAAAAAACGTCTTACATTATGGGACAGAGGGAGTACTTTTCAGCATCCAATTGAAACTCTTTAATTCCTTGTTTGTTTAACTGGTTTGCTGTTATAACTCCCAGTTGAGATGTTTTGCTAACTTCAACTTTTCTGAATCCAATCAGAACTTTAATGGCAAAACAGGTTAGCCCAAGATCAAAGAGCGAGGTCCCCATGGATGTTGCATCATCCCACAGCAGTGGCACCGCCCCAATCGTGCATTATGAATTGCCAACTACTGATGCTCTAGAGGCTAAACTAGTGGTAGAAAGAGATTCTGCTTCTGCACTTAGAGATGAAGTTGACATGTTGAGGAAGCAAACAGCACAATCACAAGCAGTACTCAAGACAACCATTAAATATTTGGTGGATTTCAAAACGAAGCAAGATGAGACTGACCAGATTGTTAAGGTCCTGAAGGAAAAAAGAAATTAAATTCCTACTTGGTAAATCATAGGTAAAATGTTCTTTCCATAGTTGAATAACCTTTGTGTTGTCTATTCATGTAATCAATCAAACCATTTGTTTTAGAGATCATGTAATAATTTTTTTTTGTTTTTTGGTTTGTAATTTTATTTGAGCACAAGTCTGTATTAATTTATAAGACTCGGAAACATTTCATTTGGATTGCTGTGCCAGACCTACAAATATGCCAATCGGGCTGAATGTGCATTAGCAATAGTAGTAGTATAGATGGACCATAAGTGGCACGCATCGGAAAGGGCCGAGATGCTGGCTCAAAAAAGATGTTGTTGTAGCCAAAAAAAAGTACAGCGGCCTGGCTTATGTATGTTAGTTGATATTATTGATCCATATACTCTATAAGTGTTTATATGTCTGTTAGTTCTGTACATTCTTGGTTGATTGACTCGGTATTTGAATCTTGATACATCACTTGTGTACATATCTAAATGGGAGTACACATTATGCTGCGTGTCACATTTGAGTTGGACATGAAGTGTTCCAAATATTTGAATTCACCTTAAACTGGATACTAGTTTCTGAATTTGAGTATCGGCATTTGTAAACCATATTCATATATGACAGTGGAATACATCTTTGTCGTCCTTTTGAAGATATATAAAAACACATAGAATGATTTTTAAAGATTCATATAGGAATACAAAATGGATTCAAATTTAGTTGCCAGGGTAAACATGGATGCTTATTGTCCCAAAATTCGAAAGAAATTGCAAAATGTCCACTCCCACGTCGGCTGCCCGAAGCCAAGTGTTTGGGAGATGGAAATTACTGTCTACCCATTACACGGACAATCCATCGGCCCGATTTCCACTGCTCTAAATAGGGGTAGGTTAGTTACTTCAATTAGACGTGACACGACCGCCTCTGAGCCCATTCTGACACGGTGGGCGTCAAACATGGGCGGCAAAACACATTTGATTCAAGCTCGTCCGAAAGACCTCTGTTTCTCCCTCCATTCCCCATTCATACATGATGGGCGGCAAAACAAACTCGACTCGACCGAAATCGATGTAGGCAAATATTTTCAATAGGGGCAGGTTTGTAACTTCACTCAGACGTGACACAACCGCCCTACCTGTCAGCCCCGTTCATACACCGTGGGCGCCAACCATGGGCGCCAACCACCCTCTCCTTGCCTGAAATCGTTCTGGGCAAATATTGGCGAGATGCAAGATTACCGTCCTATCCCCAACCGACAAGACATCCAAATTTTAAACGGGGGCTAAGTTCGTAACTTTCCCATATTTCAGACAGGCGCATCCCAAAAACATGGTTCCCCATACCTCTCCCTCAATTTTCCCATTCATACACCGTCCACGCTAGAACACCCCATCCCCACACCAGCCTCCGTCCGCCACCCCATCCATTGCCGTCGTCCTCCACCACATCCATCTCCACCGTCCTCCACCATGTCAGAGCGCCTACCAAGACCACGTCGTCCACTGCTAGAGATGGACATTTCTCATCCACGACGATGGACCAATAGCCTTGCATCGCGTCCTCTCGCTTCATCGGCGCCGTTATCCTCTTTGCCTGGGCCGCTCACACGACCTTCTCTTCCACCGCAATGGGACTTATCCCCCGATGCACCTGTCTATCATCGCAGATCTGCTTCAACGCCACCGACAGCCATCGCACCCCCGATGCCTACACGGCGCCGCAAGAGAGGTGGTACTTCATATCTCCTCAACTTTTTGATCTCAACCAAAAAATAGATCTTAACTTGGTTACTCTACTTTCTTTTCAGCTATTAGAATTTAGTTCTTAGTTCGAAGCAAACAATGGATGCTAAATATCATTTCTACGGTTTGCAGCTTCAAATCTGCCATGGCACAGCCATAATACGGTTTAATTGATCATGCTTAGGGTTTAATTGATCATGTTGGTTCCGTGGTGGTTTCTTTAATAGAAATCGGAGGGAAAACCCTCTTTTGCTAAAAAAATATGCTTAGAGTTTCCCCCTTTTATGATCACTATACAACCAGACTACGTCCTTCGTGTCATAATAACACTGCTCCACGCATCAAGCTAAACAAGCTTAGATATTCAAATACGAATCTGATATTATTAAAACAGAGTTGTTTAATTGGTCAGCTAAATGTTCCTAAATTAGTTTCAAAAATGCATGTTCGCCGCTCGGGTGTGTATCTCTACAGGGTGCCCACGGTGGGCTGGCCCACCCTGGGATTTTGGGTCGTCCCAGGCCCCGATTCCCCTCTGTTCTGCTGCGCACTTACGATCTCTACTCACCCCAGCCGCCTGCCTCGCTGGCGACTTGCCGTCCCCGGCGGCATGACTCTAGGAGGAGACACCGGACTAACAGGAGGCCAGGAGCCGCTCGCCCAACAACGCCACCGCTGCCCGGGCGCGCTGCTGTGCCTACCTTTCCAGTCCGTTCAGGGCTCAGGCGTGCAGCACCCACCAAGCCAACCCGATTTATCCTGAGATATGTCCTCAACACTCAGCAGCCACTCCTCATCACCCTTTTTCTAATTGATTCATTACTCATTAGGCAGGACTGTCATTAGGGTTTGTTGTGTGCTCAGTGCTACCTACACTTAATGGTTCAGATGTATTTCGGTAATCTTTAGTACCTCTAAAGTTCACAGGGGTTTCAAAATTCCGGCCCTCGGAACAGAAACTAGTCATTTTGGATTGTTGGTCGTAGTGACAGTGACCCAGATTACTACTGCGAGCCAGGTTTGTTGACAATTTTACTTGTCTTTCTTACTCATTCGATATAATATCCAATTATTCACGTCGATTAGTTGCAAACAATAAGTGCTAGACAAACTTCTTCATTCAGATTTTGGACGGTCTCTTACTGCAGTTACAATTCTGCATACTTGTCCTAATAAGCTCACAAGTAAATGATTGATTCACTACATCTATGCTTGCCTTGTCATACTTTTTGTCAATATTCTTTTAGGGTGGACCACCCTGTTTCTAAATACTGGAACCGTAGACCTGAGTGAATAGTATTTCTCTATGTGATCTCTTCCATCATGTGTGGGTAACGAACACTGCATTGTACAGAAAGCAAGTGTCATTTCCAGCTTTTACATAGGTTTCGATCTTTTACATGGAATACAATCTGCCTACTTGCTTTGTGTCGCACTACCAACACTCCACCCTTGAAGCTAAACATTACGCCACTCATAATTGCTTAGTTTATTTGTTTAAATACGAATTTCACATGATTCTAATGTTCCTACTTCAGTTTTGAAATGTGTGCCTGCCTGTTATAGAGACATAAGGGATTTGTATTTTTGTGTGTGGTCTGGTCAACACGGTTGGGGAGGTGAACTTTGCATATGCAGGGGTTTATAGGGAGACACTCTCCGAGTTGAATCTGCAATGCATTCCATAGATAATCTGACTACTTTTTATGTTTTCATGAATCTCAGATTCTGAACAGCATCATAATGATTATGAGCTTGCGCGCATGAAAAGAATAAAGCAGAACAATGCCATGGCTGTCAAACTTGGCATTAAGGGACTGAAATCAAGTCTGGATGCAATGCAATGCAAACGCTCTCCACCTACAGATTCATGCTCAGAATATGATCCTAACAGTGATTCTGAGCTAGAGGGAGACCTAAGTCAATGTAGCTCCCTAGTGGAGGAGTCAGAGGAAGATGCCCTATCTTATTCACCCATCAAGGTACTTGCTCTAACTTTCCAATGTTACATTGCTCGCACATATCTTGCAACTGATGCTTTACATTGCTTCTACTTTGTTGAACTGCCATTAGCTTAGTTTACACATCGTGTATGTGAATACGCCCTGCCTATCCATTTTCAGTACATATTCCATCTGTCATCATACCATATTTATCCATTCAAATATTGTTCTTGTGTATCAGACGTTCAAAAGGAAGAGGGCGATTGCTGATCATGGAGGAGCACAAGCAAAGTATTTGGAAAAGGTAGTGGCACTTGATAAATCAAATAGCCCATTTGGTGTAGTTGCAATATCACCTGACCCACAAAATACCCCAACTCTAGCAGACTCTGGCCCTACTACACTGGTCATTTCTGATGCCCCAACTCAGCAGACCCCAACTGCAGCAAACAGTATGATTATGCCAGTTGACATAGCACCAGCTGTACGACGCAAAACCCCCATTCCAGCAAAGAGTACATCAAATCCAGTTGCCAAATCCCTTTTCGAACCAGAGAGAGCCCCAATTGTAGCAAATAGGACCCCTGTTCCATTTCTTCCCAGTTTAGAAGATGAAGCTTATGTTGTTGTCAGGAACTTTGTGCGCATCTTTCTTTCATGGAAAGATTATACCGCAGACACAGAACAATTTCCAGTCTTCCTCCGCAACTTACGCGTAAGTAATGTACTAATGTTATTCTTGGTCATTACTGCATATGTTTCTGCTGACAGAAGACACAAGATTTCATTCTTTTAAATAGGCAAGGAGCAAACTGGATTGTGATGACGAGCAAGAGTTGGTTGCGCTTTTCAAGCACTCGTTGGTGAAGTACCGTTCCTACCTGAGGCAAGTGCACTTCGATGGCAAGCCTCTGATCAAAATTTCTGTAAAGTCTCCGGTGCTACATTTATTAGATGGTGACTGGAATAATCTTGTTACACATTGGTCTCGGCTGCAGTGTAAGGTACTGTCTATGATATCACGTCACAATTTGAACTACATTTTTGCATTTGCCTTAATGTCTCACTTGTACGAAAACTGTTAGCAGAAGAACATTCGTTCTCAAGGGACCACAGAATCTCGCAACTATACTGCACACTGCATTGCTCTCTGAGTACCTCTTGCCCTGTATGACCATACTTACTTTCTTAGTTGTTTGATTATGTAGCATCACTGCACATGTTAGCCTCGTAATCGCCCATTTGGTGGACATTATAAGATCCTATGGACTCTTACACAAATTTAGAATCAACCCAATGCTTTTGAAGAGGTTTAACTCTGCAGTCCTCTTGTAAGGACTGAACATGGTCTATCACTGTACTTACATTAACAGGTACTCCCTCCATCCCATAATATAAGAACGTTTTGTACAGTACACCAGTGTTCAAAACACTCTTGTATTATGGGAAGAGGGATTGGTTCATTTTGTAGCATTCTGCATCTTATCTCCCTCGCCCACCATTTACTAAAAAAGATCAGATCTATATTTAATCTTACCAACAAGTAGAATACACAGACAATGCCAGTGCAGAAGTGTAGCCCATTGCTCTTGTCAGTACATTTTGTCCTGTAACGCTTGTACTTCTAGGGATTGGTAGTTGATTATGTAGCATCAATCTGCATCTTATCTTCATTATCCTCTATCCCTTCCAGTATTATCATATCTATAATTACTCTCTACAAAATGTAGAGTACATGCAATGCTTATGAAGAAGATTCTGTGCTGAAATTCTTGAGTTATCCTTCTCTTGACATGGAGAATGGAATTATAAAGCCGGTGTTAACTGTTAATGTAAGTCAGTCCTTCTAAAGCCTTTATCCTCAACTGCTGTTTAATTTGCTCATACTCCCTATCGTTTATTGCTGTTTAGTTTGCTGTTTCTACCAAAATGCATGTTCGTAAGAACCGTAAGTTCTAAGTTTTACTTGTAAAACCAAATTTCTTATTCATACCATGCACATTACTTAATACTCCCTATATGTATGCTTGGTTTTGTGGATCTATAATCCAGTGTGTGGTGAAGCAGCCCACGTTTGCACCTTGTCATCTCCTGTTTTATCTTACTGATGTGGCTGATGATATGAACAACATGCCATGCACATTATCCAAAATAGATACAATGATTTTCTTTGCCCTTCATCTATGCTTGTTATGTTGACATGGTAATTTAGTAGTGTGGTGAAGCTCCCCGCATTATGAACACTGCCAAATTATGTTATTGATATTTTGAACTTACTCTTTATTTTCTAATTTGAAATTGGATAGAATTGACAGAACAGTTATCATCTTTGTTTATACATGTGCAAAACCTGTCATCTCTCTCCTTTGTTTCAGGGTGATATGCCTGATGGCATGCACAAGTCTGCTGAAGGCTGTGAGACAAACCCAATATATATTGCAACAAAGAAGGCAAAACATCTTGAAGATAAGGAGACAACCCCAAAGTCTTGTCTTGATGTAGTGTTCAAGTTACTTGAGACTAACAGTCAGACAAGCTCATAGAATTCGTTGTCTGAATCAGTTCGACTTCTTCAGTCCCAAGTTCTAGCAGAAAGGCATTTTGTAACTCAACTTCGACTTGAAGTCCTATCTCTAAGAAAGATTGCGAAGAACACCAATGAGAAACTCATCGCTAAACAGCTACACCTGGAAGCTATGACCGACATGCTAGGCCGGTCTCACAGCCTTGCTCAGCAGCTTGCGCAGCAGTTCCCCCGCAAGGCTAACCTTTCTTGAACTGTCTTGGAAGTGGTCTCGGTTCAGTATTATTTTGTTATGCTGCAATGGTGCCCAGTTTTTGTAATCTACTTCTTCGTTGCACTTTATGATCACTGGTGGCGAACTTCGACGCCCAGTGGATGTAATATACCTTAAATCCTTTATTGTATAGTGTAGGTTTATTCTTAGTTACTATGCCATAATTTCTGTATTGTGTAGAGTAGGTTTGTTCTTAATTCCTACTAGTTACTGCCATCATTCGCTATCTGAAAAAAAAACAGATGTAGTCGACCGGGCCGAAACATTCGATAACGGGCCAGGTTTTTAGCGGGCCACAATTGGGACGGCCTGCATCTTTCTTGGACCCGAATGATTGGGGCCTTCACACATTGCGTCAGGCCCAAACTTACACCGGCCTATATTTTAGTTGGGCCTTTTGTCGACCCAGCACTTAGTTCGGCCCAGGTAGCGTTGGGCCATTAACAAGCTGAATATTATACTGGCCTGTTACGGCCGAGATGAAACCACGGGCCTTTAGCAGGCCAAAATGCATGTTGGGCCTCAATTTTCACTAGTCGTCGACGGGCCTTCAGCAGGCCGAAATGTAGATCGGGCCGTTATGGGCCCAGTTAGCTCACGGGCCGTTACCAGGCCAAAACATATCTCGGGCCTTAGTTGGCCCACTGATATCATGGGCCTTTAAGAGGCCGAAAGCTTAGTACAGGCATCAACGGGCCGAATTACGCGACAGGCCTTTATCAGGCCCAAAGTCACGTTGGGCTTAACTGTTGCCACCTTTAGCATGGGCCGTTAGTGGGCCCGATGTCCCGTCGGACCATATATGGCCCATGGGCAGCACGGGCCATTCCCAGGCCGAAAGTCACACCGGGCTAAAATGGGCCCATGTCTACATCAGGCCTCTAACAGGCCGAAAGTCACTGGGCTGTAGTTGGGCCCGAATATTCGGTGAACAATTAACGGGCCAGATCTGGGTTCGGGCCGCAAATGGGCCCAAATATTGGGCGAACAATTAACAGGCCAGATCTGGTTTCGGGCCGTAAATGGGCCCAAATATTGGGCGAACAATTATCGAGCCAGATCTGGTTTCGGGCTGTAAATGGGCCTTTATTAAGCAGGCCATTATTGGGCTGGCCCACTAGTACCTGATTAAGTTCTACGAGCCTTTGACTGGGCCGGCCTTTTTAACCTATATGGGCCTCTGTTGGGCCCAGCCACGTGTCAACGTACCATAGGCATGTCTCCTCCAATGGACGGGCGACATCTGGCCCACTGACAAGCTGACAGGTGTTCCCTTCGGCCAATCAGATTTTTACACGTGGAAATTTCCCATTGGTCGGGGTTGTTAACGGGTTATCGGATCCAAAACCCGACCCGATAGCTTAACGGCGTTCCGTTACGGTGGATGCCACGTGTCGGTCACCCTTGACGAAAGCACTTCTGTGACGCACGATTTATTGTCATGGAAGTGGACACTTCCGTGATGATAATTTTGGTAATGTCATGGAACACTTCTACGACATCACATGTATGACTATCTTGATTCTGTCATAATTTTTTCATGGATGTACATGCATGACAAAAAACGCGACCTACTGTGACAAGCACGTATCATCACGGAAGTGTATTTTTTGTAGTGATGCCGTGATTCCACTAAGGGACCCTTGAGGGCGGTCACCGAACCCGTACAAATGGCAACCCTTGGGGACAGTCACCGAACCCGTACACTTTGGCAACCCTTGGGGCGGTTAACGGTACTCGTCAAATTGCTCGGGGCGATCTCCACAACCTAATTGGAGACCCCGACGCTTGCCCGGAGCTTTACACCACAATGATTGAGCTCCGAACAACACCAACCGTCTAGGGCGCCAAGGCACCCAAGAGGAACAAGCTCTCGGGTGCCCAAACACCCAAGAGTAATAAGCTTCTCAACTTGAAACTTCCACGTATCACCACGGAGAACTCAAATCGATGCACCAAATGCAATGGCAAGGGCACACGGAGTGCCCAAGTCCTTCTTTCCCAAATCCCACCGAAGTAACTAATGCTAGGGAGGAAGATAAGAGGAAGAACAAGAAGGAGAACACGAAGAACTCCAAGATCTAGATCCAAGGGATTCCCCTCACTTAGAGGAGAAAGTGATTGGTGGAAACGTGGATCTAGATCTCCTCTCTCTTTTCCCTCAAGAACTAGCAAGAATCATTGGAGGGATTGAGAGTTAGCAAGCTCGAAGAAGGTCAACAATGGGGGAAGAACACGAGCTCAAGAGATAAGGTTCAATGGGGAAGAAGACCCCCTTTTATAGGTGGGGGAAAATCCAACCGTTATACTCACAGCCCGCACAGAGCGGTACTACCGCTAGGGCAGTAGTACCCCTTTGAAAAACAACAGCGAGGAGGCAAAAGGCCAGTAGAACCGCCGGAGCGGTACTACCGCTCGTCCTCACGGTACTATCGCTCGACCTCACGGTACTACCGCTCGACCTCACGGTACTACCGCAAATGGTAGCGGTACTACTGCTTGCGAGCGGTACAAAAAAAATACTTCCGTGCCTACCTCCACAGGACTTGGGATGAGTTTTTTGGTCCGAAGCGGTACTACCACTGTAGGAGCCACGGTAGTACCGCTCTGGAGCGGTAGTAAAAAATTACATCCGCTCCAATTCGCGGTAGTACCGCTACAGCCTTTTCAGAACACCAAAACTGCCACCACTTTTGCAAACGGACTCCGAATTCGATGAAACCAGGTTTGTTGAAAAGCTAACCGTAAGGGCTAACACAATCTTGAAAGAAATACCAATAAGAATCAAAATAGAAAAGGCCCATAAGAAAATGGTGAGAACCCTTCCTCGGATAAGACTGGTAAAACCTCCAACACCGAAAACATCATAGAAGACGCACGCGAACTCCGTTTTCGATGAACTCAAGCTTGTCATCAAGATGACCATAAGCTCTAAGACTCACAAAGAGAACCAAACAAGAACCAAGAAACATGATGCAAGGATGCAATGGTTTGAGCTCTCTACTAACGATACGATCAAGCTACCAACTTGAAAGCCCCCCTTGATAGTACGGCAAACGATCCTATAACCCGGTCTCCCAACTACCACCACGAGACCGGTAAAATAGAAAACCTATCAAGGGCAAACCTTTGCCTTGCACATGGTCCACTTGAGCTAGATGATGACGATCTTGACTCTCTCAAGTTGGACCACCTTTCTTGATTGCGCTGGCTCGATGAAGACTAGATGATTGCTCCGCCATAATCCAGTATGGGTGAGCCACTCTTCGGCACATCTTCACAAGTCCATTGACACCATAATGGATGGCAAGATTCAAGCACTTGATCTCTTCGTGATGCTCCACTTGAACTTGCACACGACAATCTTGATGACGATCACCACTTGATGTCATCCTTTTCATGGGTTGTATGATATCTTCCTCTTGACGCAAGCCCATGGACACGTACCTAACCCCATATAGAACTCTCATATAGACCATGGGTTAGTACACAAAGCACAATGACAATGCTTACCATACCATGGGATCACTTGATCCCACTCGGTGTATCTTCTATGCTTTGTGTGAAATATTCTCTCTTCATAAAGATTATGTCTTGAATATACACATGAATGTTCACACAATCTTCTCTTCTTCTTCAAGACATACTAGCAATAAGCTCAATACTCACAAGACCAATCTTTGGATAATTCCTTAATAGCACCTTGGTCAACTCATAAACTCCTTGAAACCAACACATGTTCTTTAAAAAAAGCCTATGGACAAAACCTTCAAATATAACTCAAGGCAACCATTAGTCCATAGAGATTGTCATCAATTACCAAAACCAAACATGGGGGCACCGCATGTTCTTTCACCGTTGCCGCCCCTACCTTTCTATTTTGTTGTGTCGTTGGTATAAGGAATACATGGTTTTCATGTGGTGTTGGATGAGAATTTACACGTTTTTTAAGTGGCTGAACTTTTTTTTTGAAATTCATGAACATTTTAGAATATAAAAACATTTTTTAATTCAATAAAAATAGTTTGAATTGGATGAACATTTTTAAAATGATCAATTTTTTTCGAAATTTAGATGAACATTTTTTATTTCTATGAATTATTTTAATTTGATTGAAATAATTTGAGTCGGATGACCATTTTTTCCCAAATTTATGAAAATTATTCGAATTTGATAAATATATTTTACATTTTATGAACATTATTTGAATTTGATGAATATTTTTTATTTGCTGAACAAAAAATGTTCGCAATTTTAAAAATGTTTGCAAAAATAGCGAAAGGACAAAGGAATAGGAAAAAGAAAATAAAAAAATCTAAAGAAAACCATAAAATAGAAGAGGGAAGCCTGCGCTACTTGAGCCAGCCCAAATTCACATAGCAATGACGAGGAGGATGCGTGTTTGGTCGCTATCGAGCGGCCAACACACGGAATAGGGTCCAACATCATTTTACCCCTCCAAATTTCAAGTGCCATGTTAAAAAGGTCAAAACAGCCATAAAATAAAAAAAGTTTAAATGGTGCTAAAAACACCAGCTTGGGCCATGGGTCCCATACCGCGTGTGGCCTCAAGGCCCCTTGGCCCGTAATTAGAAGGAACGTGTTGTCCCCCGTCTTAAGGCATGGCTTGTTTTTTAACATAGTACATACGCAATAAGTAGGACTTGAATTTTGATGGACTGGGGATACCACTGTCCCTCTAAACATTAAATCACAAGTTGATTCGCTTAAGTCATGACTTTTGAAATCACCTTGTTCCATGGCGGGCCGACGGCCCTTTCACCTGTTTTTTATTGTTTTTTGGTATAGCTTGCCACTCAAGGCAAGTGGTCCACCTGCAGGATAATACGGTACTAGTAGCATGAAACGAACGCTCACTTGTAGCATGGCGTTTGTTCAAAGAAAAAAGAAAAAAGAAAAAGAAAACTTGTAGCATGGCGCGCACGCAAACGGCCAACGAACCGATGGTAAATATCCCGGCACAAGCAGGAAAAATCCGAGCTCCAAACATAGGCGTCGGTCAGTCGGTCGGTCGAGGACGTCGACGCGACGGGATGAGGTCCAGATTCCCCGTCCCCTTCGGCCGCCCGCCCCCGCCCGTAGCCGTAAGCCCGCCCGCCCACGCCGCCGTCCACAGGCCGTCATCAATCAGGATAAACCCCGGCCATGCCGCGGCGCCCGAGCAGCGCGCCGCCGCGGGGACACGCGCCCGCTCCCCCCGGTCCCCTGGCGCGCCCGGCAGCCCCGTCACGCCCGAGCAGCGAGAAAAATATTGTCGCCGCCGAAAGGCCCCGCAGGAATACCAATTATTAATGGCCGAACACGATGCCCGCCTCCGGTCTCCAGTCCTATCGCGGGGGCATGGAGAAAAAAATCTGGGGGAGGTGGGGCGGGCTGGGATTGGTCGGCGCCAGCTCCCCCGCGCACCCGCAACGTGGGGTGCCGATCCCGGGCCCACCCCTGTCCCCCTCTCCTCTCCCTCTGGGACGGCCCCTGCCCTCCCTCCGGTACCGGTGCCTCTCCTCCCTTTCCCCCCTGCCCGCCCCTCGCTCCCTCCCTCCCTGCGCTAGGCTAGGCGCGGATCGGGATCGGATGGGCGCGCGGTCTCCCCGGCCGGCGGCGTGCCGCCGATGAGCTCCCCCTCCTCCTCGTCCTCCTCCTCCCGCCTGCTTCCGGCGAGCTGAGGTACGGCTTCGTGCTCCTGCCTGCTGTGGTTGGTTCGCTCGCTCCGTGGTTCGCTTGCGATTGGGGGAGCAGTTTCTAGCTTGGCGGGAAGCGATCGCAGTTTCTAGCTTGAATCCACCTGGTTCCGAGTTCCCCTGCTCCAATTCGCCGGGCTGCGACTCCCACGATGATACATACTCTGCTTACTTTGCGGCGGCCTTTCTTGCTTCTGTTGTGGCCGCTGTAAACTAAGCGGGGCTCACTTTTGTGATCCGAGCCTCCTCTCCCGTCCACACACAACCGTAGTAACTTTTCCATAGCCTTTCTTGCTTACAGGGTAGCACAAACCGTTGTCAAGCATGCTTGACGCCGGTGCTTTACTACTATTTCTTTTACTTGCTGTCGATTCGACGATAGATGCCCAGGCGATGGTGACCCGTCTGCCGCACGCTTATTACAAAGAATGTCTGCGCCGGGGCACCAGCAGTCCAGTCTAGTAGTAGTAAAATTCTTCTGTGTTACAGTACTACTACCGTATTAGTTTGACTAGTAGTACTACTAGCATCCATGCTTCTCCAAACGAAGACGAAGTGGCCATTGCATGACAGCTTCCTCTGCTCTGTTTCAGGCCATCTAGAGCGGTGATTCTGTGGCTTCTCAGCTGTTCCTGTGGACCTTGAGATGGCCGGCGCGGAGGCAAGCACCGGGAGCGCCCAGAGGTGCGCGAATTCACATTTCTAATATTATTGGTCTGCCTTACTTTTTTTGGGCACAAATGTCAAGTGCTTCTTCACTGCTTTCCCTGGATTTGCAGCCGCACATTGATGTTAGATTCGTGCAGTTCATTTTTGGGAACTACTTGTAGTATTAGTATGATTCTTTCCTTCTGAATATTTGTCGGCGGCTGTTCTTTTCTTTGTCATTAGGGGGGATACCCTTCCGAATGGGGACGTCTATGTGGGCAACTTCGACGGGCTAGTGCCTCATGGAACGGGGAAGTATATGTGGACGGATGGGTCCCTTTATGACGGCGAATGGGATAAAAGCAAAATGACCGGGAGAGGAATGATCCAGTGGCCTTCAGGCGCATCCTACGAAGGCGACTTCCGGGGAGGTTTCATCGACGGAACGGGCACTTTCAAGGGGGTCGACGGCTCGGTTTACAAAGGGTCTTGGAGGATGAACAAGAAGCAGGGAATGGGGACAATGGTTTACTCCAACTCTGACAGTTATGAAGGCTTGTGGAACGAGGGTTTGCCTGATGGATATGGTAAATATACATGGGCTGCTGGCAACATCTACATCGGAAGCTGGAAGTCAGGTAGCATGAACGGCCGAGGCGTAATGCAGTGGATACATGGTGATACTCTTGACTGTAATTGGCTCAGTGGGCTGGCTCATGGGAAAGGCTACTGCAAATACGCATCAGGCGCATGTTACATTGGTACGTGGGATAGGGGAGTCAAGGATGGCCATGGCATATTTTATCAACCGGGAAGTAAAATACCTTGTAACCTTGAAGTTTCTGAGTGTGCAACAAATAATGATGGTACAAGTGCTTCAAGTTCTAGTAATGAAAAGGTCAAAGTTGGACTGTTGTTTCTATTGCAAAATCTGTGCAACAAATGGGGGCTGCATAGGTTTTTTCATCGCCCCAGGCGCATTTCAAATGGCACAACGCCAATTTTTGTTGATGATTCCGGAAATCACCTATCACAAGATCTTCCCAATAAATCCTTGTCAAGTAACGAGCATTTACAAAACAGTGATGTTCATAAGGATTTGGTCTACGAACGGGAATATATACAAGGAGTTCTTATCTCCGAACAGCCAAAGGGCAAACATTCTGGAATGTTGGACAGCGGTGAAACACAGGAAAATACCTGGCAAAAACAAGAAAGAGGGCCAATGGAGACTATTTACAAGGGTCACAGGAGCTATTTTCTAATGCTTAATTTGCAACTCGGCATCAGGTGAACGCTGAATAGCATCAATGTGTCGCTGCAGTTTTCTGTGTCATCTGAACTTAGCTGCAGGAATCTACCTTATGTTGCTTCTTTTGCATAATGAGTATATATGTTTAAGGTTGGTGCACCCTGTTTAAATGAATAATCTACGTAAGTAGGAATGAGTACTTGCAGATCTCAGGCACCAGAGTAACAATCACTTCATAATTCAAGCACAGTATTACTGCCTGAAAGATCAGCATTCAGTAGTCAGTTCAGTGGCAAAAGATTAACAAGTAGTCATAGTTTTTCTTATTTGAGTACAAAAAAAAATAGTTTTTTCTTTCGACGAAAGAGGTCAATACTGGCTCCAGATAATTCATATGGTCCATGTTGTGTAAAGGAATATTTTATCTTTGAGGAAGATGTACTAAACTAATGTAACGTATAGTATTCCATACATGAGTATTTCCCATTTTGGTAATAAAACAATCGTTCACAGATGCTTGTCACTGTCACATTTTCTTGGCATGTTTTCCAACACCACACCTATTAAGTACTATATGCCTATACCCATCAAACCATCTCTTTAAATTTCACTGCTTTGTTGTTTGTTCAGGTTATTTTAGCTATCAGATGTTCCATTATTCAAATCATCATTTTGTTTAGTGCTGTTCTATTAGCTACTGATTGACCAGACAACAATGATTTTCAGGTATACCGTGGGTAAAATCACCCCTGTACCTTTGCGTGAGGTTCGTTCAAATGATTTTGGACCTAGGGCCCGGATAATAATGTACTTCCCTTGTGAAGGCTCGCAGTATACCCCTCCACACTGCTCTGTCAATTTCTTTTGGAAAGACTATTGTCCTATGGTCTTCCGGTACGTCTCTTTCCAATTTGCAAAGTGTTCAATAATTTATAAGTACTACTGTACTCTTCTTATTTCCTCTGATTGGATTTTAAAACTGTGGCTCACTCATCCATAGCTGAATATTAGCGTGTGCTTCTCCGTGATTCACCATTCCCTAACTGACGTAGAAAATGACTAAGGAGTTAATTTGAATGTATAATTCATCATCTGAACGAAGAAGAAGCAGAATGGTTAGACACCCTGCTTCTATAAGCACAAAAAATAGTACTAAATCTCAAACAAATAAGTTGCCGCCGTTCCAGAAACAAGTGAGAAACTCAAGATCACAACATTCATGAAGTTTTTTTATAAAATATTCATGAAGTACTGTGACTGGTCGGAAGGCGACACAGCATAAGAGCACCGCTCATGCTGAAGTGTGTGCCACGAATAATAGTTTGCACGTTTCTAACTGTTTCATAATTCGACTATTTGTATTTATTTAGAGTATAAACTGTAATGCTGCATGTATAATATTTGTTGAGACAGTGATGGATGACACAGACTGAAGAAAAAATTCCATTAACCCTTAACCTTGATAGCGTCTTCTGCTTTCCTTGATTTTCTCCAAAGATAATCATTTTCTAAGTAACAAACCTATGTTTGCTAGGAATCTTCGGGAAATGTTTCATATTGATGCCGCAGATTACATGATGTCCATATGTGGGGGTGATAGTCTAAAGGAGCTTTCTTCACCTGGGAAAAGTGGCAGTATTTTCTATCTTTCCCAGGACGAACGATTTGTTATAAAAACATTGAGAAAAAGTGAACTGAAGGTATGGTCTTCAAGATTGTTTATGAGTGTGTTTCCCTGTTTACATTTGCAACAAGGAATTCTGTTTCTTGCACAAAAGACAATGCTATTAGAGTAATTA
>NC_041387.1:27359348-27390002 GCF_002162155.2 Triticum dicoccoides
TACTGCAGATTGGTTTGATGTAATACGTCCTGCAGATACTGTTGAAGATGCTTCCAAAATATTACAATCATGTCAAAGCTTATGATAATACTCTCATTACGAAATTTTTTGGCGTGCACAGGATTACGCTAAAAGCTGGAAAAAAGGTACATGGTCATATTTTTGGTGCACTATTGTAGTTTAGCTCATATGCATTTGCCATAGTTATTCCCATCTATGGTGCTATTGCAGGTCCGTTTTGTTGTGATGGGTAATATGTTCTGCACTGAGCTGCGAATTCACCGTAAGTACGACTTAAAGGGATCTACACAGGGGCGGTCAACAAAAAAGCAAAAAATTAATGAGAACACAACATTGAAGGATCTTGACCTAGCACATGCATTTCATGTTGATAAATCATGGAGGGAAGCGCTTTTCAGGTAGGCTGTTCCTTTGTTGATCTGTATATTTTCCATCTTTCTATAGTTTATTTTCTTGTTTTATCTGTGGTGGTAGCTTTAAGAGTTCACAACCCTTTTTTTTATGACTGTACTTTTTATTTGTTCCAGTGGGTCCTTGTACAAACCAAAGAAAGTAAATGATATGTACTCCCTCCGTCCCAAAACAAGTGCTCAACTTTGTACTAACTTTAGTACAAAGTTGTACTAAGCTTGAGACACTTATTTTGGGATGGAGGGAGTACTAAATTGCTACATCAGCCCCCGAATCTCTGCCTATCTATCGATTGTTTACTACTCCCTCCATCCGGAATTACTTGTCACAAATGGATGTATCTAGAACTAAACTATGTCTTGATACATTCATTTTTATGACAAGCAATTCTGGACGGAGGAAATACTATTTTATGAAAAATGTTTTTTCTCAATATAAAACACATGCACTTGATAGGTCTTTAATCCTTTTTTTGTTTGGATGGATGAGGGATATTAAAAGAGAAAACATTATGTGTGCAAGTACTAGCAAGGAACCCATGTGTCATTGCGGATTAGAAGAATCATACTACATGTTTCTAAGAGTAATTCTTTAATTGAGGTGCTGCTCAGCGCATCTGTAAAATTCATGGTAGATTAGGTGTTTTTGCAAAACAGATTTGTGTGGATGGTGAGCAATCCCATCCCAAAATGGCATCTCTCTAGTTGAGCTTGACATATTTCTGTACCATTTCTGCTGTATTGTTTTTTCTGGAACCAGTTTCGAACATAGGAATCCATGGACTCACTGATTATGAACTTTCCTAAAAAAAAATCATTGATTATGAAACCTTGAAATCTCCTTTTAGAACATGAAGCGTTGAACGTTAATAAACATATGATTCAACAATTGAGAATTTGATGATCAGTGCAAATTGCTAACTACTTTTGTCAACTAATTTTCAGGCAGATAGCTCTTGATAGTATGTTCCTGGAATCCCAATCGATTATTGACTATAGCATGCTATTGGGAATCCATTTCAGAGCTCCCAATCACTTGAAGACTGCCACATCACATCAGAATACACTTGAAAGCAGTGGAATTACATCTGCAACGGATAGTATGTACCCAGTACCCTACCTCAAGTACATACTTATGCTCCTCTAAAATGGTGAACCTTTCTTAAATCGGAAGTTGGAAAAAATACCTTAGACTGCACACTTGTACACTCTGTTCTGCTTAGTTTCATCCAATTGGTATCAATTGCCCATCTTCAGGTTTTGACTTGCATCTATTGTCTTTTTCACCTTAATCAGGTAGCGTGCCACTGCATTGTGAGGATGTGAATTCCTCAAAGGGATTTCTTCTAGTTGCTCACGAGCCAGGTACAACAGTAGGCGGTTCCCACATCAGAGGAAGCATGGTTAGAGCATCAGAAGGTGGTTACGAAGAAGTCGATCTTGTTCTGCCAGGCACCGGCAGGTAGATTTTCTTAACTTTGTCAAAAATATTCTACAATTCTGCCCAATACTGGTATATATGTTGCTGAACTGTATGAATTCAAGTGTGCTGAGCAAAAAGTTATACTTCCGTTTTATTCTTTTTCTGAAAGTTAAACAGTTCTGCATGATAATTATTAACCTTATAATAACCACGATAAAGTTTGGTTTCTGATTCCTGTGCCGTCTATATTCAGATTCCGTGTGCAGCTAGGGGTGAACATGCCAGCCCGAGCTCGGAAATTGCTGGAAAGCACGGACGCGGTCGAGGAGTACGACGTCGTGCTCTACCTCGGCATCATAGACATACTGCAGGAGTACAACACGTCCAAGAGGGTGGAGCATGCGGTCAAATCGCTCAAGTTCGACCCGCTTTCGATATCATCTGTTGATCCGAACTTGTATTCGAAACGATTCGTTAGTTTCCTCGAGAGGGTTTTCCCTGAGCAAGACTAAAATAGAGAGGCCATGAACAGTACATAGCAGTAATGGGTATTTTTGTTTTCTTGTTGTTGTTTTTGTTGTAAAGAGTGAACATATTCTTCACTGGAAATACTCGATAGGCAAACATATAGTTCTTGTGCAGCTCCAGAAAGTTATTATACTGATGATTATTTCCCCTTCTGTACGTCACGTGCCGGAAAGTGGCTATGAAATGCGCCTCCGCGGAGCCATTCCTGTGAGCTGCGTTCGTCTCTCCGGCAATCTCCATTGCTTCTTTGAACTAACTGTGACTAGTCGGTGAGGGCTTGGTCAGAAAAGGTCCAACGGTTTCTTTGCATTCTTGTTTTAGTATTGTCGTTATCGTCGTGCATCTTTAAACTAACTAAGGAGTACGAGTACTTACTAGTGATAAAAAAGGGTCTTATATTTGTTTACAGAGGGATGAGAGAATAATTTTATGGACTTCCCAGATAAAACTAAATTGAGTACTAGAGAATAAGTTTATTGACTTTCAGATCAGCCAAACTCCTCCGCTCTGTCTGGACTGTTCTAGTCAAAAATGTTCTTATATTATGGGACGGAGGGAGTAGTATTTTCATAGCTGCAATACCGCCCAGCAGTTTATTTTTCTCATTATTTATTAGGGGCTGTTTGGTTCTAGGCCTAGCATTGCCATACTTTGCCACACATTTTTGCCAAGCTTGCCTAAGCTTAGTTCATCAAAATGAAAGCCACAAGTTGGCAAGCCTAAGGGAATCTTACCATATTTTTGTGTGTATGCCATGTGGGGTCCAAGTGTGGCTTGCCTAAGGTGTGGCTTGAACCAAACACTCACCTAAGTTAGTCAAACTTACCTAACTTTAGGTGTGGCAACATTTGGCAAAATTAGTCACAAACCAAGCACGAACTAGGGGTAGTATAATACTCGGTGCCACAATTGATTTCAGGGGCTAGAGCTGAATTAAACTAAACGCACCACATTTATCACAACACAAGATTGTTTATTCCATCTGCTAATTAACTTCACCGCTACGCCGCTATCCATCTTCACACTATCATCCGAGGGCACGCCGTGTCTTCTACGTACATGTGCACCACTACGGCTATATAAACACATTCCACTCCACACATTGTGGACAGACCAAACCACCAGTAGTCAAGCACCAATCGAGCAGATCATGGCCATTCCCAAGACTTTGCTTCTTGCCATCGTAGGCTGCATCTGCTTATGCAGTAGTGTTGTTTTGTCAGCTCGCGAGCTCGGCGACGCGTCCATGGTGAAGCGGCATGAGCAGTGGATGGCGAAGTTCAACCGCGTTTACAAGGACGGCACCGAGAAGGCACATCGGTTCGAGGTGTTCAAGGCCAACGTTGCCTTCATCGAGTTATTCAACGCCGGAAACCACAAGTTCTGGCTCGGTGTCAACCAGTTTACCGATCTCACCAATGATGAGTTCAAGGCAACCAAGACCAACAAGGGCCTCAAGAGGAGCGGTAGCCAGGCTCCAATCGGGTTCAAGTACAACAATGTCAGCATCGATGCACTTCCAGCCGCTGTTGATTGGAGAACCAAGGGTGCCGTCACTCCTATCAAAGACCAAGGCCAATGTGGTAAGCAAATTTTTCTAGTACTCCCATTGTTTATTTTTGGTTCGCATATTAGGTTTGTATTAAGTCAAACTTTCTGAAGTTTGACCAAGTTTATATATCATATTCCCATGATAAGTTAAATCACACCAAGGACCACACCATTATTGCAGGTTGTTGCTGGGCCTTTTCAGCTGTGGCCGCGACCGAAGGCATTGTGAAGTTGAGCACTGGAAAGCTTGTCTCTCTGTCGGAACAAGAGCTAGTTGACTGTGACATTCATGGTGTTGATCAGGGTTGTGAGGGTGGCGAGATGGACGACGCCTTCAAGTTCATCATCAAGAATGGCGGCCTCACCACCGAGGCCAACTACCCCTACACGGCACAAGACGGACAATGCAAGACCAGCATTGCAAGCAACAGTGTTGCAACCATCAAGGGCTACGAGGATGTGCCTGCCAACGATGAATCTTCTCTTATGAAAGCCGTGGCTAACCAGCCTGTGTCAGTAGCTGTGGATGGAGGGGATGTCATATTTCAACATTACTCCGGTGGGGTAATGACTGGCTCTTGCGGCACTGATTTGGACCATGGGATAGCAGCGATTGGATATGGCATGACAAGTGACGGAACTAAATATTGGCTGCTGAAAAACTCATGGGGCACGACATGGGGTGAAAGCGGGTACCTCAGAATGGAGAAGGATATTTCTGACAAGAGTGGTATGTGTGGCTTGGCCATGCAACCTTCCTACCCCACCGAGTAGAGGGAATACATTGTCACATATATCTAGAAATACCGCAAAAATACACATATCTTTATCTATATGTACGCACCTTCCATTACACTACATTGTTCCTTGTTTGTAAAGTCGCGAGTGTTCCGTCAATATTATATATAAAGAAGGCAGATGATTTCAAGCTTAATGCTCTATGGTGATGTTTACGCTGAAACCCATCTTGTTTGAATCCAATCATTGATTGGAACAAATATAATTTTCAGAAATAAGAGAACGTCCTTGAACTTTGGATCGACCAGTGCGCACCACCATCTTTGAATCGATCAATGCTTTATTTTAGTGCAAGATACATCTATTTGAGTGACAAGTAATTTTGAACGGAGGGAGTATTTCACTACACTTAAAAAAGGTACGACAATAGGCAACAGCTCGTACCCCTCATGATTCTACTACTAGGCCGTCACCCATATCGGCAAAATAAAGGTTGATCTACCATCTTCAAACGGTTCCACCCGGAATCCAGAATACCTTGTGCTTTTCACACGCTGTAGTAAAGCACATATGATAACCAAAAGAAATTAGAAAAATCTCACTTTTGAGGGTGTTTGTTTCTTGCAAAATATGGCCGAGGTAGCATATTAGCCAACATGCCATGTGGGTAGGTCAAACCTGGGTTGGACCTGTGAATTTTCATACTTGCTAGAGGGTGACACACACTTTGTCATCATGTTCTTCAATCAAGAGTTAAGGTTCTTTTATGCAGGTTATCATGAGTTGTTGCTTCATTGTGTGTTTCACTTGAGTTAGGCTGATTTTTAATTACGTTGGTATTAGTTTATTTTTGTTGTCTCCGCTCTTATCCAGTAGAGGCAGTATCTATTGTGCTAGGCGTGGACCGAGTTATTTTATGCGTGGCTGTGCAATTCTTACATGTAAGACATAAATCAACGTACGGTGTTCCCTGAAGGTAGATGCAAATGCAACACACACCAGCGATTCACTCCCTTATAGGTGGGCCCACCAACGACCCCAAAGCCTCGACGCATCAAAATCATATAGATCGGAAGTTATTATACTGGTGATTATTTCCCCTTCTGTATGTCATATGTCCCAGAAAGTAGCTGTGAAATGTGGCACCGTGCAGCCGTTCCCGTTAGTTGTGTTCGTCTCTCCGGCAATCTCCATTGCTTCTTTGAACTAACTATGACTCGTGGGTGAGGGCATGGTCAGAAAAGGTCGAATGGTTTCCTTGCTTTATTTGTTTCTTTATTGTTGTTATCGTCGTGCATCTTTGAACTAACTAAGGAGTACTAGTGATAAAAAAAGGTCTTATATTTGTTTACAGAGGGAGTAGAGAATAATTTTATGGACTTTCAGATCAAAGTAAGCTGAGTACTAGAGAATGATTGTATTGACTTTCAGATCAGCCAAACTCTTCCGCTCTGTTGAACTATTGTAAACTATGTACTTCTTTAGCTGCAATACTGCCCTGCCCCGCCCGGCAGTTTGATTTTCTCATTGTTTATTATTCACCAGGCACGAATTAGGGGTAGTATAATACTCGACGCCAACATTGACTCCAGAGGCCAGAGCTGAATTAAGCTAAATGCACTACACTTATCACAACACAAGATTTGTTTATTCCATCCGCTAATTAACTTCACCGCTACGCTACTATTCATCTTCACACTATCATCCGAGGACACACCGTGCCTTCTACGTATATGTGCAGGATTGCAGCTATATAAACGCATTCCGTTCCACACATTGCGACAGGCCAAACCACCAGTAACTAAGCACTACTCGAGCAGATCATGGTCGTCCCCAAGGCTTTGCTTCTTGCCATCCTAGGCTGCATCTGCTTATGCAGCACTGTTCTGTCAGCTCGTGAGCTCGGCGATGCGGCCATGGTGGAGAGGCATAAGCAGTGGATGGTGAAGCACAACCGTGTTTACAAGGACTATGTCGAGAAGGCGCAGCGGTTCGAGGTGTTCAAGGCCAACGTTGCCTTCATCGAGTCGTTCAACAACGCCGGAAACCACAAGTTCTGGCTCGGTGCTAACTAGTTTACCGACCTCGCCAATGATGAGTTCAAGGCAACCAAGACCAACAAGGGCCATAAGAGGAGCGGTAGCCGGGCTCCAACCGAGTTCAAGTACAACAACGTCAGCACTGATGCACTTCCAGCTTCTGTTGATTGGAGAACCAAGGGTGCTGTCACACCTATCAAAGACCAAGGCCAATGTGGTAAGCAGATTTCGGTAGTACCCTCATTTATTTTTGGTTTGCATATTAGGTTTGTCTTAAGTCAAACTTTCTGAAGTTGGACCAAGTTTATATATCATGTTCCCATGATAAATGAAATCACACTAAGGACAACACTATTATTGCAGGCTGCTGCTGGGCCTTTTCAGTTGTGGCCGCAACCGAAGGCATTGTGAAGTTGAACACCGGGAAGCTAGTCTATCTGTCGGAACAAGAGCTAGTTGATTGTGACCTTCATGGTGTTGATCAGGGTTATGAGGATGGCGAGATGGACGATGCCTTCAAGTTCATCATCAAGAATGGTGGCCTCACCACCGAGGTCAACTACCCCTACACGGCACAGGGCAATGCAAGACAAGCATTGCAAGCAACAATGTTGCAAACATCAAGGGCTATGAGGATGTGCTTGTCAACGATGAATCTTCTCTTATGAAAGTTATGGCTAACCAACATGTGTCAGTAGCTGTGGACGGTGGGGATATAATATTTCAACACTACTCCGGCGGGGTAATGACCGGCTGCTGTGGCACTGATTTGGACCATGGGATAGCAGCGATTGGATATGGCATGATGAGTGATGGAACTAAGTATTGGCTGCTGAAAAACTCATGTGGCACGACATGGGGCGAGAGCGGGTACCTCAGAATGGAGAAGGATATTTCTGACAAGAGTGGTATGTGTGGTTTGGCCATGCAACCTTCCTACCCCACCGAGTAGAGGAAATACGTTGCCACGTATATCTACAAATACTGCAGAAATACACATATTTTTATCTATATGTATGCACCTTCCATTACACTACATTGTTTCTTGTTTGTAAAGTCACAAGTGTTCCATCAATATATATAAAGAAGGCAGATGACTTCAAACTTAATGCTCTATGGTGACGTTTACGCTGAAACCCATCTTGTTTGAATCCAATCATTGATTGGAACCGGGTTTTTTCAGAAATAAGAAAAGGTCCCTGATCTTTGGATCGATCAATGCACACAACCATCCTATTGCAGAAAGTTATTACATAGTATTTCTCTACACTTAAAAAAGGTACAACAATAGGCAACAATTCATACCACTCATGATTCTACTACTTGGCACTCATATCGGCTAAATAAAGCTCGATCTGCCATCTTCAAGCAGTTCCACCCGGAATATAGAATACCTTGTGCTTTTCACACGCTGCAGTAAAGCACATATATGGTAACCAAAAGAAACTAGAAAATTTCACTTTTGAGGGTGTCTATTTCTTGCAAAATATGGCCTAGGTAGCATTAGTCAACCACATGGGTAGGTCAAACCTGTGTTGGACATGCGCGTTTTTATACTTACTAGAGGGTGACGCGCGCTTTGTCGTCCCGCTCTTCGGTCAAGAGTTAAGGTTATTTTATGCGGGTTATTACGAGTTGTTGCTTCATTGTTGTTTCACTTGAGTTAGCTGATTTTAATTACATTGGTGTTAGTTCTTCTTTGTTGGCTTCGCTCTTATCCAGTAGATGATGTATCTGTTGTGCTAGGTGGATCACTAAGTTGTTCTATGCGTGGCTGTGCAATTTTTTACATATAACACATAAATCAACATATGGTGTTCCCTGAAGGTAGATCCAAATGCAACACATGTCAACGATTCACTCCCTTATAGATGGGCCCACCAACGACCCCAAAGCCCCAACGCATCAAAAGCGTATTCCTAGCGAGTTTAGTATCTCAGTAGATAGATAGGTATGTTCTATTTACGGAGTCGAGCAAACTTAAGAAACGTAGAGACGCATCTTTTGATCCATGGACGATTTTTCTGGTGCCGTTTTCCAAAAACATCATGCATTGGCCTAAATCCGTGACCGCCAAATTTTATCAAAAGTTTGGTCATAGGTTACTATAAAATGGGACATGGTCCAAAAAATCTTCGCAAAGTATTTTTCAAATATCAAGCTAAGCTACCTTGCGTAGTATCTTTTCTGACCATATAGAAAAAAATTGTAGTATTTTACTATATAAATACTTTCGGAGGGTAGTGCACAAGATAATTTGACTTAGCGTTTCATAAATATATAATAAAGTTTACTCCCTCCGATGTTTAACCTTAGTCCAAAACTGCGACACTTATTTTGGATCGGAGGGAGTATTACATAACAAGATGGGACATGAAAGTATTTTTTTTTATGGAAAGACAGT
Organism: Triticum dicoccoides; assembly: GCF_002162155.2. Taxonomy (NCBI): domain Eukaryota; kingdom Viridiplantae; phylum Streptophyta; class Magnoliopsida; order Poales; family Poaceae; genus Triticum; species Triticum dicoccoides. The sequence continues at coordinate 27,368,463 of NC_041387.1, forward strand.
AGAAGAGGCTCCTACTGTGTGTGTATATATTTATATATGTAAAGAGTTACATGGGTTACATATTGTTACAAGGTGGTGTTCCTCCATCACCCCTCACAGAAAGGGAGGGGTGTTGTAGTGCAACACTGCACCAACAAAACACTGCAAAAGTCAGGGAGGTGTGACTAGGCTAGGGAGTTACAAAAAGTAGTTACGGTGGTCTTATGGACCTCTTTCACCCTGTATTGAAGGAGGCTAAAAATCTTCTTTGAATCGTGCCAGCCAAGATGCAGTGCTAGGGCAGATCCCTCTGAAGTGCTTGTTATTTCGTTCCTTCCACAAACTCCAGGCCGCCGTGAGGAAAATTTCCATGAAGAGAGGTCTATGCTCAGCCTCATTGGTTTGATTGATCAAATCAAGTCTCGAGTTGAAAGCAGGCCAGCTAATTTCCATGAAAGAATATTTTGCAGATACTAATGTTGAAGGTAACAAGATGGATCAATGGATGATGGAGGTAACTGCCCTTGCAGCATGCGATTCTCACTGGGAGTGTGCCGGACCGGTGTGTGACCCAGTCTAGGTAGTGGCTTGGATGGGGCATCTGGCTTTAGATGTTAGGCTTTGGTGCGATGTCTGTTTGGTATTAGGCTCAGACATTCGGCACCCCTTCATCAAGGGATAGGGGTAGCAACAGGCGTTGCCAAGACGATGGCTTTAGGCTTATTGATGTATTACCTTGTAAGGTCTTTGGGAATAATTAATAAAATAGCTGCATGCATCGTCCAGATGCAGAGACCGGGATACATCCTTTTTTTTAGAAGCTACAGTTTAAATGCCAAGTGAATATTTCGTTGTACAAACTTCAAAATTTGCACTAAATGGCATGATGCATCCTGATAGATTCATCAACTGCAAACACCGGAACCTTTTCTGAATTACCGGTACATTTGCGGAGTCAAACAGGTTTCTGCTCTACTCATTTCGCTAACCCTACCTACTTTGAGTATACGTTTACATTACCTACTCTGAACAGAAGACCTTCTTAGATTGCTTGATAATTTGCAGTTAGGGCACTGCAAACGTGGGGTAGGTGACCAAGCATTGTCACGAAAGGTCGGATGGTTTTGGCTCTCTATTGTTTCTTTATTGGACTGTCATCGCCGTGCATCACTGAACTAAGTAGAGAATAATTTTACAGACTTTTAGATTAACCAAACTCCTCGGCACTGTTTGTACTATTTTAAATATTTTTTCCCATAGTTGACCGCCCTGCCCGTCCGGCAGTTTCTGTTTGATCATTGTTTTCTATTCAACTGGCACGAAATATGGGCAATAATACTCTAGGCGATCATATACTATCTGGGGCCATAGCTGAATTAATTAAGCCAACGTACTACCTACAATCACAAGATTATTTATTCCATCTGTAATTATCTCTGAGAGCACAACGTGCATGCTACGCTACTTGTGCAAGACCATAGCTATATAAACACATCCCGTTCCACCCATTGTTGACACACCAAAGTACCAAGCTACACACAACAATACTAGTAAGCAGTAATCGGGCAGATCATGGCCATCCCCAAGGCTTTGCTTCTTGCCATCCTAGGCTTCATCTGCTTATGCAGCAGCACCGTTCTCTCAGCTCGCGAGCTTGGCGACGCGGCCATGGTGGAGAGGCATGAGCAGTGGATGGTGAAGTACAACCGTGCTTACAAGGACGAAGTCGAGAAGGTGCAGCGGTTCGAGGTGTTCAGGGCCAACGTTGCCTTCATCGAGTCGTTCAACGCCGGAAACCACAAGTTCTGGCTCGGTGTTAACCAGTTCACCGACCTCACCAATGACGAGTTCAGGGCAACCAAGACCAACAAGGGTCTCAAGAACAGCCGTAGCAAGGCTCCAACTGGGTTCAAGTACAACAATGTCAGCACCGATGCACTTCCAGCTGCTGTTGATTGGAGAACCAAGGGTGCCGTCACTCCTATCAAAGACCAAGGCCAATGTGGTAAGCAAATTTTTGTAGTACTCCTTCGTTTATTTTTGGTTTGCATATTAGGTTTGTATTAAATCAAACTTTGACCAAAGTATATATATCCTTCTATCATGATAACCGAAATCACACTAAGGATAACACTATCATTGCAGGCTGTTGTTGGGCCTTTTCAGCTGTAGCCGCAACCGAAGGCATTGTGAAGTTGAGCACTGGGAAGCTTGTCTCTCTGTCGGAACAAGAGCTAGTCGACTGTGACGTTCATGGTGTTGATCAGGGTTGTGAGGGTGGCGAGATGGACGATGCCTTCAAGTTCATCATCAAGAATGGCGGCCTCACCACCGAGGCCAACTACCCATACACGGCACAGGATGGACAATGCAAGACCAGCAGTGCAAGCAATAGTGTTGCGACCATCAAGGGCTACGAGGATGTGCCCGCAAACGATGAATCTTCTCTTATGAAAGCTGTGGCTAACCAGCCTGTGTCAGTAGCTGTGGACGGAGGGGATATAATATTTCAACACTACTCCGGCGGGGTAATGACCGGCTCCTGTGGCACTGATTTGGACCATGGGATAGCAGCGATTGGATATGGCATGACGAATGACGGAACTAAGTATTGGCTGCTGAAAAACTCATGGGGCACGACATGGGGCGAGAGCGGGTACCTCAGAATGGAGAAGGATATTTCTGACAAGGGTGGTATGTGTGGCTTGGCCATGCAACCTTCCTACCCCACCGATTAGAGGAAATACATTGCCACGTATATCTACAAATACTGCAGAAATACACATATTTATCTATATGTACGCACCTTTCATTACACTACGTTGTTTCTTGTTTGTAAAGTCACGAGTGTTCCATCAATATATATATATATATATATATATATATATATATATATATATATATATATATATATATATATATATATATATATATAAAGAAGGCAGATGACTTCAAGCTTAATGCTCTATGGTGATGTCTATGCTGAAACCCATCTTGTTTGAATCCAATCATTGGTTGGAATATTTTTTTTCTTCAGAAATAAGAGAACTTCCCTGATCTTTGGATCGATCAATGCGCACAACCATCCTATTACAGAAAGTTATTACATAGTATTTCACTAGACTTCAAAAGGTACACAATAGGCAATAATGCATACCACTCATGATTCTACTACTAGGCCGTCACTCATATAGGCTAAATCCCTTGTGCTTTTCACACGCTGCAGTAAAGCACATATGATAACCAAAAGAAATTAGAAATTTTCACTTTTGAGGGTTTTTATTTCTTGCAGAATATGGCCTAGGTAGCATCAGTCAACCACATGGGTAGGTCAAACCTAGGTTGGACACGTGTAGTTTCATACTTACTTAGAGGGTAACGCGCGCTTTGTCGTCCTGCTCTTCGGTCAAGAGTTAAGGTTTTTTTATGCGGGTTATTACGAGTTTTTCCTTCATTGTTTGTTTCACTTGAGTTGGGCCTGTTAGAACTAATCTTGTTATTAGCGTTAGTTTTAGATTATTTGTTTTTGTTGAGTCATGCATTTAGTCCAAGCTGCGGCAGGGTGTGCACGTTAAGTTGTGATCACGTGCACCATGCAAAGCTGATCGGTAGAGCTAGGTAGTATTCTGTGAGTTAGTTAGTGGACTAGCTACACGGTAGGCCGTGGACTGAGCATTTTTAGGCTGCATGCTAGCTGCTGACCAGGTGTGTGGCCGTTGAGGGAGCGCTGCAAACGGACTGGACTTGGCCGTGCATGTGGCTTAGTGGGTTAGTGGCCGAGCGTCGTGGCTGGGCAGTGGCCTGAGTAGCATGGCAGAAGTGCCTAAACTTTGTCTATACTAGTTAGCGTGTACGTGCAACGCACGTCTTCACAAATCACAATACATATCGGAGAAATACATAAAAATGGATGTATTTAAAATTAAAATGTGTATAGATACATCCATTACTTCGATAAGTATTTCCGGATAGAGAGAGTACATTTTTATTGAATTATATTTGTATAGCTTTTGTTCATCACTATCCTTCTTTTGATTCAAAATGCTAAAATTTGGTCCTAAAGATGCTCATATTTTCTCAACAAAGCGAGCATATTTTTGCCAGTCACTCTGCAATGTATGTACTCCCTCCGTTCGAAATTACTTGTCTCAGAAATGGATGTATCTAGACGTATTTTAGTTCTAGATACATTCATTTCCGAGACAAGTAATTCTGAACGGAGGGAGTACCATTTTACAAGTGGTGAAAGCGAGAAATTATAAGTGAATTTGCAGAGTGCAAAGTTGTCGAAGTCCAAGATATTTGGTGTAGAAGGAAATACAAAATGTTTCATTAAACATAAGTGTTAGTCTAAACAATATGAATGGTAGAAAATGTCCAGCACAGTTAGTCAATATTGTCTGATAAAAGAAATAGTTAGTCAATATTGACGGAAAGTCACACAAATAAAAAGTCATGAAAATGTCCAACAATATGAGTAATAGAATTTTAATGGATGAGCGGTGTTGTGATGTCGCTCAAGTATTGTGTTCTTAGAGCATGGTTAATAAATAGTATAGCCAACAACCGGCTATATGGGGTCGCCATGTCACATATAGCCAACATTATAGTCAACATGTATAGTGGTAAGTTGCTAAGTAGTACGACTTTATTAATGTATGGCCCATCATACACTCTCACAATATTTCTTGGAGTCCGTGCTGCAGCCGGCTATTAATCTACAACCCGCTTCCCTTCTCTCTCCTCTTCTCTCTCATCCAACTCAGTATAGATATAATTGTTTAATCTTTATAGCTTGCTAACTGGACAGTATTATACTTGCTCTTAGAAGTGACAGCCATGGCTTAGCTAGGGGGTGGACAGGGTGGTCCATAGCCTACATTTAGGCTAGAAAAAAACAATTCTTCCAAATACATTGATTTACATAAAAAAATCATTGTTGGACCACCCTGACTCACCGAGCTAGCTACGCCATTCACCATTGTGATAATATAGCTGCATAGAGATAAATGATGTTTCATTCGGCCTGTGTACTGAACTACTGATAGGTTGCAAAAGAAGATTAAATCTAGTTCCGATTGGAAAGCCGCTTTGCATTATTCCCAAATCATGTTCGAATGGTGATCTAATCCTGCAACTGTTAGCACCAAAAACCATATTCTTAAAACACATAATATTCGTTACAACTACTGTTGCCAATATAAACATCTTTCAAAGTTATTAAAATTCTCAAAAGTTCTCTCGTTAAGGAGATAAATGCTAATGAAAAAATTTATCAATCCAAGTCATCCATATTGTTGCCTGGCTCGGGGATTTAACCTCCCTGCTCAGCAACTGCACCATCAGCAGGCTTGCAGTGGGTGTGCTGACGCGAGCAAGGACGCGGTAGACTGGGCTGACAGCGCGGCCGTCTTGTCCAGTCAGATCCTAGTTTGCACCATTGTCATGGAATAAATTCACATCAAACATTACAGAGAAGCGATAATTTACATGCATTAAGAAAAGTCATTGTTGATTTTATCATGCAGTGTGGTAGTATATTCAGAGCAATGAGGCCAGCAGCATCATAAATACGGAGTACTAACCAAAATTCACATGAAAGCAATTGCCATGGGATTTCTAAGAAGTGAGTATATGAATGGAGAGTCAGAACTCAGAAGCATGGGCCAGCGACACCATAGAGTCAGTAGCATGGGGAAGGATGCCGGACACATGACTGAAGAACAAAGTGCAAGGAAGAAAGACGAAGAGACTAACAGATGACTGGATCAGCTACCCATGTTGATGTCGCTTCATCGACGGCAAGCAACTGCATGTCTTCGACTGTAGCATTTGCACATAAATCACCCATTGATCTAGGACAATCACTTCACATCCATTTAAAATTAAACATGATTAATCAAGGATCAAGCCACTCACCTTGCGGCTAGAATCCACCAGCACCATCTCTCCAGGTTACTGCACATGAAGAATTAATCACTTCCCCAAAGTGAGAATTTCTGCATACCTTATACACGAGGCTCCTAACATTTCAGTAAAAAAAACAACTATATATGGCATATAATGCTAGTTGGGAGAGAATTATACCGACATATGTTGCTGAAAGGTTTATTTACCTTTCACATAGGTCGTAGTAATAGTGCAACAGTACAATGGTCATATGTGAAATGCCCAAAGCGCAAAAGAGAATATATTTGTTTTGTTCATGAATCAAACAACCATACATGTTTTAAATGTATTAAACCATAACTACTGTCCAGAAAGAACCTTGTGAACCGATCTATAAGTCCAGCTGGTGCAGTAATTGACTAATTTTCAGAGCACACTTGTCGGTGGGCACACCAACTTCTGCCAAAATAGAAAATCTCTTGAATCGTGTACTTCTGCAAGCATGCTTGGCAGTAGGCATACCTCGTTAATTCTCCAATATCTAATAATCGTTCTGCAAACAGAAACATCAACAGAAAAAACAAAAAAAATCAATAAATCATGAGATAATAAAAGGTTATGATAAAAAAAGTGAGAACCAATTCATAACATGAATTCATGAAAACTTCACCATTTAGCTACAGCACGAAATTCAAAAACATCTTCTCTGTTGTGTCCCTGATCAAAATCAGGAATAAGTTTCATTAGATCACAAGATCAAGGTGAGAAGAAATAGTCCTTTTGAAAATTCTAATCCCAGAAATAAAGACCACCTACTTGGTGCATCCATCACTTCCCAGTCCGACAAAATCAACTACAACTTCATACAAAATAGGTTACTTCACAGAAAGAATCTTCCCTCCGCCCTTGTGTGGACACATGAGAGAAGTTTACAAGCTCATGTGAGCACACATTCAAATTATGTAAAACTAATTTTTCTATTGTATGGATAAAACGGAAAACTTTTGACAAATAACCTAACTCTCAAATCTGCACTGCTCGTCCGGAGACGTAATGATTCAGCATAAGTTTTTTTTATCCACAACCGGACAAGAAAAGGTGAAAAAGAACTCCAAAATTTCGGTAACACGTGCGTAATTGGTTATGGTTTTACATTAAAAGCTGAAAACTTGATAAGGGTATTATTCAGAAGGGTAAACATAGCAGTCAGACATCAGTTCTGTAGAAGCTCAAAAGAGTGAGAGGAAGACTAAAAAACACATGTGAGTAGAGAAAGCGAAGACAATGGAATTGTTTGGAAATAAGGACAATACCTGAAGCTAAAAATGATGGTACAATAGGTGGCACCAAAATGGCTTAAGAAGTATGGAACATTATCATGTTGGTCAAAAATATGCAGATTAGAGATGTATAATACTCTAAATATCCGGATGCTTTATAATATAAAGCGGGGGTAAAGCCTTTATCGGAATACTCTAAATATAGTTGAACATATCTGTCGGGTAGAAAATTCAGAGAACATGGTAATCCCTTACTCAAATGTAACATTGCACGTGTGCTTAGTCGAAAGTATCTCTTATACCAAGGAAAAAAAATCTGCACCTTATGTCTTCAGGCTAACTTATGACTGGTTGAGATAAGGAATCGTTCTGGAGAAGCCTGCAACATAAGCGTTATGCCAGTACCACCAGCGAACTGAAGTCATAGAAATCAACCTTAGTTCGTAGATTTGATTTGGCAGGCGAGGTAGAGCTGGTCGCCAGGGCGGAGATCGCCACAGCGGGCGTCGTCGACGGCGGGGGACATGGCGGCCAAGATGAAAAAGGATCGCTCGATTGACCGCACGGCTGGTCCTGCCCTTGCACGACTGCTCCTGCCGCCTCCCCTTGCGCGTGCAGGTCGGCGCCGATTGTGCCCTCGCCGGCGGGCAGCTGCGGCGGACGGGCCCGGCGCTGCCGGAGGAGCGGAGGCAGCCCGGCGCGACTGTGCTGGGGAAGGCGCGGCCGGGCGCGCCTCTGCCGGAGGTCGCCGCATCCAGCGCCAGGGATGGGTCGGCGCCGCCATCAGATGGGATCATCGGCGGCGGCAGTCCGCGGTTGCGTCCGTGGGGCAGCAGAGGATCTGCCGGGGGCTGCCGAGCGGAGGAACTGCAGGAGGCGTGGGTAGCAAAGGAGGAGCAGCGAAGGTCGTGGGTTCGTGCGGGCAGTTTTGTTCAGGATGAAGGAATGGGGAGGATTAGTGGTGCGGGCCGTTTTGCGTTTGTGCGGGTCCTTTTGCTTACTGCGTGATTAGTGGCTTGCTAGTGTTAAACACAGAAAGACCATGGACCATTAGATGTTGATGATGGAAGATTGTGATTGTTTGAATCTGTCCCTCTCTTCCTTTTATAGTGGTAGTAGATATAGTGTTGTGAGTAATGAATGAAGTCAAGCCGTGTGGGCTGGGCAAAAGCAATGTAGTATATGTGTTTCACCAAGGAGAGAGCCACTAGCAAAGCCATTGTGTCTTCTTCCTTGGTGCAGTGTGTGTGCGTGTGTGTTCTGGTCTCATATGTGTGTTCTTGAGAGAAATCCAAGAGAGAGTGATGAGAGAAGAAGAAGAAGCAGCGCCGCGAGGAGAGGCGGCGCCAACAGGGCCGATTTTAATTACGTTGGTGTTAGTTTTTTTGTTCTCTTCGCTCCTATCCTGTAGAGGCGGTATCTGTTGATTTTTTGATTCCCTAAAAAAGTTTTGGTCTAACAGTTTTTTCTCGAAAGAAGACAAAAAATAAAAGAAAGAATAGAATACGAAAGAAAAGCGTCCATTGTATAATAGATAGGACAGAGGTCTTCTAAACCTTTGGTATAGGTTCAAATCTTATTGGACGCAATCTTATTTATATCTATTCTTTAAATAACTATACTAAGCTTAAAACAAAGAAAACTTTTTGCATGATTCAAATGAAAAATCTTTCTCAACGCTTCATGTTCTACTAACAAGTGTAGACATGCAAAATTATTTCTTACCTGTTCCTGAATAGGTTCCTTCAAAAAGATTTCCGCTTGCTCGGTGGACTGAGTTGTTCTATGCGTTGCTGTGCAATTCTTTACATATAACACATAAATCAACGTATGTCGTTCCCTGAAGGTAGACCCAGATGCAACACACACCAGCGATTCACTCCTTATAGGTGGGCTCACCAACGACCCCAAAGCCTCAGACGCATCAAAAGCGTATTCCTAGTGAGTTTAGTATCTTAAGTAGATAGATAGGTATGTTCTATTTACGGAACTGGGCAAACTTAAGAAACGTAGAGATGCATCTTTTGATCTATGAACAATTTTTGTGGTGATGTTTTCCGAAAACATCATGCATTTGCCTAAATCCGCGACCACCAAATTTTATCAAAAGTGTGGTCATAGATTACTATCGAATGGGACATGGTCCAAAAAATCTTCAAAAGTATTTTTCAAATATCAAGTTAAGCTACCTTGCCTAGTATCTTTTCTGACCATATAAAAGAAATTGAAGTATTTTACTATATAAATACTTTCGAATGGTAGTACACAAGATACTTTAACTTGGTATTTCATAAATATATAATAAAGTTTACTCCCTCCGATGTTTAACCTTAGTTCAAAACTGCGACACTTATTTTGGATCGGAGGGAGTATTAGATAGCAAGATGGGACATGAAAGTATATTTTGCAGATACTAATGTTATTAAAGGAAGCTACGGTTTAGATGCCAAGTGAATATTTCGTTGTACAAACTTGATAATATGCATTTATTTATTTATTAGAAGAAGAGGATGTTCTGGAGGATGCATGCAGCCATTTTATTAATTATCACAAAGACCAAACAAGGTGATACATCTATAAGCCTGAAGCCACCATCTTGGCAACGCTATTTCTACTTCTATCCATTGATGAAGGTGTGCCGCATGTCCGGGCCTAATACCAAATAGACATCGCACCAAAGCCTAACATCTAAAGCCGTTATGCCCCATCCAGGCCACTACCTGGATTGGGTCACACACCGGTCTGACACACTCCTAGTAAGCACCGCACGCTGCGAGGGCCGTCACCTCCATCTTCTATCGATCCATCCTTAGAGCAGAACTGATGCACCGACCTTGCCAGGCCTCTCTGTCATCAACGCCACCATGACCCAGACAGTTTCCTCCTCCTGCGTGAGTCCATCTCCGCGCATCGGACGCCGAATCTCCACTGCGCCATGTCACCGAGATCCGCCGCCATCAATGTGCAAGCTGAAGCACCGCTCCACCAAAGAAGCATTCCACTGGTCCCTCGGCCCGTGTACACCTCCAAGAATGACGCCTCCAAGAGGGAAACGACACCAGAGTGCTGCCGTCATCCGATCTACTGATCAAGGATTTCCCCTAGAGGTAGCATAGAGTGGCCTTGAACTTCTCCACGGCGATGCCTTTAAGAAGGGAACGATGCAGACAGTGCCGCCACCGCCGGCCTTGGCAGCTAGCTGGGAGCAGGTTTTCACCCGGATCTGTTCGATGAGCCTCCCTCAGGCATGTCGTGCACGGTCCGCCTCCATCTGTGTCGGGGCCTGGACGAAAAGGGTCCATGCCGCTGCTACCTGACTGGCCATGGCACCACCACGATACCTACAGCCGGTGCCACCACCAGCCCGCGTGCTGAGCCGCAGCACCACACCATACCAGTTCCGGCGAACGGCACGCCGGCCGAGCCCGAATCTCGCCCCCACCATCTGCGGCCCGCTAGGATCCAGATCGGACCCGCATAGGCGGCCAAGACCGCGCCCGCACGCCCGCGATGGAGCTCCCGTCGTGGCGACACCACGCCGCACCATCATCAAGTCTAGCAATGGACATGGTTTTCCCCTAAGCATGGACAAGGGGTGGAGGTAAAACCACGACATCACCACTAGGAGGGACGCAACACCCGCAGGCGATGGCGGTGGCACCGTCGAGAGGCATTGGCCGGTCTCCTCACTTCCCCTTCTCCTAGGTCTCCCGGGCGAAAGCCCTAACATTGTTGGGCGGCGGCGGCGCTCACGGCGCCGTTACCTTCTTGAAGGCGCCACTTTGGGAACCTTGGGGTTGGGTGGCGCTTGTGGGTGGTGGGCGACGGCGGTGGTGCGGACCTATCCTAGCATGGATCTACGTCCGTTGCTTGGAGATGGACTCACGTAGGTGGAGGCCGTCGTTTGGCGTCGTGGTGGCGTCCATGGTGGAAGACCTGCCAATGCTCGCGTAGGTGGAGGTCGTCACTTGGCGTCGTGGTCGCGTCGATGGCGGAGGACCTGCTAAGGTTGACACCTCAATCTGCTCTGAAGATGGACCAGTGGAAGATGGCAGCGACGAAACATGTGAGTGCGTCGGATCGGTTTGTGCCCCGGACCCGGTAGATGGCTCGATCGGGGACACCGGCTTTAGATGTTAGGCTTATGTGAGAGGTCTGGATATCTGGCCCGGCCTACACCCCTTCATCATATGGATAGGAGTAGCGGTAGATGTTGCCAAGATGATGGATTTAGGCATATTGTTATTCTACTTTGTAAGGTCCTCGAGAATAATCAATAAAATGGCTGCATGCATCTCCCAGATGCAGAGGCTGGGGGTCATCCTCCTTTTCTAAAAACAATAAAAATTTGAGCTTTCGCTCGGTACCTCCCTCACTCCTTGCATATGAACCCTGGCACAATGAGTGAACCTAGTTTTCGGGATAATCAAACAACTTGACTAGGATCGGTGGAACACACAGGAGAATAGACATGATTATATGTCAGCGTACAAGTGTGGTGTACATGTAGTATAACTTCCCATTGCCATCTCATGCATACGGACTGTGGGAGTTCCCCTTATACATTGGTCCAAATCTTTGTCCATTGACAATGTGCGACTAAACTACCGCACATTGTTCCGTCATTGACTTCTCTCCATTACAAGCTATCCTCGCTATCTCTAAATCTCTTGGCATACAACTAAGTCAACTCAACATGCCACTATGCATGAGAAAGACCAACCTTTCACCATTCATGCTACTTATGTTTAAATATACTACGACTATACAATAATCGGGTACAATAAATTTATATGCACTTTAGTTTCAATTATTATATTATTAATTCAAGTACTAATGTTTCATACAACCCGATTTCACCACGCACGCTGGGTATCATTTCTATTTCCTGAAATTTTGATGGACCAAGGCCCATATAATTCTCACACATACATATGTGGGTAGGGATTGCTCAAAAAAAGCTGTGGGTAGGGTGACCATCCTAACAAAAATCCGAATGGTTTTGCTGCTCTGTTGTTTCTTTACTGTCTGTCATCGTCGTACATCTTTGAACTCGGTTTTATCTTTGCTTTTGTTGGACCATTTTAATATAACTACTTCCGTAGCTGCAAATACTTGCACGGCCGGCTGTTCGTTCTCTCATTGTTTTGTATTCACCTGCTCACCTAAAACGAACTAGATCCTTAGTTGCAACATACTTCTTTTTTGACAAGAGTTGAACACACTTCAGCTCGAATTTTTACTGAACACAACCATTGACTCCAAAGACCAGAGTTGGATCAAGCTAACATACTATCTACAACCACAAGGTTATTTATTCTATCTGGTAATTAACTTCACGGTCATGTTGTTGTCCATCGATATTCACACATCATCCTATAGCACCGCGTGTGTTCTACGTACATGTGCAAGACTACAGCTATATAAGCACGTCCCTTCCACGCATAGTTGACAGAACAAAGCACCACCAGCAAGCACTAGTCGAGCAGATCAGGGCCATCCCAAAGGCATTGCTTCTTGACATCCTAGGCAGATCTGCCTATGCAGCAGCACTGTTCTGTCAGCTCGCGAGCTCGGCGATGCGGCCATGGTAGAGAAGCATGAGCAGTGGGTGGCGAAGTTTAACCGTGTTTACAAGGACAACACCGAGAAGGCGCGGCGGTTTGAGGTGTTCAAGGACAGCATTGCCTTCATCGAGTCGTTCAACCCCGGAAACCACAAGTTTTGGCTCGGTGTCAACCAGTTTACCGACCTCACCACACCAACGACGAGTTCAGAGCAATCAAGACCAACAAGGGCCTCAGAAGGAATGATGCTAGGGCTCCAACCGGGTTCAAGTACAACAATATCAGCTATGATGCACTTCCAGCGGCAGTTGATTGGAGGACCAAGGGCGTCGTCACTCCTATCAAAGACCAAGGCCAGTGTGGTAAGTAAATTTAGGTAGTATGTATATATCGCATTCTCATGATAACTGAAATTACACTAAGTACGTCAATATTTTTGTAGGTTGTTGTTGGGCTTTTTCGGCCGTGGCTGCAACCGAGGGCATTGTGAAGTTGAGCACAGGGAAGCTCGTCTCCTTGTCTGAGCAAGAGCTAGTTGACTGTGATGTCCATGGTGTGGATCAGGGGTGCGAGGGTGGCGAGATGGACGACGCTTTCAAGTTCATCATCAAGAACGGTGGCTTCACCAGTGAGGCCAACTACCCATATACTGCACAGGACGGACAGTGCAAGACTAGCACTGCAAGCAACAATGTTGCAACCATCAAGGGCTACGAGGATGTGCCCGCCAACGATGAATCTTCTCTTATGAAAGCCGTGGCTAACCAGCCTATATCAGTAGCTGTGGACGAAGGGGATGTCATATTTCAACACTACTCTGGCAGGGTGATGACCGGCTCCTGTGGAACTGATTTGGACCATGGGATAGTAGCGATTGGTTATGGCATGACGAGTGACGGGACTAAATTTTGGCTGCTGAAAAACTCATGGGGCATGACATGGGGCGAGAGCGGGTACCTCAGAATGGAGAAGGATATTTCCGACAAGAGTGGTATGTGTGGCTTGGCCATGCAACCTTCCTACCCCACCGAGTAGGAAAATACATAGCCACATATACCTACAAATATTAAATAAATATAGCAATTTTTATCTATATATAAATGTACCTTCCATTGCACTACATTATTTCTCGTTTGTAAAGTCATAAATGTTTGGTAAATATATATATAAAAAGGACAAATAACTTTGAGCTTAAATTCTCTATGGTGTTGTTTACACGGAAATCCCTCTTGTTAGAATCCACTCACTGATTGGACCCAGATTTGTTATTTCAAAAATGAGAGAGCATCCCTGATCTTTGCATCGATCAATGCACATATCCCGCATATATTAAAGATATTTATTATATTGTATTCCCCTATAAAAATAAAAGGACACAACAATAGGCAACAATTCCTACAACTTATGGGCGAAGTGGTATTAATCAATGCAACATGTGGGCAGGTCAAACCTAGGTTGGACCTGAGCGTCCAAGCTGGCACATCTAGAATACTTTTGGGACTTTCCGATGCACTTAGTCTCTAGGAAAACATTGCACTAGTTGAGTACATGCACATCCATTTTGGACATGTGAGAGTTCACGAAATAATTTTTTGTCCCGCTTTATAGATAAACCCTTACAAAGCAGATCAAAGAAATGTAGACTAAAACAAGACGGGCAGCGCTAACACTGTATAAGGAATGCACTACAGGACGTTGTCGGCTTGCCGTTGAGCAGAAGTGCAAGAGTAGCACAACCACAACTAGAAGCTCCAGAAAGTCTACAAGCAAACCCCTATCTCGAGGATGAAATCACTGGACTTTGTCGCAATGCCTCCACAAAAACTGTTGTTGGAGAGGGCCCTCTTCCGAGCGCCAACCCTGCAGGCAAGCCATTTGGACCAAGGTGGCTGATGACATAGTGTATGAGAGGAGACAAATGAGACGGCCAAACGCTGGATCCGAGGATGCTTCATCTCGGTCTCAGGATCCAATCCTGCCCAAGCACGTCTCCACACCGTGAGATCTAAGCTCTCTGTTGACGCCCCCAATAGGGTAATGATGCAACGAGTTGTCACCAAGTCTAGCAATGGACACGGTTTTCCCTGAGCGTGGACAAGGGGATGGAGATAGAACCATGAAAGGACCCCTCGGACTAACGCGAATTCCGCAGGCATCGTCGATAGTGCCACCGAGAAGCGCCTGGCTTTCACTCGGTACCTCTCTTGCTTCTTGCTTGGGAACCCTGGCCCCGACTCTTATGCCTGGACAATAAGTATTGGATGGCCTAAATGCAAGTTGTTGGCACCCAAGGCACCAACGTATCAGTTGAGACTGATGCCACGTGGGCGCAGATTCTCCATAGTAAGTATCTGCAGTCCAAAACTTTGTCCCAGGTGACAGTGAGACCGACGGATCGCCTTTTTGGAAGGGGCTCATCAGAGTCAAATCAGCCTTTTTCAATAAGACAAAGTTTATTATCGGCAATGGTACTACCACGTGTTTCTGGGAGGATACCTGGCTTGGGGAGACGCCACTGGCGCTTCAATACCCGTCCTTGTATAGTACTCCCTCCGTTCATTTATGTAAGGTGTATTGTTTTTGGCACGATGACCAAGGCGCATAAATATAGAGGTGTTAGGACAAAATCACCCTTGGCAAATTTATAGATTAGTGGCAAGTAAATCAATGAGTGCAGGAAAGTAAGAGATACAAGCAATCGAGAGAGAGATTATCTCCTTATTTTGCAACAAAGAGAGGTACATGCAATCAGGAGAAAGATACTTTCCTTTTGTTGGAGGGCTAAAAGGGGAATTAGGAGGATTTAGAAGAAATGCACCTTACATTGTGGAATTTCATCAAAAAACAAATACACCTTATATAAAGGAACGGAGGGAGTATTGTTCAACAATGTGATTCTTATGTTGCGACGGTACTTCAGTCCATCCCCCTTAATATCCATTTTAGGAGGACGCTTGCCAGCAATCGTTGGGAAGCGTGGCTTCATTTTGAGTAGACTGATGGAGGTTCAGTTATCTCATCAGCCCGATCAGTTGTGCTAGAAGCTCACTACGTCTGGAGAGTTCACAGTTAAATCGATGTATATTGAATTATTGATGCTATCAACTCTAGCGCCATTCCTAGTTCCGAACACGTTTGGAAAGTCAAAGTTCCTTTGAAAGTTAAGGTGTTTATGTGGTTCGTACATAAACAAGTCATATTAACAAAGGATAACTTGGTAAAGCGCAAGTGGACAGGATCTACTAGGTGTAGTTTTTGTGATCGGGATGAAACTATCAAACACCTATTTCTTGATTGCCCGTTGGTCAAAGTTTTGTGGCAGACAGTGCACATTGCCTTTAACATTACTCCTCCGAATTCTGTTAGCACGTTATTTGAAATATGGCTTTTTGGGATAGAGTCCGAAACAACCAGACACATTCGCGTAGGAGTATGTGCGTTATTGTGGGCAATTTGGAACTGCAGAAATGATTTGGTTTTTAACAGAACAACAAATATTCATTTTTTGCAGGTTATCTTGCGAGCCACTGCGTTCATCCGTATGTGGTCGTTACTCACTCCGACGAAGGCCAGGGAGCGTTTGGTTACTGGATCCATCCGATGGGAGATGGTAGCACGGGATATATTCGACCGGTTTGGATGGCAGTCATGTAATAGGGTAGACAATTAGTTTTCCTATCTTTCTTATGCCAGCCGGTTGTGGCCTTTTGGCTTTTGTGTTTTTGGCACTGTGGCTCTTTGTGAGCTTGCCGTTACTTTGGTTTCAGACTTTAAGACCTTGTCAAACTATTTGCTTATTTATAATGTGGCTGTATGCATCGTTCTGATGCAGAGACCGGGGAGTCCCCCCTTTTCGGAAAAAAGGCACCAACGTATGGGGAAAATATACGGAGCTCTCATGTCTAAAAAGTTAGCTTAAATATTTCAAAAGATTTGAATTTTTCTGTGAATGTTCATAAGACATGTGGCTACAACCTCTATAAAAACAGAACCAAACTCGAAATACACACTGAGAAACAAAAAAAAAGAAAAAAATTGATATAAACATTGTCATTTTTGGAGTTGTCTTTTTGTGACACTATTCATGCTGAATTTGTCTTTTTTGTTCTCAGTGTGAATTTTGAGTTTGAATATGAACTTCTCAGAGTTCATGGACTTGTGTCTTGGGAACATTAAAAAAATCAAAATATTCAAACATTTGAATTGACTTTTAGACATGGGAGCACTGGATATTCTCCTCAACTTATGGTGGGAGGACACCAAGTGAACCTAGTTTTCGGGAAAACCAAACAGAAGGAAAAGGATCTGTGGAGCACGGAGGAGAATAAGCACGATTAGATGTGCATGTAAGAGTGTGTTGCACATGCAATATAGCTCCCCATTGCCATCTCATGTAAATATACTATGAGAAGTCTCCTTATATATTGGTCCAAATCTTTGTCCATTGACAACATGTGACTAAACTACCGCATGTTATTCCATTATTGACTTATATCCATATCATATATAGCTAAATAGTTGACCATCATTGTCTCTCAACATTCAACTATACCAACTCAATAAGCCACTATGCATGAGAAAAGACCAACCATAACATGCACAGTTCCTGCTACTTATATTCGGCAAATATCCTACAACTATACAACAAACAAATATAATAACTTTATGTACATTTTAGTTTTACTTCTTATATTATTAATCCAAATACTAATGTTACATACAACAAAACATCCTAGAAATAATTGAACCAATCCCCTCAGCAACACACAGGGTATTATTCTATTTCCTGAAATTTTGATGGACCATGACCGGCTGGAATTCTTACACATCAATCGGCGGGTAAGGTGACCACCCTAAGGAAAGTCTGAATGGTTTTGTTTCTTTATTGCCGTTATCGTCGTGCATCTTTGAACTCTTTTTTTTTAATCTTTGCTCTTGTTGGACTGTTCTAATATATGTACTTCCGTAGCTGCAATACTTGCCCGCCCGGCAGTTCCTCTTTCTCATTGTTTTGTGTTCACCTGGCACGAACTAGGGGCTAGTTCCATTTTCTCACAATTTTAAAATATACCTCCTCCGTAACAAAATATAAGACGTTTTTGTAGTTCAAATTAAGCTGCAAAAACATCTTATATTTTAGTACAGTGCTAGTACTTCCGTAGCTGCAACATACTTCCGCTCGTATTTTTACAGAACGCAACCATTGATTCCTGGGACGAGAATTGGACTAAGCGAACGTACTATCTACAACCACAAGATTATTTATTCCAACTGGTAATTAACTTCACCGCCACGTTGTTGTCCGTCGCTCTCCACGCCGTATCTGCTACGTACATGTGTATGGCTACAGCTATATAAACACATCCCTTCCACCCATTGTTGACAGACCAAAGCACCACCAAAGCTACTTACAGTACTAGCACTAGTAATTAAGCACTCACCGAGCAGATCATGGCCATCCCCAATGCTTTGCTTCTTGCCATCTTAGGTTGCATCTGCTTATGCAGCAGCACTGTTCTGTCAGCTCGCAAGCTCGGCGATGCGGCCATGGTGGAGAGGCATGAGCAGTGGATGGTGAAGTACAACCGTGCTTACAAGGACGACACAGAGAAGGCGCAGAGGTTCGAGGTTTTCAAGGCCAACATTGCCTTCATCGAGTCATTCAACGCCGGAAACCACAAGTTTTGGCTCGGTGTTAACCAGTTTACGGACCTCACTAATGACGAGTTTAGGGCAAGCAAGACCAACAAGGGCCTCAAGAGGAGCAGTAGCAGGGCTCCAACCGGGTTCAGGTACAACAATGTCAGCACCGATGCACTTCCAGCCGCTGTTGATTGGAGAACCAAGGGTGCCGTCACTCCTATCAAAGACCAAGGCCAATGTGGTAAGTAAATTTAGGTAGTATGTATATATCGTATTCTCATGATAACTAAAATTATACTAAATACATCAATATTTTTGTAGGCTGTTGTTGGGCTTTTTCGGCCGTGGCTGCAACCGAGGGCATTGTGAAATTGAGCACAGGGAAGTTTGTCTCCTTGTCTGAGCAAGAGCTAGTTGACTGTGATGTCCATAGTGTGGATCAGGGGTGTGAGGGTGGCGAGATGGACGACGCCTTCAAGTTCATCATCAAGAACGGCGGCCTCACCACTGAGGCCAACTACCCATACACCGCACAAGACGGACAGTGCAAAACTAGCACTACAAGCAACAGTGTTGCAACCATCAAGGGCTACGAGGATGTGCCTGCCAACGATGAATCTTCTCTTATGAAAGCCGTGGCCAACCAGCCTGTATCAGTAGCTGTGGACGGAGGAGATGCCATATTTCAACACTACTCTGGCGGGGTGATGACCGGCTCCTGTGGAACTGATTTGGACCATGGGATAGTAGCGATTGGATATGGCATGACGAGTGACGGAACTAAATTTTGGCTGTTGAAGAACTCATGGGGCACGACATGGGGTGAGAGCGGGTACCTTAGAATGGAGAAGGATATTTCCGATAAGGGTGGTATGTGTGGCTTGGCCATGCAACCTTCCTACCCCACCGAGTAGGGAAATGCACTGCCACATATATCTACAAATATTACATAAATACACCGATTTTTATCTATATATATGTACCTTCCATTGCACTACATTATTTCTCGCTTGTAAACTCATAAATGTTTGGTAAAAATATATTAAAAAGAATAAATGACTTTGACCTTAAGTTCTCTATGGTTTTGTTTACACAGAAATCCCTCTTGGCAGCATCCACTCACTGATTGGACCTAGATTTGTTATTTCAAAAATGAGAGAGCATCCCTGATCTTTTCATATCAATGCACACATCCCGCATATTAAAGATAATTATTGTGTTGTATTCCCCTAAACATAAAAAGGTACTCCCTCCGTTCCAAAATAAGTGTCTCAACTTTATACTAGCTCTAGTACGAATTTATACTAAGCTCAAGACACTTATTTTGGGACGGAGGGAGTACAACAATAGGCAACAAGTCCTACAATTTATGGGCAAAGTGGTATTAGTCAATGCGACATGTGGGCGGGTCAAACCTTGGTCGGACCTGAGCATTTTCATACTTACAGGACCAAGCTGACACACCTACACCTAGAATACTTTTGGGACTTCCGATGCATTTAGTCTCTAGGAAAACATTACATTAATTGAGTACACTCCATCCATTTTGGACATATGAGAGTTCATGATATAATTTTGCGTCCCACTTTATAGATAAACCCTTACAAAACGGATCAAAGAAATCTAGGCTAAAACAAGACCGACAGTGCTAACACTGCACAAAGAATGCACTACAAGACGTCGTCGGCTTGGCGTCGAGCAGAAGGGCAAGAGTAGCAGGACCACAACTAGAAGCTCCAGAAAGTCTACAAAAACCAAACCCCTGGTTCTCGGATGAAATCACCAGGCTTTGTCGCAATGCCTCCACGAAAAATGTCGCTGGGGAGGGCCCTCTTCCGAGTGCCAACCCTGCAGGCAAGCCATTTGGACCAAGGTGGCTGATGACATAGTCATGTGTATGAGAGGAGGCAAACGAGAGGGCAAAACACTGGAGCCGAGGATGCTTCGTCTCGGTCTCGGGATCCAATCTTGCCCAAACATGTCTCCACACCATCAGATCTAAGCTCTCTGTTGACGCCCCTAATAGGGTAACGGTGCAAAGCGGTGTCACTGAGTCTAGCAATGGACATGTTTCCCCCGAGCATGGATAAGGGGATGGAGGTAGAACCATGAAAGCACCCCTCGGACTGATGTGAATCCCGCGGGCATGATCGGTAGTGCCGCCGAAAAGCGCCTGGCTTTCACTCGGTACCTCTCTTACTTCTTGCCTAGGAACCCTAGACCTGACCCTTATGCATGGACAGTAGGAAATGGATGGCGTAAATGCAAGTTGTTGGTGCCCAAAGCATCAACTTATGGGAAAAATATACAGAGCTTCCATGCCTAAAAAGTTAATTTTAAACATTTCAAAAAGATTTGAATTTTTCTGTGAATGTTCACAAGACATGTGGCTATGACCTCTAAAAAAACATACCCAAACCTGAAATACACACCGAGAAACAAAAAAGAGAAAAAAAACTGATGTAAATAATGTCATTTTTGCTATTGTCTTTTTGTGACACTATTCATGCTGAATTTGTCTGTTTTGTTCTCAGTGTGCATTTCGAGTTTGAATATGAACTTTTCAGAGTTCATGGACTTGTGTCTTGGGAACATTAAAAAATCAGAAACTTTTGAACGTTTGAATGGACTTTTAGACATGGGAGCACCTTAGTGTTGTGAGCACTGGATATCCTCCTCAACTTATGGTGGGAGGACACCAAGTGAACCTAGTTTTCGGGATAACCAAACAGAAGGAGAGGATCGGCGGAGCTGGGAGGATAATAAACACGATTAGATGTGCATGTAAGTGTGTGTTGCACGCCCCCCATTGCCATCTTGTGTAAATGTAATATGAGAAGTTTCTGTATATATTTGTCTAAATATTTGCCCATTGACAACATGTGACTAAACTACCGCATGTTATTCCATTATTGACTTCTCTCCATATCATATATAGCTAAATAGTTGACCATCACTGTCGCTAAATCTCTTAACATTCAACTATGCCAACTCAATAAGCCACTATGCATGAGAAAAGACCACCATAACATAACATGCATAGTTCCTGCTACTTATATTTGGCAAATATCCTACAGCTATACAACAATCAACTTAAGTAAATGTATGTACAATTTAGTTTTACTGTTTATATTATTAATCCAAATACTAATGTTACATACAACAAAACATCCTTGAAATAA
>NC_041387.1:27390012-27392593 GCF_002162155.2 Triticum dicoccoides
TGTTTTGTTCTCAGTGTGCATTTCGAGTTTGAATATGAACTTTTCAGAGTTCATGGACTTGTGTCTTGGGAACATTAAAAAATCAGAAACTTTTGAACGTTTGAATGGACTTTTAGACATGGGAGCACCTTAGTGTTGTGAGCACTGGATATCCTCCTCAACTTATGGTGGGAGGACACCAAGTGAACCTAGTTTTCGGGATAACCAAACAGAAGGAGAGGATCGGCGGAGCTGGGAGGATAATAAACACGATTAGATGTGCATGTAAGTGTGTGTTGCACGCCCCCCATTGCCATCTTGTGTAAATGTAATATGAGAAGTTTCTGTATATATTTGTCTAAATATTTGCCCATTGACAACATGTGACTAAACTACCGCATGTTATTCCATTATTGACTTCTCTCCATATCATATATAGCTAAATAGTTGACCATCACTGTCGCTAAATCTCTTAACATTCAACTATGCCAACTCAATAAGCCACTATGCATGAGAAAAGACCACCATAACATAACATGCATAGTTCATGCTACTTATATTTGGCAAATATCCTACAGCTATACAACAATCAACTTAAGTAAATGTATGTACAATTTAGTTTTACTGTTTATATTATTAATCCAAATACTAATGTTACATACAACAAAACATCCTTGAAATAACTGAACCAATCCCCACAGCAATGCACAGGGTATTATTTCTATTTCCTGAAATTTTGATTGACCATGACCCGCTGGAATTCTTACACATCAATCAGCGGGTAAGGTGACCACCTTAAGGAAAGTCTGAATGGTTTTGTTTCTTTATTGCCGTTATCGTCGTGCATCTTTGAATTCTTTTTTTTTATCTTTGCTCTTGTTGGACTGTTCTAATATATGTACTTCCGTAGGTGCAATACTTGCCCGCCCAGCAGTCCCTCTTTCTAATTGTTTTGTGTTCACATGGCACGAACTAGGGGTCAGTTCCTATTTCTCACTACTTTAAAATATATCCCTCCATATCAAAATCTAAGACGTTTTTGCAGTTCAAATTAAGCTGCAAAAACATCTACTATTTTAATACAGAGCTAGTACTTCCGTAGCTGCAACATACTTCCGCTCGTACTTTTACTGAATTCAACCATTGATTCCAGGATCAGAGTTGGACTAAGCTAACGTACTATCTACAACCACAAGATTATTAATTCTAACTGGTAATTAACTTCACCGCCACGCTGTTGTCCGTCGCTCTCCACGCCGTATCTGCTACGTACATGTGTATGGCTACAGCTATATAAACACATCCCTTCCACCCATTGTTGACAGACCAAAGCACCACCAAAGCTACTTACAGTACTAGCACTAGTAATTAAGCACTCACCAAGCAGATCATGGCCATCCCCAGTGCTTTGCTTCTTGCCATCCTAGGTTGCATCTGCTTATGCAGCAGCACTGTTCTGTCAGCTCGTAAGCTCGGCGATGCGGCCATGGTGGAGAGGCATGAGCAGTGGATGGTGAAGTACAACCGTGCTTACAAGGACGACACAGAGAAGGCGCAGCGGTTCGAGGTTTTCAAGGCCAACATTGCCTTCATCGAGTCATTCAACGCCGGAAACCACAAGTTTTGGCTTGGTGTTAACCAGTTCACGGACCTCACTAATGACGAGTTTAGGGCAAGCAAGACCAACAAGAGCCTCAAGAGGAGCAGTAGCAGGGCTCCAACCGGGTTCAGGTACAACAATGTCAGCACCGATGCACTTCCAGCCGCTGTTGATTGGAGAACCAAGGGTGCCGTCACTCCTATCAAAGACCAAGGCCAATGTGGTAAGTAAATTTAGGTAGTATGTATATATCGTATTCTCATGATAACTAAAATTATACTAAATACATCAATATTTTTGTAGGCTGTTGTTGGGCTTTTTCGGCCGTGGCTGCAACCGAGGGCATTGTGAAATTGAGCACAGGGAAGCTTGTCTCCTTGTCTGAGCAAGAGCTAGTTGACTGTGATGTCCATAGTGTGGATCAGGGGTGTGAGGGTGGCGAGATGGACGACGCCTTCAAGTTCATCATCAAGAACGGCGGCCTCACCACTGAGGCCAACTACCCATACACCGCACAAGACGGACAGTGCAAAACTAGCACTACAAGCAACAGTGTTGCAACCATCAAGGGCTACGAGGATGTGCCTGCCAACGATGAATCTTCTCTTATGAAAGCCGTGGCCAACCAGCCTGTATCAGTAGCTGTGGACGGAGGAGATGCCATATTTCAACACTACTCTGGCGGGGTGATGACCGGCTCCTGTGGAACTGATTTGGACCATGGGATAGTAGCGATTGGATATGGCATGACGAGTGACGGAACTAAATTTTGGCTGTTGAAGAACTCATGGGGCACGACATGGGGTGAGAGCGGGTACCTTAGAATGGAGAAGGATATTTCCGATAAGGGTGGTATGTGTGGCTTGGCCATGCAACCTTCCTACCCCACCGAGTAGGGAAATGCACTGCCACATATATCTACAAATATTACATAAATACACCGATTTTTATCTATATATATGTACCTTCCATTGCACTACATTATTTCTCGCTTGTAAACTC
>NC_041387.1:27447269-27449819 GCF_002162155.2 Triticum dicoccoides
GATCGGCGGAGCTGGGAGGATAATAAACACGATTAGATGTGCATGTAAGTGTGTGTTGCACGCCCCCCATTGCCATCTTGTGTAAATGTAATATGAGAAGTTTCTGTATATATTTGTCTAAATATTTGCCCATTGACAACATGTGACTAAACTACCGCATGTTATTCCATTATTGACTTCTCTCCATATCATATATAGCTAAATAGTTGACCATCACTGTCGCTAAATCTCTTAACATTCAACTATGCCAACTCAATAAGCCACTATGCATGAGAAAAGACCACCATAACATAACATGCATAGTTCCTGCTACTTATATTTGGCAAATATCCTACAGCTATACAACAATCAACTTAAGTAAATGTATGTACAATTTAGTTTTACTGTTTATATTATTAATCCAAATACTAATGTTACATACAACAAAACATCCTTGAAATAATTGAACCAATCCCCACAGCAACGCACAGGGTATTATTTCTATTTCCTGAAATTTTGATTGACCATGACCCGCTGGAATTCTTACACATCAATCAGCGGGTAAGGTGACCACCTTAAGGAAAGTCTGAATGGTTTTGTTTCTTTATTGCCGTTATCGTCGTGCATCTTTGAATTCTTTTTTTTTATCTTTGCTCTTGTTGGACTGTTCTAATATATGTACTTCCGTAGGTGCAATACTTGCCCGCCCAGCAGTCCCTCTTTCTAATTGTTTTGTGTTCACATGGCACGAACTAGGGGTCAGTTCCTATTTCTCACTACTTTAAAATATATCCCTCCATATCAAAATATAAGACGTTTTTGCAGTTCAAATTAAGCTGCAAAAACATCTACTATTTTAATACAGAGCTAGTACTTCCGTAGCTGCAACATACTTCCGCTCGTACTTTTACTGAATTCAACCATTGATTCCAGGATCAGAGTTGGACTAAGCTAACGTACTATCTACAACCACAAGATTCTTAATTCTAACTGGTAATTAACTTCACCGCCACGCTGTTGTCCGTCGCTCTCCACGCCGTATCTGCTACGTACATGTGTATGGCTACAGCTATATAAACACATCCCTTCCACCCATATTTGACAGACCAAAGCACCACCAAAGCTACTTACAGTACTAGCACTAGTAATTAAGCACTCACCGAGCAGATCATGGCCATCCCCAATGCTTTGCTTCTTGCCATCCTAGGTTGCATCTGCTTATGCAGCAGCACTGTTCTGTCAGCTCGCAAGCTCGGCGATGCGGCCATGGTGGAGAGGCATGAGCATTGGATGGTGAAGTACAACCGTGCTTACAAGGACGACACAGAGAAGGCGCAGAGGTTCAAGGTTTTCAAGGCCAACATTGCCTTCATCGAGTCATTCAACGCCGGAAACCACAAGTTTTGGCTCGGTGTTAACCAGTTCACGGACCTCACTAATGACGAGTTTAGGGCAAGCAAGACCAACAAGGGCCTCAAGAGGAGCAGTAGCAGGGCTCCAACCGGGTTCAGGTACAACAATGTCAGCACCGATGCACTTCCATCGGCTATTGATTGGAGGACCAAGGGTGCCGTCACTCCTATTAAAGACCAAGGCCAATGTGGTAAGCCTATTTCGGTAGTACCCCCTTCTTTTATGTTTAGTTTGCGTATTAGGTTTGTATTAAATCAAACTTTCCAAAGTTCGACCAAAGTTTATATATCATTTTTATCATGACAACTAAAATAACACTAAGGATAACACTATCATTGCAGGCTGTTGTTGGGCCTTTTCAGCTGTTGCCGCAACCGAAGGCATTGTGAAGTTGAGCACCGGGAAGCTCATCTCATTGTCGGAGCAAGAGCTGGTTGATTGCGATGTCCATGGTGTGGATCAGGGTTGTGAGGGTGGTGAGATGGACGACGCCTTCAAGTTCATCATCAAGAACGGCGGCCTCACCACCGAGGCCAACTACCCATACACGGCACAAGATGGACAGTGCAAGACTAGCGTTGCAAGCAATACTGTTGCAACCATCAAGAGCTACGAGGATGTGCCGGCCAACGATGAATCCTCTCTTATGAAAGTGGTCGCTAACCAGCCTGTATCTGTAGCTGTGGATGGAGGGGATGTCATATTTCAACACTACTCGGGCGGGGTGATGACCGGCTCCTGCGGAACTGATTTGGACCATGGGATAGCAGCGATTGGGTATGGCATGACGAGTGATGGAACTAAGTATTGGCTATTGAAGAACTCATGGGGCACCACATGGGGAGAGAATGGTTACCTCAGAATGGAGAAGGATATCTCCGACAAGAGCGGTATGTGTGGCTTGGCCATGCAACCTTCCTACCCCACTGAGTAGGAGTAGGAGATATACATTGCCACATATATATCTACAAATATTGCATAAATATGTGTATTTTGTATACACGTATGTATCTTCCATTACACTACCTTATTTCTTGTTTGTAAAGTCATGAATGCTCCGTGAATATACATAACAGAAGATAGATAGATGACTTCGAGCTTAAGTGCTATATGGTGATGTCTACACTAAAGTCCATCTTTTGTTTGAACCCATCTTCA
>NC_041387.1:27450026-27456643 GCF_002162155.2 Triticum dicoccoides
ATCAATGCATGCAGCCATCTTTATTAAAGTAACTTATTACATACTATCAAAAAAAGAACAACGATTGTTACAACTCGGGCATCACATATCCTATTACAAGACTGTCACATATCGGTTGAACAAAGCTTGAGACCTAGAGTCTAGAGTACTATCGTGCTACAGTAAGCGAAGTATGTATCTGGTAAAGAGATTGGATACTCATTGTTAAAAACGATATCCATATAGCCCAACAAAAGGCACAAATTGTGGTAAGTTGTCCCCATATGAAGCTATGTCCCCATATAGCCCCGAAAGCTATGTCCCAAACTTATTTTTTTCCCCAAACTTATTAGAAATACTACGAGGTGGTGGAAGATCGAAAGGCACACATAAACTACTCACCACATAGGGAGGCAAAAGGGCATGACAGTAAACAGGATCTTTATTGTTTCTTCTTCGCCGCAATGGCAACAATTTTAGTTGATTTTCCAGTTCCTCTTTGCGAGATTTTCTTTTGGAAGGATCGTCCCCATATGAAGATCTTAATCTTAAATGTCACCTTTGAGTTTCTAGATATGTTTCACGCCGATTGACTATTTGTATTTATCATATCGGCAGACATGAATCGACTAGGAAGACCCAAGCAGGTGGAGGCTCCACCGAACATCCGGTTCTTGGTTTAGATGCATAGGCAAACATTCCACTAACTGAGTCCACCACATCCATTTTGGACATGTGAGAGCTCGTCTAAAGCTAACATTTAGCGGTGCAATGATCACGACATCCACCACCATTGTGTGTTGTGCTTGGGCAATTTGATGAAGAAAATGATATTGTTCACCGAGGGACGAGTCCTAACAGATTGCCCAACCTTTTTTGGGTGCCGCTATTAACAGAAAGGCTGTTAACAGAAAGAAAGCATCGCATGGAAACCTAACAGAGGGGCCAGTCATTAACAGAAATTCTCATCTACTGGAATAACTCTCTTTTCAGTCATGCCTTTCCTAAAGGGAGAGTCATTAGGTACCACTCGGTACTTGTTAATGGGTTCATGTCTTCATATTCAATTGGTAGCCCAACCCCTGTAGGCGGATGACGCAGGAGACGAATAGGGAGATCGCATGATGATTGTTTTCGCAGGTCGACACTTGATCTTAAAAGAGCAGACGCAGAGTACGTACAAATGACAATAACAATAATGAAAAAGTATGTATATGGCCTCAACAGCAAACACAGCTCACAGCATTCCCAAAGACAAAAAACCCAACAACAATACAGTCACAGCAGAAGATACAGAATCGCAATGCCTAAGTGCCTACCTCGCAAATAACCTTGCCTATTGTGCCTCCTCGGGTACAGGCGCAACATCAGTAGCCTCCTCAGACGGCTTGCCTGGGTCCTCGTTGATCGCCTCGTTAACGCCGAGCACCTCATCCATCAGGTCGTCTTCCGCGGCCATGTCGTCCACGTCCACATCATCATCCTCGTCGTTGCCACCGTCGGGGATCCGCCGAGCCTTCGGGCCATGCTCCGCCCTGTGCGTGTCAAGCTCCTGGTCCATTTCCTGCATGTTAGCAGGCACGTTCCCCCTCCGAGCATTCCGGGCATTCTGAATCCTTTCCAGCTGCCTCTCAACATTAGACAGATACTGCTCCTCGACTTGCTTTTGGAACTGGGACAGCTCCGTTCTGCGCACAGATTTCCATTCTTCGAATACCTGCAATGATTGATGGGAGTTAGGTTCGTTCGTCTGGATTGAAGGATTCAGATGACAACTGGTGATTTAAAAGAATATACATTATTTTGTCATGTAATATTAAAGGTGGCCCCAGGAAAACATGCTGGAAATAGGACTATTATAATTTTATGTGATGTTCTCAATACATATAATTGCATTTGGCAAAAAAATGCAAGTACTCCCTCTGTAAATAAGTGATCTAAACGCTCTTATATTTGTTTACGGAGGGAGTACTAGGTAAGGACTAAGGTCACCATGAGCCCTTCACCTTGGATGTGCATTGATCAAAAGAAATCACAAGGCAGCTCCTGGACAACGTGAATTCTCACATGTGCAAATGATGAACTGAAACTTAAACACACCAGAAAGCTCCCCATTAAATTTTGGAATTCATGGCATGATGATGCACTACAGCATAATTTGCAGCGGTGCCGTTATAGGTGAGTTCATACTCAATATTTTTGTGCAATGTAATTAACATTATCAAGAAAATATAATATAAAAGTAAATACCACAAGATCGTGCTTGTACTATGAAGACCAGCCACAAGCAAGTTATCATAGTTCCCAGGAGTTGTCAGGTTTCTCAAGTGATCAGGGAACTCTCACCAATCCAGACTGGTGTTCGTACTTCTCTCCTACCATAAATAATTCACAACAGAGAAACTTCCACAACTCATTGATCTGCTTAGTATTCACCACAAAGCATACAGAGGCTGCACTCTAGTGGTTGACTGGTAGATAATCTAAAAGGTAGACACGAACAGCACAGCAGCAAAGACTATTGAATCTATTGCTGACATTTTCATTCCGTGCATAACTTAAGTGTTTCAACTTCCAAATATGTTGAACATGTGCAGATCATGCAGGTATGTTTTGATTCGGCGGATCATAAAAAAATATTGACTTATAAGAAAATACCTTTTCCTTGTTTTGCTCAGCAATAACCGGATCATCAACTATTGGTTTAGCCGGCATGTAATAAATAGCTGGTTCAGCTTTTGTCCTGCAAATACAAATGGAATCAAACAAGAAACAAACATATATAGTATAATGAGTGGATATGGAAACCCCTATAGACATCAAACATCAAGATTTGCGTACAATCAGAAACGCATCTTCCCTCAATTTAATTGTCAATATGGATACTTTTGGACCAGGAATAAAAATAACCTGCAGCATGCACAAAATAAGAACAGACTCGTTAAAAAGCAAGTAGAATCCAACTATGCAAATAAGCAGCACAATGGAAGGAAAAGGGATAGTGATCATTTATAAAAGTCAAAGTGAAAAATGGAAAATGACGTAAAGCAGTGAAGTTACCTTAAGAAACTGGACAGCTTTTTGTGATGCTCAGACCACTGAATGTACAATAGCTCCAACCTCTTTTCTTCTGCCTTAGCAGCTACTCGAGCACGAAGCGTCTAAATAAGAGCATCTCAGGGTTAAATCATTTGGCATACAAACACAACCAAGTTCAATGAGTGAAATTAAAACAGATGTATGTCTCAGAAAAGTGAGTGGGAGATTACCATATCACGCCTACGCTTCTCAGCTGCTTGCTCCCGCTCTTGCTGCCGCAATCTTTCACTGT
This sequence comes from Triticum dicoccoides, assembly GCF_002162155.2. Taxonomy (NCBI): domain Eukaryota; kingdom Viridiplantae; phylum Streptophyta; class Magnoliopsida; order Poales; family Poaceae; genus Triticum; species Triticum dicoccoides. The sequence continues at coordinate 27,453,337 of NC_041387.1, forward strand.
CCTCACGAGCCTTTTGATCAGCCTACATTCAACCGATCATTTCAGTATTTCCTGACATGTTAGAGCTAATATTGAGAATACCAAAAAAAAAAAGCAATATGATCATCTGCGAGGCATGTAAACTTCCAAGAGAAAACACTAAATTATTTCCCTCAGAAAAGAAATACTGAACTCCTCAAAGCTGGAAAAGATCATTGATCTCCCTCAGCTCTTAAGTTCAGTTAAGAATAGTTCAAGAATTGCTAGAGTGGCAACTGACACCCATGCTACATATTTAATATCTATTCGGATCTTCTACCCACAGGTCCTTCCCCATGTTTGACAAATAAATGATGCAACCACGCGTGTAAGATAACCAAATAAGCAAACAGTACACAGGGGAAAAAACATCTGGACACAAGACAAGTAACAATAAACATTTAAGTAAAAAAAAACTTTGAAAGTGACTAAGGGTTAATGTCAAGACCTCAAAAACCACTGCAAGCCACCTGAGTTAATTTCCATTACTGTAATGCCAGCCTAGAGGCTTCCATATAGGGCCTGGCCCATAGGCACACCAGGCAATTTTCAATATGAGAACCATATATGAGAATAACAATCTATTTAGCTCATAGCACCCCCTGTGTATTATTTGAATGGCTAATGATGAACACAAGTACAAAGTGTATAAATACAGATAAGTACCTTCTGCTGAGCCTCTGATCTACGCATAAAGGCCTCTGAGTTGGAGAGTTTTTTGTTCTCTTGCTGAAATTTCTGCATTGGCAAGCATGAGGAAGAATCAGATAAACTGAAATATTCAAAGGTGGACACAATTGACTGTGAAATCAGTTGTGTTCCTCTAAATTGGACTAACTACATTCAACATAATGAGGCATGCATAATACATGTCAAACTCCCTTGGCACCAAGCCACTCACAGTCTACGCCTCTGTTGGTGTCTTATTTGACTTGAACAGTGTTCATTCATAATAGTTAATTATGAAGTTGTGTTTCCATTAAATGTATAGCTATGCTTGTTAACTTTAGCCAGCAGACAAACTAGTGCTTATTGACCATATAGCATGCAAACACAAAGCAATTGCTATTATTAGTGCAATAGTGACATGACTTTAACACTGGATTTGCAGATATCAGGTCACATAGCTTCACATCAGGCCTCTAAAAAACTTTGCTACACACCTTAGGTAGACATCAAATCCTCAATGAATTATCTGCCCTGAGACTTCAGCCACAAGTGATCTAAAAGTTTATTCAGCAGATTTCTTTTCTTTATTCAGTAGGTCACTTGTGATTTTTATGTATCTGGGAGTAGGTGCAACGAACTTATTGGTAAAATTGAAAACTGGGGGTGCAATATTAAAGTTCCTGCAGAGCAAATTGCATATGGCGACTTTCAACAAACACAAAAACGACAAGCTTACGATACAGTTTCATTGAAATTGAAGCTGTAGAGTGTGCTGGTAAAGCAATGAAGAAAATTTGTTGCAGTAGCTCCTTTTGGAAAGAATGAACAAATTTCACGTGATTAAGGAAAAGCTATAAGCAGGCAATGTTATTGAAAGTAATGGAAATTCCAAAAGATTGCCAGAAACGAAGGGGGCAGATTTTCCGGGGCACAGACTGATATATGAGGGCAATGAAGCTCACAATCTGGATGCATAAACCAGAATACCAGACAAACCAAGTGTGGGAAATCAATTAAAAGGGTCTTGAAGATTTAATGGTGTTCGGTAGTAATAACTTGAATACTTCGGATGAATCAAACAAAAAATAATTATAACTGCACCACCTGTAACATAACACCTATCTGGGAAATTAAGAATTTAATGTTCTCCAAGAGATTTGGATATAAAGGAGCATGGAAATTGGTTATAAACTATGCGGTCAAATAGAGCCATGCCTGACCAAGTAAAGAAATCTACTCCCTCCGTTCCTAAATATTTGTCTTTCTAGATATTTCAACAAGTGACTACATACGGAGCAAAATGAGTGAATCTCACTCTAAAATTTGTCTTATATACATCCGTATGTGGTAGTCCATTTGAAATATCAAGAAAGACAAATATTTAGGAACGGAGGGAGTAGCAATCTGTTTATCAAACCAGTTACTCCCTCCAATCCATATTATTTGTCGCTCAAACGGATGTATCTAGCACTGAAATACATCTAGATACATCCGTTCCAGCGACAAGTAATACGGATCAGAGGGAGTAATAAATTGCCAATAGTTACGGGATAAAAGAAATGAGGATTGATGTTGGAAGACCACAAACTGATTGAGAAAACTGCTAAGTTGATGAAAGAAGCAAGAACCAGTCTGTAGCCAAATGGCAAAATATTTTCTGCTTGATGCCAAAGTTGCAGGGCAAAAATAAAACTTCCAGGATTCGAAAATCCACTTGCCGTTTGCACTTCGAGTAAATTAGTATATTCTTACCGGATGACAAGTTAATTTACCATGTTCAACTACACAATACCCAATCCAAAGCAATCAAGAAATACTGAAACAAGAAGGAATTATCACGATTTCTAAGCACATGGACCATCTCATGATACATCAGATGAATTTGTTACCTCTAGCGTGCCAACAAGAAGCTTCCCCAGCATTCTCTTGTTCCTCCTCACCAAGCTCTGGTCCTCTTCCTTTGGAGCCGGCCTCGGGAGAGGCTCTGGCAGCTGATTATCAAGCTCCTGCAACCGAATAATGCCCATATAAGCGATCTCCCCGAAAGAAGTATGTGGAACCCATCCACAAGCGCACACACGCACACATGCACACACTATCTCCTCCAAAATCGCATTCCCCTTACTCACCCTTCTCGACACCCACTGGCTCCCATCCCTCCTGAACCCACCGCCATTACTGGCTCCCCTCCTCTCGCCACCTTGAGCGGCAGTTGGTCCATCCTCACGCCCCTCCGCCCCCGCATCATCCCCATTAGTTCCAGGGCCATCCACCTCCGTGCATCACGCCAAACACAGAGAATATGTTAGGGTATATTTGACAAACCAACAAAACACAACAGGATTGACGGAGAAAAAAATGACAAACGAGGGCTCTCATACTTTAACCACGGCAGACAGAAGCCGGCGCTTGGGCTCCGGCTGGTCCACCGGCTCCGGGGCCTGTCTCGCGAAGCCGCGGAGCGGGCGGGGGCCTCCGGGGCCGGGGCCGGGGCCGGTGGCGGGGGCGCCGCGTCGGAGGCCTCGGGGGTCGCGCAGGCGCTCGCTGATCTGCGTGAGGGGAGGAGAACACGAGCACAAGTAAATAGGTCAGGGGAGGCGCCTCGGTGGCCACGGAAGGG
>NC_041387.1:27456962-27514671 GCF_002162155.2 Triticum dicoccoides
GGAGGGGGAGAGGGACCTCGCGGTGCTGGCGCTGGAGCTCCTGGAGCTCGCGGCGGATCTCCTCGGCCGTCTTCTCCGCCGCGGCGGCCATCGTCGGCGGCGAAGGGGAGGGAGGGGGGGAGGGTTTGGCTGCTGCGCGAGGGAGGATGGGGCGGGCGGATGCGTTGTCGTCCGGGGGTTTGGATGCCCTAGGATGCGGTGCCTGGCTGGGGGTGGTCTCGGCCGTTGGATGGATCTTGGCGTGCCGTCTCCGTTGCCTCGCCGGGTCGGTTGTTGCGGTCCGGTCAGATCAATCCACAGTGCGAGTGCGACCAAAGTTCTAAAAAAATATTATAATAATTAAAAAATTCAAAAAAGTTTTGAAGTCTTTATGAACGCACTAGTATACGAATTTTTGGGAATACACAAGACACTCTTCAGAGTATTTTGGCCTAAAAAAGATTGCCCTGAAGTCAAGGGGGGTTTTCTTTTCGTGGATTTTTGAACAAGTACAATGAAAAGTCAAGTTTATTTCAAAAGAGAGTTCAATTTTTTTGACTTTTTATTTAATTACTATTTTTCATGTATGATGTATATACACCCATACACTACTAGAGAAAAGCTTATAGGTAGAACCCTATTAGTAGCGCGGTCTGGAGACCAGGCGCTACTGGTATGCAGCAGCAACACGGGTGGAGAACACGCGCTACTATTAAGGAAGTAGTAGTAGCGCGGTCCTCCAAACACGTGCTACTATTGTTTATACATGGGCGCAGCTCCCAGGCACCACCTAGCAGTAGCGTTGTTTACCGGACCGCGCTACATGTATTGTGAGTAGTAGCAGTGGGGTTCCCTTGCTCGTGCTACTACTATGGGCACCTTATCCACCCCGTCGTTTCCCCTCCCCCCTCATTTTCCCCCTCACACTCTTGTTCTCTCTGCGCCGTCGCCACCGAGGTATCTGCGTCCCTCCCTCCTCCTACGACCGCCTTCCTCCCTCCTCCCACTGCCCTCCTCACTGCTCACTCCTCCCACTGCCCCTCCCCCCTCCTCCCACTGCCCTCCTCCAGCCGCCCTCTCCTCCCTCCTCCCACTGCCCTCCTCCAGCCGCCCTCTCCTCCCTCCTCCCACACAGCCATCCTCACTCCTCCCTCCGCCTCTTGTCGCCCTCCTCCTTCTCCCACTGCCCTCCTTGAAAGTGTGTTATATCGACTGGAGGGGGTGAATAGGCGATTTTTACAAATTCGTCACTGAGGAATTTCTAGGTGAAGAAATTCCTAAGTAACGACACACTAGCAGCGGAATAAGTACTCAGGTATAAGCATAACAGAGCAGTAGCATATTCATCATGATGAAATGAAAACAAACACAGAGTACAGAAAGCGTGATAACAGGATAAGCAGGCTGAAGACTATGTGACTAAAGAAATAGAATTGAGGAAATAGAGAAAGTCTTCAGTCAAAGTCTTCGAACGGTAATTGTCGTGGAATTGTCACGTCAGATGTCCTCGTGAAAGGACTTAGTTGTGGAGCCATCGCAACTAGGAAGCTCGAAGGGGTTAATCGGGACAAAGGACACGAGAGGTTTATACTAGTTCGGCCCCTTACGATGAAGGTAAGGCCTACGTCTAGTTGGGTTGGTATTGATGTTTCGATGACCAGGGAGCGAGATACGCTATGTCCGGCTCTCGATCAGTTGTTTCTTGCCCTAAGCCGCCAGCAGGTCGTCCCCTTATATACACGGGTTGATGCCCCGTGGCTTACAGAGTCCCGGCCGGCTTATAAACAGTGTCCGGCTCGGTGACTAGTTAAATCTATCTTATGATACAAGTCATGCCATTATGGCGGTTTACTACAACGGGCCTTAAGCCGCCTGTGGACTTTAAGCCCTCTATTGAACCGCCATCTTCATGCTTTGGTCTTGGGCTTCTTTCTGGTAAGTCCTTTTTGCATAACACGGCCCCTCCTGGGCGGCTTACACAAATAGTTATATCCCCAACATTAGGCCCCAGATTGATTTGAACCTGTTCATGTCAATCTTAAAATACCTTAAGACAGAAATCTTCAGTCTTCTGACTGTGCAAAGGTTTTCCTTAACCCGTCATGACGTCATCTTTTGGATCCGTGTTAACCCGCCGTGACGTCATTTTTTTAAACTCCTTTCTAATTCCACCATATCCTCCAACGAATCTCCGCCTTTATCGACTATTCCGAAAACCGAGGCATCGGGGCCGCTGGATAATAACTCTTATCTCCTCGTTTCTCGCGCCATCTCAGTTATCCCCTCCTTATAAATAGGCGCGACCTAGGTCTTCCCATTCTCTCCCCTTTCAGTCATCTTCTTCCTCTCGTTGCTTCTCTGTCGCTCAAGCTCCGCCGCCGCCGCCGCGGATCTCCTCGTCTTCACCAACTCAGGCCGCTGCATCAACCTGGTTGGACCAGAAAAAACACGACGCCCTTCCGCAACAACCTTGCATCGGTGAGTCTTCCCTTTCCTGCTCCTTAGATCTACATTAGGACCTTCGAGTTCTTCGCGTTCTTGCTGTTCATTAGGATCCTTTCATAGATTTCATCACCTCCGTTCTTCTTAACCTTGAAGATGATAAAAAACTGATGCGGTAGATGTTTCGCACATATTCTGAAATGCAAATGAACCCCTTTATGTCGCACAGAGGCCCCATTCGAGCCCTTGAGCTTCATCCGAGCCAGTCTTAGGTCTAGAAACTTTCCTTTTCAGAACAATTGTTTGATCCAAAATAACATCAGCAACTTGTGAAATCTGTTTGTATCACCCGGAAAACTACTTCTGTCGGATACACTTAAACACAATTGTCCATGCAGCCGGCTTAAATAAATGACATTGATCTGTAAGCCTTGTTTGCTTTTCATGACCTTAAGAAGTTTGAACTGCTTTTGACACATGTAGCGGCTTAAATATTGCTGCATAGTCATCCTTATATCATTAGGCCCCTTCTTAAGCCGCCACCTTGAATAATTAAGATATTTTCTCCCGGGTTAAAGTTGAACCGGAACCTCTTATTTTGTCGTAGGCCAACTATTGTCATGGCACCTAAGGCAACCAAAGCCCCTATGACCTGCAATTGGGTCCCATCCATAGTCACTAAGAGTAAACTGTCTGAATTTGTGAAGTCTGGCCATCTGCCAAAAAAGGAGGTTATGTCTTATCATGCCCCTGACCCGTCTGAAGAGAGACCTCAACCCAAAGAAGGGAAGGTAATAATTTTTACGGATCATATGAACCGGGGATTTGCCCCTCCGGGCTCAAAATTCTTCAGGGAGGTTTTGAATTTCTTTGATCTTAGACCTCAAGACATTGGACCCAATTCCGTGTCAAATATTTGCAATTTCCAAGTCTTCTGCGAGGTGTACCTGGGAGAGAAGCCAAGTCTGCTTTTGTTCAGAGAGCTTTTCTACTTGAACCGGCAGAATGAACGTGCCAACGGGCCTAGTCTTGAGCTTGGCGGTATTTCAATTCAGCGGCGGAGAGATTGCCTTTTTCCTTACGCTGAACTGCCGAGTCATCCAAAAGATTGGAACCAGACGTGGTTCTATTGTCAGGACACTTCACCGGCTGATGAGAGCCCTCTGCCCGGCTTCCGCGCCCTGTGCCTTGAGTCCAACCATCCGCTAGTGGATAAACTGACTGTTGTCGAGCGTCTTCCTCTCAATCCCACCATCAAGAAGATCAAAGCTCTTTTGGGAAATGGCTTAAACGGCATCGATCTGGTTTGAGTCTGGGTCACTTGGCGAGTACTTCCATTAAGCCATCGTTCCGGCTTAATGTGTACTTACACAGGCGAAAAGGATGATCCGCTGCGTCATAGTCCTGACGACTTACCAGATGATGTGGTGGATGCTACGACCCAGTCGCTGCTGAAGGAGGGCACTGTAACTAGTAATGCCTTCGGCTTACTTCCCTTCTGCAAGAAGAACCCGGCCCCTGCAGTGAGTTATCAGTCTTAATAAATACTCCTTGTTATGTTATACCTTATTTGTACTCATAATTCTTTATCCTTTTCCACAGGCCGATGACAACTTCTGGAAGGTCAAATATGACCACGAGGCTGCTAAACAAGCCATGACAGCCAAGAAAACCGAAAGGAAAGCCGCCAAATTGGGAACTTCAAAGAAGAAGAAACCCAGCGCTTCTGACTTACTCAAGTTGGACGACACTTCTTCGGATGACGAAGAGGTAACCTTTTAATTTTCTTAACTCCTTTGTCATTACTTGATTGACATTTTATCCTTTCAGGAGGATACGGGGAGCAGCCAGGCGGTTGACGAAGAGGTAACTATAATCTCCTCCGACTCAGAGCCTTTGCCAAAGCAAAAAATCCGAAGGGTGACCCGGAAAGTAAGATTTTCACATCCTCTAGCTTATCAAGATCCTCAATTTCTTTTGAAGCAACAACAGCTTGAGAACCGGAGGCAGACCCGGAACAACAAGGATGCAGAACTCTCCTCCGGCTTACCTGGCGTAACTAGAAAACGTCGGACTGAGGTTATCTCTGATTTACGTTCTGCTTTACCTTTAGCGGGCTTAATTCGTCGACCTCTCAATTCATCTGACTCCAATTATCAGGATACCTCTCCTTCTTCCAGCGAGTCTATGCAATCAAACATGCCGACTTTCAAAACTGCTCCCGGGTAATGTATCCTTATGTACCTTAAGCTTTGCTTTACCCATGCTTTAGTATTCATCCTTCTGCCTTTGTTAACAACATGCAAGTGAAGCCCAACAAGAGGACAAAGAAGAATAAGCCGTCCCAAGACCCGATTGTAACTGAACCGGTGATTGATACGTCTGCTCCAGACAGCTCCACCCATCAGCCGCCTGAACCGGCCTCTGACATTCCGGTGCCAACCTCTGACCCGCCTGCCAAAGATACTCTCAACAGCTCCGAAAACCTGGAAGCTCCTAGCCCGGTCAAGACGTCTGAACCGGAAGTTGAATTTGTGAAAAGCCAGTTGGTTGAACCCGGGCGGCCTACTGTCCTTGCCAAATGTTCTGCCAAGGAAGAACTTGTCAAACACCGAAAGGCCAAGCAGGACATTACTGATTATACTGACTTAAGCATTGGTGATATAGTCTTGGGCTATCTAAATCAAGTGCATAATAGCCGTGACCTGGAAATTGACATGGTAAAACAAATACAACACAAATCGGAGGTATAACTTATGCTATTTTCCTGAATCTTACTTACTGTACCAGCCCCCAAGTCTATTGCTTATGAATAAATATGTTGTAGACTTAGAAATCTGCTTTGTTGTTAGTTTGCCCGGTTTAAAGAGAATATATTTAACCCGGTTATAACATGATAGCTTAAATTTGCGATACACATTAGCCCCCAAGTGTCAAGTATCTTTACTTGTAAAGTGCTTGAGACTTAATATGCCTGACCCGACATGGTAGGTTTAAAAATTCTTCAGCATACATTAGCCCCCAAGTGTTAAGAACCTTTGCTTGCAAAGTACTTGGGACTCAATATTATCTTACCATGATTCTTACCATAACCCGGTATCGATGCAGGCCACCATAAGTCAATTTGAGTCGGAGCTTGCTGTCCTGAAGAGCCGGCTGGAAACTCAAGAACTTGAAACTCAAAAAGTCAACTCCAAATTTGAATTCAGTGTCTCTGAACAAGAGAAATTGAAGAAAAATTTTGAGTCAGAGAGGAAAATCTGGGCTGATGAGAAGGCTTCACTAGTGACCCGGGCCGAGACAGCAGAAGCATCTCTTGCAGAAGCAACAACCGAGCTATCTGACTTAAAATGGCAGATATCTCAGATGGTCTCAGCAATCTTTGGTGAGTTATTTTACATAACCTCAAATATTGTAATCTTTTCTTTGATGATTATTGTAATTGCTATCTCCGGCTCACTTTATGTTGGTGAACACAGGCCCCAAGAGCACCACCCTTAAGCAGAACATGCTAATTAAACTTAAGGCGGTTTACACTCTAGTGGAGCAGCTGTACACCGGGTCACAACGTGCCTTGGCCGTTGTAGCCTTATCCAATACCACTCCCCACCTTCTGCAAGATGTGTTGAAGTGCCTCGCTGTGTTACCTCAGCGGATCCAAGATCTAAGGCGGTCGTCCTCAAGAGCCGGAGCCGTAGCCGCATTGAGCCGGGCGAAAGCATGGCTTCCAGAGCTAGATCCGGCCAACCTTGCCCTTGGATACACAAGTCTGAAGGAGGACAGTACTGTATTTGATGATCATGACTTCACCGCCTGTGTCAAAGTCATACGTCCGGTGGCGACCCTTATTGGGAATGATACTGACCTTACCAAGTATTCGTCGGGTTATGACAGCGAGAACCAGAGAATTCCAAACATTCCATATGATCAAGTCAGCCTGATCCCTCCAATTCGTAAGCATACTTTTGCCCCTGAAGTGGACCCAGCCGGTTTAATAGATGATGAAGCTGAGTTTGAAGCTTTGAGCGGCATTGCCTGGGCCTCGTCAACTTTCAAGGACAAAACAGCCGACGGAGAAGTGGAGAAGGATAACCCGGAGTCTTCAAGCCCGCCGAAGGAGTAAATCGCCATGTGTTTTGCAAAAAACAATGCTTCATTTGTTCAGACTCGGGGAGTCTTGTAATAGGGTAGAAAAACTTCTCAATGTTTGTCATGCCTTCGCGCATGTTCCTAGTGCTTAACACTTTCGTAAGCCGCTATTGCTATATATTTCTGGCTTATGTTGATCGTTTATTCCCTTGGCATTTAAATTTGCTTACCTTATCCTGCACATAAAACAAGCAAAATTCCCTTGGTGGTTTATCGCGCCGGGGTCACATAAAGTATTGACAACCCAGAATACCCACCAAAGATACCATATACAGGCCGGTTTACGACTATATTTGTTAAACATAACCATGATAGCATACCTGCGATCCCCTTGATAATCTTTCCTGCTAATATGATGCTCACCTGGTACTTAACAACCTGGTGTGACCAATATTAAACCGGAAAAGACAAAAAACATCTCATAATGCTTTTCACAAGGTCTCAGGATAGTCAAAATAATTATGCTTATGATGGATAATAAACAACATTTACAGGCTTCTGATTCGAATACGATCAGTAAACCGTTCCAAAGGGGTTAAGCTAAGATTCGGATACGATCATATAGCCCCCAGTGGCTTTGGCGATGCCGATCAAGTGGGTATCGACAGCTATGTTCTCTTTGGTTCGAATACGACCTATGTTTGAACAGGAAGCCCCCAAGTGACCATAAGAGTTGTTTTAATGACGCTGATTCAAATACGATCCACGTCAGACCCAAAGGGGTTAAGCTGTGATTCAAATATGATCAAGAAGCCCCCAAGTGGGTTTGGCAATATGCCGATCAAGTGGGTATCGATAGCTATGTTCTCTTTGGTTCGAATACGACCTATGTTTGAACAGGAAGCCCCCAAGTGATCATGGCTAGATTCAGATATGATCATAAGCCGGACCAAAGGGAAAGCCGGATTCAGATATGATTCGCTCCCTGTTGGTAGTTTCCGCCACCTGTTAAAGAAGACATAAAAACATTATTTGAGGGAAAAAGGACTGAGGTCCTGCTTTATTGCTTTATATAATATGTACATCGTCAAAAATATATACATCTTAAGAGCCGGTGGCTCAAGTATAGTAAGGCCAAAGATGGGCAATATTCCACGGTCGGCGGGTCTCCTCCTCCGACTTACGTGAGTCTTTGTGCTCTCGAACATCAATGAGGTAATATGACCCGTTGCTCAGATTCTTGCTGACCACAAAGGGTCCTTCCCAAGGCGGAGATAGCTTGTGCATGTCAGATTGATCTTGGATGAGCCGGAGTACCAAGTCGCCTTCCTGAAAGGTTCTACTCTTAACCCGGCGGCTGTGATAGCGGCGTAGGTCTTGCTGGTAAATCGCCGAGCGGGCTATTGCCAAGTCTCGCTCCACATCCAACAAGTCAAGTGCATCCCGACGAGCATTTTCGTTATCCGCCTCAACGTAAGCCGCCACACGGGGTGAGTCGTGTCGGATGTCACTTGGCAGAACTGCCTCTGCTCCATAGACCATAAAGAAAGGTGTGTAACCCGTAGATCTGTTAGGCGTAGTGTTGATGCTCCATAGTACAGAGGGTAACTCCTCCACACAGCAACTCGGAGTCCGTTTTAAGGGGACAAAGAGCCTGGGCTTGATACCCTTCAGGATCTCTTGATTAGCTCTTTCTGCTTGGCCATTGGATTGAGGATGAGCAACAGCCGACACATCAAGCCGGATATGTTCTCGCTGACAGAACTCTTCCATGGCTCCCTTGGAGAGATTAGTGCCATTATCAGTTATAATGTTGTGTGGGAAACCAAAACGAAAGATCACCTTTTTCATGAACTGACCGGCGTGGCCGCATCACACTTACTGACTGGCTCTGCTTCAACCCACTTTGTAAACTTATCCACTGCCACCAGGAGATGTGTCTTTTTATCCTTAGACCTTTTAAAAGGCCCAACCATGTCAAGACCCCAGACTGCAAACGGCCAAGTGATTGGGATCATCCTTAATTCTTGAGCTGGCACATGAGCTCGTTGTGAGAACTTTTGACAACCATCACACTTACTGACCAGATCCTCCGCATCAGCATGAGCCATGAGCCAGTAGAAATCATGACGGAAGGCCTTGGACACAAGAGATTTTGAGCCGGCATGATGACCACAATCTCCTTCATGAATCTCACGAAGTATCTCTTGTCCCTCTGCAGGTGACACACAGCGTTGAAACGCCCCTGTTATGCTGCAATGATGCAACTCACCATTAACAATCATCATGGATTTGGATCGCCTGACAATTTGTCTCGCCAAAGTCTCATCCTCCGGTAACTCCCCCCCCCCCCCGGGTCATGTAGGCCAGAGTGTGCTCAGCGAGTTCCCTCGGTACACCCGGCATGTCAGAAGGTTTCCATGCAAAGATGTCCCGGTTCTCATGGATGAACTCGATGAGCGCGCTTTCCTATTTAGGATCCAAATTGGTACTGATACTGAACTGCTTAGAAGCATCGCCTCGGGTAAAGTCAACAAGCTTCATCTCAGCGGCCGATTTAAACTTCAACGCTGGGTCATGCTCAGTAGTTGGCTTCTTTAGGGAGGTCATATCTGCCGGGTCAACATTGTCTTGATAAAATTTGAGCTCCTCCGCGGCACAAGTAGACTCAGCGTAAGCCGCGTCGCCTTCTTCACACTCCAAGGCCACCTTTCGACTCCCATGCACAGTGATGGTGCCCTTGTAACCCGGCATCTTGAGCTGTAAATAAACGTAACATGGCCGCGCCATGAACTTAGCGTAAGCCGGTCGCCCAAACAGAGCGTGATATGGACTCCTGATTTTAACCACTTCAAACATCAATTTCTCAGCCCTGGAATCATACTCATCTCCAAAGGCCACCTCCAATTCAATCTTGCCAACTGGGTAAGCCGACTTGCCTGGAACCACCCCATGGAAAACAGTGTTGGATGTTCTCAAACTCTTATCAGTCAACCCCATGCGTTGAAAGGTCTCGTAGTAGAGGATATTGATGCTGCTACCTCCGTCCATAAGTACTTTAGTGAATTTATATCCACCGACCTGAGGTGCTACCACCAGGGCTAACTGACCCGGATTGTCAACCCGTGGAGGGTGATCCTCTCTACTCCATATAATGGGTTGTTCTGACCACCTCAAATAACGAGGAACGGCCGGCTCAATAGAATTCACGACCCTCTTATGAACCTTCTGGTCACGTTTGCATAAGCTAGTGGTAAACACGTGATACTGCCCACCACTCAACTGTTTCAGATGGCTTTGATAACCCGACTACTGCTGCTGTTGCCCTCCTTGACCAGACTGCTGCTGATTATTACTGCCTGGATGTCCCTGAAAGCCGGAGTTTGAACCGCCGCCCGGGCCATGAAAACCGCCAGCTCCCGAGCCGCCGCCAGACCCAGAGTTGTCACCAAACGTATTGGAATTCTTAAAAGCCTTCATGATCGTGCAATCTTTTCATAAGTGGGTAACGGGTCGTTCCCGAGTGCCGTGTCTCGGGCAAGGCTCATTAAGTAACTGCTCCAGACATGGGCCTGACCCGCCAGACCGAGGGGGCGGCCTGCCCTTACGTCTCTGATTGTTGCCCTGTGCATTAGCATTGGCTACAAACTCCGGGTTGCCTTCCGCCTTACGCTTGTTGCCGCTTTGATTCATCAGGTTATGCTGCTGACCCTTTCCATTGTCGTTCCTCTTTCCCTTTCCTGTCTTCTCATCATCAGACGCGGGATCCTTGGTACTATCAGAATTGGCATATTTGACTAAAGTTGCCATCAGCGTACCCATATCATTGCAGTCATGTTTAAGACGCCCCAGTTTCTGCCTCAGCGGCTCAAAACGGCAATTCTTCTCCAACATGAGGACTGCAGAGCCGGCATCCATCTTGTCAGATGAATGTATTATCTCCTTGACCCGGCGTACCCAATGGGTGGTGGATTCACTCTCCTCCTGCTTACAATTCGTCAAGTCCACGATCTACATAAATTGCTTACAGGTGTCCTTGAAGTTCTGGATGAAATGGGCCTTTAACTCTGCCCATGAGTCAATGGAATTGGGCGACAAACCCTTTAACCAAGATCGGGCCGTTCCATCCAACATCATGGTGAAGTATTTAGCCATCGCTGCGTCGCTAACTTCCAACAACTCCATAGCCATCTCATAACTCTCGATCCAAGCTCCGGGCTGCAAGTCGGCCGTGTAATTCGGCACCTTTCGAGGTCCCTTGAAGTCCTTGGGTAGGCGCACGTTACGCAAATCCGGTACCAAACAAGAAACACCACCGGTTCTAGTGGCTACTCCCGCCTCAACAGAAGTCGTCGGATACTCTGGGACATCCTGATGAGCCGCCTGTTGAGCCGCCAGCTGAGCCGCCCGCTCGTTCTCCTGACGTACTCGGTCTTGCACCGGGTTATAGCCACCGGGTTGGTTACAGCGTTGGGCGTTGCTTGATAAAACTTCAGACTCCATGTGCCTGCTGTAACTCGGGCTCTGGTTCTGACGAGGCGGTGCTAACCAAGGCGGAGAAGTTGAATGAATCCTGTCCCTGCTATAAGAATAGGTCTCTTGCTGAGCCAGGGCCGTCTGGAGAAGCTCCCTGACCCTCCGGGTCTCCACCGTTGCCAGGTCATCACCGTCCATAGGAAGAGCCGCCAAGCGCGCCGAAGCCGCGATTAAGTTCTCCATGGGGTTGGAAAAATGACCTGGAGGTATCGGCACATAACGCGGCGGTGCCATGCTCACATGAGGAGGCGGCATCTCTCGCTGCTGAGCCGATCCTCCTGCTCCGGTTGTCATAAACTGATTGGCCTCCAGCGGGTTACTTGGGCCAGCTCCGGGTGTAGCAAAAAGAACCCGAGGGTCGTAATTCGGAGGTAAACGGGACTAGGTTTTCTGATGTCTCCTCCTCATCACCTCATTGGACGCGTTTAAGCTCATCGTGAGTTGGTAAGCTTCTGATTGCAGCCGCTGCGCTCGGGCATCTAGAGCCGCCCGCTCCGCGGCTAATCTAGTGTCCTCAGCTGCTAAGGCCTCCTTGGCCTGAGCTATTTCCTCACGCACCTGTGCCACCTCCGCGTCATGCTCATCTTTGTTTGCAGGGATAACCGTGGCGGTTAACAGGGCCGTAAGCTTGTCCATGAGTTCTATCAGCACCTGAGCCGGCGGGCGCACAAGGCCTCCTGCCCCGGCCACTCCTGTCCCGGACGTTATCGCTGCAGCAGCTGTAGAGTTTGAACCGGGCTGAGTCCCAGCCATGAAGACTTCTGCCCATCTTGGCGGCTTACAGGGGTCCGGAATACCGGTGCCATCGGAACAGACCCCAAGCACGCCGTCTTGCACTTGGTACAACGAATCTATTGAACCGGTGGATGAATCACCGTCTGAGAGGACGGCCGTCTCACCACCATCCTCAGATCCTTCAGAAAGTTCCTCTCCGTGGATGCAGCCCATGAAAGCATGCTTCATGACGGGTTGAGCTCGGGCCTTTCTCACACGCTGAGCCGTCTCGATGAGGTTAGTGCAGCTGTCCGGCTCCGGGCCCGGCTCTCCGATCCGGCCGATGAAGATGTGGATTCCGTCGAAGGGGACCCGGTACCCGTACTCAATTGAGCCGGCGTCGGGGCCCCAGCCTTCATCGTCGATGTAGATCTTGTCGCGATGACTCTTGGTCATCCGGCCCACTACGTATCCCTTGAGCCCTTCGAAGTTGCCCTTCAAGAACTCAAATCCACGTGCGCTATGTAACGCCCCGGATACAACTTTCCATATTTGTAACTCCAACTCTTGCCTTTTCCGGAGATGCGATATGTTATTTCCTTCGTGGTTGGGTTTTTGTCTTTTGTTTTGCATTTTGTTCATGTCAGGCATTTCATCTCATGGCATGATGTGCATTGCATTCGCATGTTTTTTTCATAAAACTCATTACCGTTCGTAGTTGCCGATTCTTTATTTGTCTCTATTGACCAATTGTCAGACCGCTTGTCTTCGTTGACCGTTCTGAGACCAACCACCCACTTGCTCACGATCGCCTTGTTCCTCTGCGCAGTGCATCGAACCCCCCTTTGCAACCATGTCTGAAACTTCCTCGAACCCGAACCGCACGGTCATGACTAGTGGGTCCGAAACAATCCCGAGTTATCCTAAACATCATTCGTTCTTTGTTTAGACCACCCGAAGCCGTCCATTCAAAATCTAGGGGCTCAAATCCCCTCTCATATTAGCCACCTACTATATATAGTGGGCAGCCATAACCAAATAAAACCAACCCTAAAACCTAGGGGAGCTGTCCTATCCGTCCCATCGCAGCGCCGCCACTCCACCAAATCCCCTTCGGGATCTCCGCTGCCCGATCCACCCAACCAGCCGTAGCCTTCTCCTTCCTCGATCCAAATCCACCGAGCCCACCCGCGTCCGAACCAACCAACACCCGATTCCCCCTGCCCGAGCTCCTCACCGCGCCACCTCGTCGCCCGCGCCTGCAGCTCCTCGCCGGAGATGAGTCCCCGGGAGATCCTTTCGCTGCCTGCCTTTCTCCTTCCTCCTCTAATCTCTCTCCCTTCCTCGTTTGTTTTTCTTCCTGCCAGGAAACGAATGGGGCTAGCCCCTGCTGCCATGGCCGCCGGTGAACGGAGCCGCCGTGTGTGTCCTTCCCGTCCTTGCCGTTCATGTCGCCGGATCGGGTCGCCTCCGCCCGGCTCCTCTCGCCTCCCGCCACAGCCTGCAGGGCCTCGTCTCTGCTTTAATGAGAGGAACGAAGCTGTCGCCGCCCGCTTTGTCAGTTTTAGGACGCGAGCGCTGCTCGTTGACCGCGCCCTAAACCGCCTGAGCTCGTGGATGCCCAGCGCCCGAGGCCTCCTACCTCCCTCATGCTCGTCGCCGAGCACCAGTGCTCCAAGCCCGGCCCTTCTGCAGCTCGCCGGTGAGCACATGTAGCCACCCGCGCCCGTGGTCCCCTCCTTTTCTTCCCGTTTCTTCTCCCTGTATCTCTTCTCTGAATTCACTCGCTCTCTGAATTTCTTCACAGGAGTTGAGCCGCCGTCATCCTGTTCGACTCCCTCCATTAGGAACCATCTCCCCTCGTCAGATCCGGTGGATCTTCGTGCCCATTCGCGACCACCTTCACTCCGGACCCGTCCTCGCTGCCTAGTCGTCACCGGAGTCCAAGCCGCGCCGCTGCATCCTCTACTTCCCCTGCTCGCTGCAACCTGAAGCTGCGTGCCTGCATCGATGGGGTCAGCGCTCCCGAGCCCGTTGATCGTGCCCTGCCTCCTCTCGCCTGGGCCAGCGCGCTGACTCAAGCCAGGCCCAGCGCCCCTTCCAGCCGCCCTCTCCACAAACGGGCCGAAGCCCATGGGTGAGGCCACACCCCAGCACCCCCTCCTCTGTTTATTTTTCTCCTGTTGGGCCAGCTTGTTTCAGCCTGTTAAGTATTTTTTTTCAGATCTACGATTTTAGCATTTATCCCAGGATTTTCAGAATTGCAGAAAAACCCTTGCTCTTCATGCATATAAAAACTCATTAACCGTGCATCGGATTAAGGTGGTTTAAACATGTAAATTGCTTAGAATTTTGTGTAGATTAATAATATCCCACTTTCATCCATGTTTAAAATGTTTAAATTGCTGCTTGCATTAATTTGCTTAAATGCCATGCTAAAATGATTTATTTCATAACTAAATAACCGTAGCTCGGTTTTAAATAAACTTTATATGTAAATGGGGTGGAAAAATGCATAGATTAACCTGCTACACTTTATTTTCCTGTTTAACAACATTAAAATATGTTTTAGGGCAGAACAGTACCGAATTCAAAATATGGACATGAGGATTTTCCGGAATTGTTGTTCGTTGTTCCGGCCTCATTTAAACTTGCCTAGATAGGTAGTTTTATTATGTTTCACCTCTTGCCATGTTTAACAACATTTAATATTGTTGTCTGCCTAAACGAGAGTGAACTAAATAACTTGATGTGGTGTTTCGTCAATATGCAACTCGTTGCATATTGAGCTCCACTTAACTTGTAGTATTGTTTGTTGCACTTTGCCATGCCATGCCTCATTAAACTGGACATGCATCATACTTGTTGGTGCATCATGCCATGTTTATGCTTGTGTGTTTACCATGTTGTTTGCTTCTTTCCGGTGTTGCTTCTTAGTTCCAGTAATGTTGCGATTGTGAGGATCCGTTTGACTACTCCCGTTCGTCTTCTTCATGGACTCGTTCTTCTTCCTAGCGGGATTTCAGGCAAGATGACCGCTACCCTGGATCTCACTACTATCATTGCTATGCTAGTTGCTTCGTTCTATCGCTTTGCCCCGCTACCTATCTCTTGTTGATCAAGCCACCCAAATTGCCATGTCAGCCTCTAACCTTTTCACCCTTCCCAGCAAACCGTTGCTTGGCTATGTTACCGCTTTGCTCAGCCTCTCTTATAGCATTGTTAGTTGCAGGTGAAGTTGAAGATTGCTCCATGATGGACAGGATTATGTTGGGATATCACAATATCTCTTATTTAATTAATGCATCTATATACTTGGTAAAGGGTGGAAGGCTCGGCCTTATGCCTGGTGTTTTGTTCCACTCTTGCCACCCTAGTTTCCGTCATACCGGTGTTATGTTCCCGGATTTTGTGTTCCTTACGCGGTTGGGTGATTTATGGGACCCCCTTGACAGTTCGCTTTGAATAAAACTCCTCCAGCAAGGCCCAACCTTGGTTTTACCATTTGCCTCACCACCACCTATACCCTTCCCTTGGGTCGGCCAACCCGAGGGTCATCTTTATTTTAGCCCCCCCGGGCCAGTGCTTCTCTAAGTGTTGGTCCGAACCGAGCAACCTGCGGGGCCACTTTGGGGAAACTCGAAGTCTGGTTTTACTCGTAGCTTGACTTATTCGGTGTTGCCCTGAGAACGAGATATGTGCAGCTCCTATTGGGATTGTCGGCACATCGGGCGGCTTTGCTGGTCTTGTTTTACCATTGTCAAAATGTCTTGTAAACCGGGATTCCGAGACTGACCGGGTCTTCTTGGGAGAAGGAATATCCTTCGTTGATTGTGAGAGCTTATCATGGTCTAAGTTGGGACACCCCTGCAGGGTATAAACTTTCGAGAGCCGTGCCCGCGGTTATGTGACAGATGGGAATTTGTTAATGTCCGGTTGTAGATAACTTGACACCAGATTCGAATTTACAACGCATCAACCGCGTGTGTAGCCGTGATGGTCTCTTTTCGGCAGAGTCCGGGAAGTGAACACGATTTTGGGTTATGTTTAACGTAAGTAGGAGTTCAGGATCACTTCTTGATCATTGCTAGCTTCACGACCGTTCCGTTGCTTCTCTTCTCGCTCTTATTTGCGTATGCTAGCCACCATATCATGCTTAGTTGCTGCTGCAACCTCACCACTTTACCCCTTCCTTTCCCATTAAGCTTTGCTAGTCTTGATACCCATGGTAATGGGATTGCTGAGTCCTTGTGGCTCACAGATTACTACAACACCAGTTGCAGGTACAGGTTGCGATGATCATGACGCGAGAGCGATGTTTGCTTGTTGTCAGTTCTTCTTCTGGTTCATCGTTCAGGGGATAGGTTCCTGGTCGCCAGCCTGGGCTAGCAGGGTGGATGTCGTTTGAGTTTCTGTTTGTGTTTCATCCGTAGTCGGATGGTGCCCTTATGTAAGATGATGTTGTATTCGTGTGGCATTGTATGCCTTTTGTATGTATCCCCATCTATTATGTAATGTTGATGTAATGATATCCACCTTGCAAAAGCGTCTTCAAGATGCGCTTCTATCCTTGGTGGGACCTTCGAGTTCCTTTAGTATAGGGTCGCATCTTGGGCATGACACGCTGGCCCCACGGTGGGCGCCAACTGCCGTGGAATTGTCACGTCAGATGTCCTCGTGAAAGGACTTAGTTGTGGAGCCATCGCAACTAGGAAGCTCAAAGGGGTTAATCGGGACAAAGGACACGAGAGGTTTATACTAGTTCGGCCCCTTACGGTGAAGGTAAGGCCTATGTCTAGTTGGGTTGGTATTGATGTTTCGATGACCAGGGAGCGAGATATGCTATGCCCGGCTCTCGATCAGTTGTTTCTTGCCCTAAGCCGCCAGCAGGTCGTCCCCTTATATACACGGGTTGACGCCCTGTGGCTTACAGAGTCCCGGCCGGCTTATAAACAGTGTCCGGCTCGGTGACTAGTTAAATCTACCTTATGATACAAGTCATGCCATTATGGCGGTTTACTACAACGGGCCTTAAGCCGCCTGTGGGCTTTAAGCCCTCTATTGAACCACCATCTTCATGCTTTTGTCTTGGGCTTCTTTCTGGTAAGTCCTTTTTGCGTAACCCGGCCCCTCCTGGGCGGCTTACACAAATAGTTATATCCCCAACAGTAATGATCAGGTTCATCAACACAAGAATGAGGAAATGAAAGGGTTGAGGAAGTATAAGCAGTTCATCAACAGTAATGATCAGGTTTTTCACGGCCCGATCGATCACGCACCAAAACTATGGCACCTCCGAGTTCTAGCACACGTTCAGCTCGATGACGATCCCTGGACTCCGATCCAGCAGAATGACAGGGAAGAGTTCCGTCAGAACGACGGCGTGGTGACGATCTTGATGTTCTACCGTCGCAGGGCTTTGCCTAAGCACCGCTACAATATTATCAAG
The DNA here is from genome assembly GCF_002162155.2 of Triticum dicoccoides. Classification (NCBI taxonomy): domain Eukaryota; kingdom Viridiplantae; phylum Streptophyta; class Magnoliopsida; order Poales; family Poaceae; genus Triticum; species Triticum dicoccoides. The sequence goes on from NC_041387.1 coordinate 27,474,172, forward strand.
GACTTTGGTGGAGGGGGGCACCACACACGGCTAACAGATCAAGAGATCAATTGTTGTGTCTATGGGGTGCCCCCCTCCCCGGTATATAAAGGAGTGGAGGAGAGGGGCCGGCCAAGGGGGTGGCGCACCCTAGGGGGAGTCCAACCCCAACCGGGAGTAGGACTCCCCCCTTTCCTATTAGGAGTAGGAGAGGGAAGGAAGAGAGGGAAGGGAAGAAGGAAAGGGGGGCCGACCCCCTTCCCAATTCGGATTGGGCTTGGGGGGGCACGCCCCCTACTTTGCTCCTTCTCCCTCCTTTCCACTAAGGCCCAATAAGGCCCATATACCTACCGGGGGGTTCTGATAACCTCCCAGAGCTCCGGTATAGTCCCAATCTCACCTGGAACCTTTCCGGCGTCCAAATATAGTCGTCCAATATATCGATCTTTATGTCTCGACCATTTTGAGACTCCTCGTCATGTCCGTGATCACATCCGGGACTCCGAACAACCTTCGGTACATCAAAACTCATAAACTCATAATAAATCTATCAACGAAACCTTGAGCGTGCGGACCCTACGGGTTCGAGAACTATGTAGACATGACCTAGAACTGTTTCCGGTCAATAACCAATAGCGGAACCTGGATGCTCATATTGACTCCTACATATTCTACGAAGATCTTTATCGGTCAAACCGCATAACAACATACGTTGTTCCCTTTGTCATCGGTATGTTACTTGCCCGAGATTCGATCGTCGGTATCTCAATACCTAGTTCAATCTCGTTACCGGCAAGTCTCTTTACTTGTTATGTAATGCATCATTCCGTAACTAACTCATTAGCTACATTTCTTGCAAGGCTTATAGTGATGTGCATTACCGAGAGGGACCAGAGATACCTCTCCGACAATCGGAGTGACAAATCCTAATCTCGAAATACGTCAACTCAACAAGTACCTTTGGAGACACCTATAGAGCACCTTTATAATCACCCAGTTACGTTGTGACGTTTGGTAGCACACAAGGTGTTCCTCCGGTAAACGGGAGTTACATAATCTCATAGTCATAGGAACATGTATAAGTTATGAAGAAAGCAATAGCAACATACTAAACGATCAAGTGCTAAGCTAACGGAATGGGTCAAGTCAATCACATCATTCTCCTAATGGTTAGGAAACTTAACCATCTTTGATTTACGAGCTAGTCAAGTAGAGGCATACTAGTGACACTATGTTTGTCTATGTATTATGTTTTCGGGTAATACAATTCTAGCATGAATAATAAACATTTATCATGATATGAGGAAATAAATAATAACTTTATTATTGCCTCTAGGGCATATTTCCTTCAGTCTCCCACTTGCACTAGAGTCAATAATCTAGATTACACAGTAATGATTCTAACACCCATGGAGTCTTGGTGTTGATCATGTTTTGCTCGTGGAAGAGGCTTAGTCAACGGGTCTGCTATATTCAGATCCGTATGTATCTTGCAAATCTCTATGTCTCCCACCTGGACTTGGTCCCGAATGGAATTGAAGCGTCTCTTGATGTGCTTGGTTCTCTTGTGAAATCTGGATTCCTTTGCCAAGGCAATTGCACCAGTATTATTACAAAAGATTTTCATTGGACCCGATGCACTAGGTACGACACCTAGATCGAATATGAACTCCTTCATCCAGACTCCTTCATTTGCTGCTTCAGAAGCAGCTATGTACTCCGCTTCACATGTAGATCCCGCTATGACGCTTTGTTTAGAACTGCACCAACTTACAGCTCCACCGTTTAATATAAACACGTATCCGGTTTGCGATTTAGAATCGTCCGGATCAGTGTCAAAGCTTGCATCGATGTAACCATTTACGACTAGCTCTTTGTCACCTCCATAAACGAGAAACATATCCTTAGTCCTTTTCAGGTATTTCAGGATGTTCTTGATCGCTGTCCAGTGATCCACTCCTGGATTACTTTGGTACCTCCCTGCTAAACTAATAGCAAGGCACACATCAGGTCTGGTACAAAACATTGCATACATGATAGAGCCTATGGCTGAAGCATAGGGAACTTCTTTCATTTTCTCTCTATCTTCTGCAGTGGTCGGGCATTGAGTCTGACTCAACTTCACACCTTGTAATACAGGCAAGAATCCTTTCTTTGCCTGATCCATTTTGAACTTTTTCAAAACTTTATCAAGGTATGTGCTTTGTGAAAGTCCAATCAAGCGTCTTGATCTATCTCTATAGATCTTGATGCCCAATATGTAAGCAGCTTCACCGAGGTCTTTCATCGAAAAACTCTTATTCAAGTATCCCTTTATGCTATCCAGAAATTCTATATCATTTCCAATTAACAATATGTCATCTACATATAATATCAGAAATGCTACAGAGCTCCCACTCACTTTCTTGTAAATACAGGCTTCTCCAAAAGTCTGTATAAAACCATATGCTTTGATCACACTGTCAAAGCGTTTATTCCAACTTAGAGATGCTTGCACCAGTCCATAAATGGATCGCTAGAGCTTGCACACTTTGTTAGCATCTTTTGGATCGATAAAACCTTCCGGTTGCATCATATACAACACTTCTTCTAGAAATCCATTCAGGAATGCAGTTTTGACATCCATTTGCCAAATTTCATAATCATAAAATGCGGCAATTGCTAACATGATTCGGACAGACTTAAGCATCGCTACGGGTGAGAAAGTCTCATCGTAGTTAACCCCTTGAACTTGTCGAAAACCTTTTGCAACAAGTCGAGCTTTGTAGACAGTAACATTACCATCAGCGTCAGTCTTCTTCTTAAAAATCCATTTATTCTCGATGGCTTGCCGATCATCGGGCAAGTCAACCAAAGTCCACACTTTGTTCTCATACATGGATCCCATCTAAGATTTCATGGGTTCAAGCCATTTTGCGGAATCTGGGCTCATCATCGCTTTCTCATAGTTCGTAGGTTCGCCATGGTCAAGTAACATGACCTCCAAAATAGGATTACCGTACCACTCTGGCGCGGATCTTACTCTGGTTGACCTACGAGGTTCTGTAGTAACTTGTTCTGAAGTTTCATGATCATCATCAGTAGCTTCCTCACTTATTGGTGTAGTCGTCACAGGAACCGGTTTCTGTGATGAACTATTTTCCAATAAAGGAGCAGGTACAATTACCTCATCAAGTTCTACTTTCCTCCCACTCACTTCTTTCGAGAGAAACTCCTTCTCTAGAAAGGATCCATTCTTTGCAACAAATGTCTTGCCTTCGGATCTGTGATAGAAGGTGTACCCAACAGCTTCCTTTGGGTATCCTATGAAGACACATTTCTCTGATTTGGGTTCAAGCTTATCAGGTTGAAACTTTTTCACATAAGCATCACAACCCCAAACTTTAAGAAACGACAACTTTGGTTTCTTGCCAAACCACAGTTCATAAGGTTTCGTCTCAACGGATTTTGATGGTGCCCTATTTAACGTGAATGTAGCCATCTCTAAAGCATAACCCGAAAACGATAGCGGTAAATCAGTAAGAGACATCATAGATCGCACCATATCTAGTAAAGTACGATTACGACGTTCGGACACACCATTATGCTGTGGTGTTCCAGGTGGCGTGAGTTGCGAAACTATTCCGCATTGCTTCAAATGTAAACCAGACTCGTAACTCAAATATTCTCCTCCACGATCAGATCGTAGAAACTTTATTTTCTTGTGACGATGATTTTCAACTTCACTCTGAATTTTTTTGAACTTTTCAAATGTTTCAGACTTATGTTTCATTAAGTAGATATACCCATATCCGCTCAAATCATCTGTGAAGGTGAGAAAATAACGATATCCGCCACGAGCCTCAACATTCATTGGACCACATACATCAGTATGTATGATTTCCAACAAATCAGTTGCTCTCTCCATAGTAGCGGATAACGGTGTTTTAGTCATCTTGCCCATGAGGCATGGTTCGTAAGTACCAAGTGATTCATAATCAAGTGATTCCAAAAGTCCATCAGTATGGAGTTTCTTCATGCGCTTTACACCAATATGACCTAAACGGCAGTGCCACAAATAAGTTGCACTATCATTATCAACTCTGCATCTTTTGGCTTCAACATTATGAATATGTGTATCACTACTATAGAGATTCATCAAAAATAGACCACTCTTTAAAGGTGCATGACCATAAAAGATATTACTCATATAAATAGAACAACCATTATTCTCAGATTTAAATGAATAACCGTCTCGCATCAAACAAGATCCAGATATAATACTCATGCTCAACGCTGGCACCAAATAACAATTATTTAGGTCTAAAACTAATCCCGAAGGTAGATGTAGAGGTAGCATGCCGACGGCGATCACATCGACTTTGGAACCATTTCCCACGCGCATCGTCACCTCGTCCTTAGCCAGTGTCCGCTTAATCCGTAGTCCCTGTTTCGAGTTGCAAATATTAGCAACAGAACCGGTATCAAATACCCAGGTGCTACTGCGAGCTCTGGTAAGGTACACATCAATAACATGTATATCACATATACCTTTGTTCACCTTGCCATCCTTCTTATCCGCCAAATACTTGGGGCAGTTCCGCTTCCAGTGACCAGTCTGCTTGCAGTAGAAGCACTTAGTCTCAGGCTTAGGTCTAGACTTGGGTTTCTTCTCCTGAGCAGCAACTTGTTTGCTGTTCTTCTTGAAGTTCCCCTTCTTTTTCCCTTTGCCCTTTTTCTTGAAACTGGTGGTCTTATTGACCATCAACACTTGATGCTCCTTCTTGATTTCTACCTCCGCAGCTTTTAGCATTGCGAAGAGCTCGGGAATTGTCTTTTCCATCCCTTGCATATTATAGTTCATCACGAAGCTCTTGTAGCTTGGTGGCAGTGATTGAAGAATTCTGTCAATGACGCTATCATCCGGAAGATTAACTCCCAGTTGAATCAAGTGATTGTTATACCCAGACATTCTGAGTATATGCTCACTGACAGAACTATTCTCCTCCATCTTGCAGCTATAGAACTTATTGGAGACTTCATATCTCTCAATCCAGTCATTTGCTTGAAATATTAACTTCAACTCCTGGAACATCTCATATGCTCCATGACATTCAAAACGTCGTTGAAGTCCCGGTTCTAAGCCGTAAAGCATGGCACACTGAACTATCGAGTAGTCATCAGCTTTGCTCTGCCAGACGTTTACAACATCTGGTGTTGCTCCTGCAGCAGGTTTGGCACCCAGCGGTGCTTCCAGGACGTAATTCTTCTGTGCAGCAATGAGGATAATCCTCAAGTTACGGACCCAGTCCGTGTAATTGCTACCATCATCTTTCAACTTTGCTTTCTCAAGGAATGCATTAAAATTCAATGGAACAACAGCACGAGCCATCTATCTACAACAAACATAGACAAGCAAAATACTATCAGGTACTAAGTTCATGATAAATTTAAGTTCAATTAATCATATTACTTAAGAACTCCCACTTAGATAGACATCTCTCTAATCATCTAAGTGATCACGTGATCCAAATCAACTAAACCATAACCGATCATCACGTGAAATGGAGTAGTTTTCAATGGTGAACATCACTATGTTGATCATATCTACTATATGATTCACGCTCGACCTTTCGGTCTCAGTGTTCCGAGGCCATATCTGCATATGCTAGGCTCGTCAAGTTTAACCTGAGTATTCTGCGTGTGCAAAATTGGCTTGCACCCGTTGTAGATGGACGTAGAGCTTATCACACCCGATCATCATGTGGTGTCTGGGCACGATGAACTTTGGCAACGGTGCATACTCAGGCAGAACACTCTTATCTTGAAATTTAGTGAGAGATCATCTTATAATGTTACCGTCAATCAAAGCAAGATAAGATGCATAAAAGATAAACATCACATGCAATCAATATAAGTGATATGATATGGCCATCATCATCTTGTGCTTGTGATCTCCATCTCCAAAGCACCGTCATGATCACCATCATCACCAGTGCAACACCCTGATCTCCATCGTAGCATCGTTGTCGTCTCGCCAACTATTGCTTCTACGACTATCGCTACCGCTTAGTGATAAAGTAAAGCAATTACAGGGCGATTGCATTTCATACAATAAAGCGACAACCATATGGCTCCTGCCAATTGCCGATAACTCGGTTACAAAACATGATCATCTCATACAATAAAATATAGCATCACGTCTTGACCATATCACATCACAACATGCCCTGCAAAAACAAGTTAGACGTCCTCTACTTTGTTGTTGCAAATTTTACGTGGCTGCTACGGGCTGAGCAAGAACCGTTCTTACCTACGCATCAAAACCACAACGATAGTTCATTAAGTTAGTGTTGTTTTAACCTTCGCAAGGACCGGGCGTAGCCACACTCGGTTCAACTAAAGTTGGAGAAACAGACACCCGCTAGTCACCTATGTGCAAAGCACGACGGTAAAACCAGTCTCGCGTAAGCGTACGCGTAATGTCGGTCTGGGCCGCTTCATCCAACAATACCGCTGAACCAAAGTATGACATGCTGGTAAGCAGTATGACTTGTATCGCCCACAACTCACTTGTGTTCTACTCATGCATATAACATCGACGCATAAAACCTAGGCTCGGATGCCATTGTTGGGGAACGTAGTAATTTCAAAAATATTCCTATGCACACGCAAGATCATGGTGATGCATAGCAACAAGAGGGAAGAATGTTGTCCACGTACCCTCGTAGACCGAAAGCGGAAGCGTTAGAACAACGCGGTTGATGTAGTCGTACGTCTTCACGGCCCGACCGATCAAGCACCGAAACTACGACACCTCCCAGTTCTAGCACATGTTCAGCTTGATGACGATCCCCGGACTCCGATCCAGCAGAATGTCGGGGAAGAGTTCCATCAGCACGACGACGTGGTGACGATCTTGATGTTCTACCGTCGCAGGGCTTCGCCTAAGCACCGCTACAATATTATCGAGGACTTTGGTGGAGGGGGGCACCGCACACGGCTAAGAGATCAAGAGATCAATTGTTGTGTCTATGGGGTGCCCCCCTCCCCGGTATATAAAGGAGTGGAGGAGAGGGGGCCGGCCAAGGGGGTGGCACGCCCTAGGGGGGCGAGTCCAACCCCAACCAGGAGTAGGACTCCCCCCTTTCCTATTAGGAGTAGGAGAGGGAAGGAAGAGAGGGGAGGGAAGAAGGAAGAGGGGGCCCGGCCCCCTTCCTAATTTGGATAAGGTCCAATAAGGCCCAATAAGGTCCATATACCTACCGGGGGGTTCCGATAACCTCCCCGAGCTCTGGTATAGTCCCAATCTCACCCAGAACCTTTCCGGTGTCCAAATATAGTCGTCCAATATATAGATCTTTATGTATCGACCATTTCGAGACTCCTCGTCATGTCCGTGATCACATTCGGGACTCCAAACAACCTTCGGTACATCAAAACTCATAAACTCATAATAAAACTGTCAACGAAACCTTAAGCATGCGGACCCTACGGGTTCGAGAACTATGTAGACATGACCTAGAACTGTTTCCGATCAATAACCAATAGTGGAACCTGGATGCTCATATTGACTCCTACATATTCTACGAAGATCTTTATCGGTCAAACCGCATAACAACATACGTTGTTCCCTTTGTCATCTGTATGTTACTTGCCTGAGATTCGATCGTCGGTATCTCAATACCTAGTTCAATCTCGTTACTGGCAAGTCTCTTTACTCGTTATGTAATGCATCATTCCGTAACTAACTCATTAGCTACATTGCTTGCAAGGCTCATAGTGATGTGCATTACCGAGAGGGCCCAGAGATACCTCTCCGACAATTGGAGTGACAAATCCTAATCTCAAAATGCGTCAACTCAACAAGTACCTTTGGAGACACCTGTAGAGCACCTTTATAATCACCCAGTTACGTTGTGACGTTTGGTAGCACACAAAGTGTTCCTCTGGTAAACGGGTGTTACATAATCTCATAGTCATAGGAACATGTATAAGTTATGAAGAAAGCAATAGCAACATACTAAACGATCAAGTGCTAAGCTAACGGAATGGGTCAAGTCAATCACATCATTCTCCTAATGATGTGATCCCGTTAATCAAATGACAACTCATGTCTATGGTTAGGAAACTTAACCATCTTTGATTTACGAGCTAGTCAAGTAGAGGCATACTAGTGACACTATGTTTGTCTATGTATTCACACATGTATTATGTTTCCGGGTAATACAATTCTAGCATGAACAATAAACATTTATCATGATATGAGGAAATAAATAATAACTTTATTATTGCCTCTAGGGCATATTTCCTTCACACTCCTCATCTCTCCTCTCTCCTCCCTCTTCCCATTGCACCTCACTCCTCCCTCCTCCTCCTCCCTCCTCCCTCATCCCATCTCTCTCTGTATAGAAATTTTAAGTAAAAAATTAGGTCTACAAATTTTTAGTATAAAAATTAGTTAGAATTTGATTGTAGAATGTAGGACTTTTGAATAAAATAGAACATATAAGTTATACGAATAGAGTGTATGTATTTTGAATAGAATAAAATACAAAATCTAGGTAGGATGGAGGTTTTTTTAATAGAATAGGTAGGTAGTATTTTACTAATTTTTTTCATATATATGAGCCCATTTCATCATTAGAGCACCAAATAGGTTTTTTGAGTGCAATAGAATGTAGATATATGTAATTAACCCTAGGTGTTCATATATATGGGTGGATGAAATTAGTTTTTTTTCTGTAATGCTTGGATAGATAGATGGATAGACAGATGGATTAAACTAGGTGTTCTTCAGTAATTTTGGATAGATAGATGGATGGATGGATAGCTGTTAGGGTTAGAACTAGGTTTTACAATTTTTTAGTAAATGTAGGTCTTTGAATCAGCATAATAATGTTTAGTTGATAGCTTATAGGGTTTCACTAAGTCCTAAAATGAGGATAATAATGTTTTTGTTTATATTTTGTTTTTGCATAAATCAAGGAGCCCCTGCATCATCCCTGCCATCGTCCCCATCACCGACCCCCTCCGACCTCGAGGTGAGACCAGCTCAATCCTCATGTCGATGATGGTGTAGATGTTTTGATAGATGAAATAGATGTTTTGATGATGGAGTAGATGAGTAGCTGTGACAATTTCCATGGAATAGAAAATTTTCAATGTAGGTCTTTCGAATATGTTGGAGATTTAGACATGTGATATGTAGTGTTATGTACTACTAGTGCTTGCCCAAGTGGCCTATGTTTGCAGGGAACACCTCAGAGTGCATCTTTTGCATACATTCTTCTAAAGCTAAACTACATTGCTAACTACGTTACTATTATGCTCTTCAACAGAAAATCCTGAAGGGTTGTGTGCCCCATCTGTTGCATACGGAAGGTCGCATGGATGTTTTAGCTTATGGCCAAGTCTGCCTACGGCTCACCGCTGTTCATACAAGATTTCTCGAACAGATGAAGTCCTCACAATCACAAAATGGAAAAAAAATTATGAATGATAGTAGGGAGGTACTCGGAAGCAACATTGTGAGAGCCCACGAATTGGAGACGAGATAATCTCCATTCTCCATAACGGAGAGTCAGGGGCTATGTTGTTTTATGCAATTTTACCTTAGAGAGGGGTAGGTCCCAGCTAATAATCATGATCATGTGCTAAGAACAATTAACTAGGATTAGTTATGACTATGATGATGATGAGTATGACTTGTTATTATGATAACGAGTAGACGTTGTTAGATGACTATGATGATGATGAGTATGCCTTGTTATTATGGTAACAATGTTGAGTTATTTTTATGATGATGATGATGATGATGATGAGTTATATGAGCATGATGGGTTATTATAAGTTTGGATTAGTAGTACTTTCGATCTGCATCATGTTGCCTGATACGTCTCCAACGTATCTATAATTTTTGATTGCTCCATGCTACTTTATCTACTGTTTTGGACTATATTGGGCTTTATTTTCCACTTTTATATTATTTTAGGGACTAACCTATTAACCGGAGGCCCAACCCAGAATTGCTGTTTTTTTGCCTATTTCAGTGTTTCAAAGAAACGGAATATCAAACGGAGTCCAAACGGAATGAAACCTTCGGGAACGTGATTTTCTCACCGAACGTGATCCAGGAGACTTGGACCCTACTCCAAGAAGTTCCAGAGGCAGTCACGAGGGTGGAGGGCGCCCCCTGGGCGCGCCCCCTACCTCGTGGGCCCCCTGCTGCTCCACCGACGTACTCCTTCCTCCTATATATACCTACGTATCCCCAAACGATCAGAAGAGGAGCCAAAAACCTAATTCCATCGCCGTAACCTTCTGTATCCACGAGATCCCATCTTGGGGCCTGTTTCGAAGCTCCGCCGGAGGGGGCATCCACCACGGAGGGCTTCTACATCAACACCATAGCCCCTCCGATAAAGTGTGAGTAGTTTACTTCAGACCTTCGGGTCCATAGCTAGTAGCTAGATGGCTTCTTCTCTCCTTTTGGATCTCAATACAATGTTCTCCCCCTCTCTCGTGGAGATCTATTCGATGTAATCTTCTTTTTGCGGTGTATTTGTTGAGGCCGATGAATTGTGGGTCTATGATCCAGTATTATCTATGGAAAATATTTGAATCTTCTCTGAATTCTTTTATGTATGATTGAGTTATCTTTGCAAGTCTCTTCGAATTATCCTTTTTGGTTTGGCCAACTATATTGGTAGTTCTTGCAATGGGAGAAGTGCTTAGCTTTGGGTTCAATCTTGCGGTGTCCTTACCCAGTGACAGAAAGGGCTGCAAGGCACGTATTGTATTGTTGCCATCGAGGATAACAAGATGGGGTTTTTATCATATTGCATGAATTTATCCCTCTACATCATGTCATCTTGCTTAAGATGTTACTCTGTTTTTAACTTAATACTCTAGATGCATGCTGGATAGCGGTCGATGAGTGGAGTAATAGTAGTAGATGCAGAATCGTTTTGATCTACTTGTCTCAGACGTGATGCCTATATACATGATCATTACCTAGATATGCTCACAACTATGCTCAATTCTGCCAATTGCTCAACAGTAATTTGTTCACCCACCGTAGAATATCTATGCTCTTGAGAGAAGCCACTAGTGAAACCTATGGCCCCCGGGTCTATTCTCATCATATCAATCTCTATCACTTTATTTACTTGCTTTGTTTTTACTTTGCCTTTTACTTTTCACTTTGCATCTATCAATCAAAAATACCAAAAATATTATTTATCATCTCTATCAGATCTCACTCTCATAAGTGACCATGAAGGGATTGACAACCCCTAATCGCGTTGGTTGCGAGTAGCTATCATTTTGTGTAGGTACGAGGGACTTGTGCGTGGTCTCCTACTAGATTGATACCTTGGTTCTCAAAAACTGAGGGAAATACTTACGCTACTTTGCTGCATCATCCTCTCCTCTTCGGCGAAATCCAACGCAGTGCTCAAGAGGTAGCAAGAAGAATTTCTGGCGCCATTGCCGGGGAGGCTCACGCAAGCAAGTCAACCATACCAAGTGCCCATCGCAACCCCTATCTCTTGCATTACATTATTTGCCATTTGCCTCTTGTTTTCCTCTCCCCCACTTCACCGTTGCCGTTTTATTCACCCTCTCTTTCCCAATCTCCTCCTCTCTTTCCCGTTTGCCTTTTTTCCGTTGCCTTTCTGTTTGCTTGTGTGTTGGATTACTTGTTGCCATGGCGCAAGATAATACCAAATTGTGTGATTTCTCGAATATCAATAATAATGATTTCCTTAGTACTCCGATTGCTCCTCTTAATAATGATGAGTCTTGTGAAATCAATACCGCTTTGTTGAATCTTGTTATGAAAGATCAATTCGCCGGCCTTCCTAGTGAAGATGTCGCTACTCATCTAAACAATTTTGTTGATTTGTGTGATATGCAAAAGAAGAAAGATACGGATAACAATATTGTCAAATTGAAGTTATTTCCGTTTTCACTTAGAGATCGTGCTAAAGTTTGGTTTTCATCTTTGCCTAAAATAGTATTGATTCTTGGAACTAGTGCAAAGATGCTTTTATCTCTAAGTATTTTCCTCCCGCTAAGATTATCACTCTTAGGAACGATATCATGAATTTTAAACAACTTGATCATGAGCATGTTGCCCAATCTTGGGAAAGAATGAAATTAATGCTTCGCAATTGCCCTACTCATGGTTTGAATTTATGGATGATCATACAAATTTTTTATGCTGGATTGAATTTTGCTTCTAGAAATCTTTTAGATTCGGCCGCGGGAGGCACGTTTATGGAAATTACGTTAGGAGATGCTACCAAATTGCTTGATAATATTATGGCTAATTATTCTCAATGGCACACCGAAAGATCTTCTAGTAAAAAAGTGCATGCTATAGAAGAAATCAATGTTTTGAGTGAAAAGATGGATGAACTTATGAAGATATTTGCTCCTAAAAATACTCCTCTTGATCCCAATGATATGCCTTTGTCTACCTTGCTTGAGAATAATAATGAATCTATGGATGTGAATTTTGTTGGTAGGAATAGTTTTGGAAACAACACATATAGAGGAAATTTAATCCTAGGCCTTATCCTAGTAATCCTTCTAATAATTATGGAAATTCCTACAACAACTCTTATGTAAATTTTAATAAGATGTCCTCTGAATTTGAGAGTAGTGTTAAAGAGTTTATGAATTCACAAAAGAATTTTAATGCTTTGCTTGAAGAGAAAATGCTTAAAGTTGATGATTTGGCTAGAAACGTTGATAGAATTTCTCTTAAAATTGATTCTTTAAAGCTTAGATCTATTCCTCCTAAGCATGATATCAATGAGTCTCTCAAAGCCATGAGATTTTCCATTGATGAGTGCAAAGAAAGAACCGCTAGGATGCGTGCTTCCAAAGATGCCTTTATTAAAGCGTGTTCTTCTAATTCCTATGAAAATCAAGATGAAGATCTAAAAGTTATTGATGTGTCCCCTATCAAATCTTTGTTTTGCAATATGAATCTTGATGAAACTGAATATGATCTTCCTTTACCTAGAAGGCGTTCTAAGAATTCGGAGTTTCTAGATCTTGATGATGAAATTGATGAAAGTGGGATTGAAAGAAATAAAAACCTAGATGTTGCTAAACCCACTATTTTGGATCTCAAGGAATTTAATTATGAAAATTGCTCTTTGATTGGTTGTATTTCCTTGTTGCAATCCGTGCTAGATTCTCCTCATGCTTATAGTCAAAATATGGCCTTTACCGAAGACATTGTTGATGCCTTGATGCAATCTTATGAAGAAAAACTTGAGTTGAAAGTTTCTATCCCTAGAAAACTCTATGATGAGTGGGAACCTACTATTAAAATTAAAATTAAAGATTATGAGTTTCATGCTTTGTGTGATTTGGGTGCTAGTGTCTCTACTATTCCCAAAACTTTGTGTGATTTGCTAGATTTCCGTGATTTTGATGATTGCTCTCTAAACTTGCATCTGGCGGATTCCACTATTAAAAAGCCTATAGGAAGAATTAATGATGTTCTTATTGTTGCTAATAGGAATTATGTGCCCGTAGATTTTATCGTTCTTGATATAGTTTGCAATCCTTCATGTCCTATTATTCTTGATAGACCTTTCCTTAGAACGATTGGTGCAATTATTGATATGAAGGAAGGGAATATTAGATTCCAATTTCCCTTAAAGAAGGGCATGGAACACTTCCCTAGAAAGAAAATAAAATTACCATATGAATCTATCATGAGAGCCACTTATGGATTGCCTACCAAAGATGGCAATACCTAGATCTATCCTTGCTTTTATGCCTAGCTAGGGGCGTTAAACGATAGCGCTTGTTGGGAGGCAACCAAATTTTATTTTGTGTTTTTTGTTTTTGCTTCTGTTTAGGAATAAATAATCCATCTAGCTTCTGTTTGGATGTGGTTTTATCTTTTAATTAATGTTTGTGCCAAGTAGAACCTATAGGATAACCTACGATGATAGTTGATTTGATTCTGATGAAAAACAGAAACTTTGCGCGCACGAATATAATTTTGTTCAATCATAGGAACATGCTTTTGCGTTGATTCTTTTTTCTGCTGTTCAATAAACAAAATTTCCAGGACTTCCTATTTTGGTAGAATTTTTAGAGTTCCAGAAGTTTACGTTAGTTACAGATTGCTACAGACTGTTCTGTTTTTGACAGATTCTGTTTTACGTGTGTTGTTTGCTTATTTTGATGAATCTATGGCTAGTAAAATAGTTTATAATCCATAGAGAAGTTGGAATACAGTAGGTTTAACACCAATACAAATAAAAAATGAGTTCATTACAGTACCTTAAGTAGTTCTTTGTTTTCTTTCTCTAACGGAGCTCACGAGATTTCTGTTGAGTTTTGTGTTGTGAAGTTTTCAAGTTTTGGGTGAATTCTTTTGATGGATTATGGAACAAGGAGTGGAAAGAGCCTAAGCTTGGGGATGCCCATGGCACCCCCAAGATAATCCATGGACACCAAAAAGTCAAAGCTTGGGGATGCCCCGGAAGGCATCTCCTCTTTCGTCCACTTCCATCGGTAATTTACTTGGAGCTATATTTTTATTCACCACATGATATGTGTTTTGCTTGGAGCGTCTTGTATTATTTGTGTCTTTTCTTGTTAGTCTACCACAATCATCCTTGCTGTACACACCTTTTGAGAGAGCCATACATGAACTGGAATTTGTTAGAATACTCTATGTGCTTCACTTATATCTTTTGAGCTTGATAGTTTTTGCTCATAGTACTTCACTTATATCTTTTGAGTGTGATAATTTTTGCTCTAGTGCTTCACTTATATCTTTTAGAGCATGGTGGTGGATTTGTTTTAAAGAAACTATTGATCTCTCATGCTTCACTTAAATTATTTTGAGAGTCGTTAATAGCATGGTAATTTGCTTAATGTTAATATACTTGGTATTCAAGATATGTGAAACTTTCTTTTGAGTGAATTGAATACTAAGATAAGTTTGATGCTTGATAATTGTTTTGAGATATGGAGGTGATAATATCAAAGTCGTGCTAGTTGAGTAATTATGAATTTGAGAAATACTTGTGTTGAAGTTTGCAAGTCCCGTAGCATGCACGTATGGTTAAAGTTGTGTGACAAATTTGAAACATGAGGTGTACCTGGCTTGTGCATCCTTATGAGTGGCGGTCGAGGACGAGCGATGGTCTTTTCCTACCAATCTATCCCCCCAGGATCATGCGCGTAGTACTTGATTTTTGATGACTTCTAAATTTTTGCAATAAGTATATGAGTTCTTTTGACTAATGTTGAGTCCATGGATTATACGCACTATCACCTTTCCACCTTTGCTAGCCTCTTCGGTACCGTGCATTGCCCTTTCTCAGCTTGAGAGTTGGTGCAAATTTCGCCGGTGCATCCAAACCCCGTGATACGATACGCTCTATCACACATAAACCTCCTTGTATCTTCCTCAAAACAGCCACCATACCTACCTATTATGGCATTTCCATAGCCATTCCGAGATATATTGCCATGCAACTTCCACCATCATCATCATGACATACATTACTTTTGTCATATTGCCATTGCATGATCATGTAGTTGACATCGTATTTGTGGCAAGGCCACCATGCATTATTTTTCATACATGTCACTCTTGATTCATTGCACCATCCCGGTACACCGCCGAAGGCATTCATATAGAGTCATATTTTGTTCTAAGTTTCGAGTTGTAATCCTTATGTTGTAATCAATAGAAGTGTGATGATCATCATTGTTAGAGCATTGCCCAAAAAGAAAAAAAAGAAAAAAAAGAAAGGCCAAAAAAGGGAAGGCCCAAAAAAAGAAAAAAGAAGAAGAAAAAAGGGCAATGCTACTATATCTTTTTCCACACTTGTGCTTCAAAGTAGCACCTTGTCCTTCATGTAATGAGTCTCATATATTGTGCTTCAAAGTAGCACCTTGTTCTTCATGTAGTGAATCTCATAAGTTGTCTTTTTATACTAGTGGGAAATTTTCATTATAGAACTTGGCTTGTATATTCCTACGATGGGCTTCCTCAAATGCCCTAGGTCTTCATGAGCAAGCGAGTTGGATGCACACCCACTAGTTTTCTTTTGTTGAGCATTCATAGCTCTAGTGCATCCGTTGCATGGCAATCCCTACTCCTATGTTGACATCAATTGATGGGCATCTCCATAGCCCGTTGATTAGCCTCGTCAATGTGAGACTTTCTCCTTTTTTGTCTTCTCCATACAATCCCCATCATCATATTCTATTCCACCCATAGTGCTATATCCATGGCTCACGGTCATGTATTGCGTGAAGGTTGAAAAAGTTTGAGATTATTTAAGTGTAAAACAATTGCTTGGCTTGTCATCGGGGGTATAGAAGTTGGGAACATCTTTGTGTGACGAAAATGAAGCATAGCCTAACTATATGATTTTGTAGGGATGAACTTTCTTTTGCCATGCTATTTTGAGAAGACATGATTGCTTTGATTAGTATGCTTGAAGTATTATTATTTTTGTGTCAATATGAACTTTTGTCTTGAATCTTTCGGATCTGAATATTCGTATCACAATTAAGAAGATTTACATTGAAATTATGCCAAAGTATCACTCCGCATAAAAAATTCTCTTTTTATCATTTACCTACTCGAGGACGAGCAGGAATTAAGCTTGGGGATGCCTGATACGTCTCCAATGTATCTATAATTTTTGATTGCTCCATGCTACTTTATCTACTGTTTTGGACTATATTGGGCTTTATTTTCCATTTTTATATTATTTTTGGGACTAACCTATTAACCGGAGGCCCAACCCAGAATTGCTGTTTTTGCCTATTTCAATGTTTCGAAGAAACGGAATATCAAACGGAGTCCAAACGGAATGAAACCTTCGGGAACGTGATTTTCTCACCGAACTTGATCCAGGAGACTTGGACCCTACTCCAAGAAGTGCCAGAGGCGGTCATGAGGGTGGAGGGCGCGCCCCCTACCTTGTGGGCCCCCTGCTGCTCCACCGACGTACTCCTTCCTCCTATATATACCTACGTATCCCCAAACGACCGGAAGAGGAGCCAAAAACATAATTCCACCGCCGTAACCTTCTGTATCCACGAGATCCCATCTTGGGGCCTGTTCCGGAGCTCCGCCGGAGGGGGCATCCACCACGGAGGGCTTCTACATCAACACCATAGCCCCTCCGATAAAGTGTGAGTAGTCTACTTCAGACCTTCGGGTCCATAGCTAGTAGCTAGATGGCTTGTTCTCTCTTTTTGGATCTCAATACAATGTTCTCGCCCTCTCTCGTGGAGATCTATTCGATGTAATCTTCTTTTTGCGGTGTGTTTGTTGAGACCGATGAATTGCGGGTTTATGATCCAGTATTATCTATGGAAAATATTTGAATCTTCTCTGAATTCTTTTATGTATGATTGAGTTATCTTTGCAAGTCTCTTCGAATTATCCTTTTTGGTTTGGCCAACTAGATTGGTAGTTCTTGCAATGGGAGAAGTGCTTAGCTTTGGGTTCAATCTTGCGGTGTCCTTACCCAGTGACAGAAAGGGTTGCAAGGCACGTATTGTATTGTTGCCATCGAGGATAACAAGATGGGGTTTTTATCATATTGCATGAATTTATCCCTCTACATCATGTCATCTTGCTTAAGATGTTACTCTGTTTTTAACTTAATACTCTAGATGCATGCTGGATAGCGGTCGATGAGTGGAGTAATAGTAGTAGACGCAGAATCGTTTCGATCTACTTGTCTCGGACGTGATGCCTATATACATGATCATTATCTAGATATGCTCACAACTATGCTCAATTCTGCCAATTGCTCAACAGTAATTTGTTCACCCACCGTAGAATATCTATGCTCTTGAGAGAAGCCACTAGTGAAACATATGGCCCCCGGGTCTATTCTCATCATATCAATCTCTATCACTTTATTTACTTGCTTTGTTTTTACTTTGCCTTTTACTTTTCACTTTGCATCTATCTATAAAAAATACCAAAAATATTATTTATCATCTCTATCAGATCTCACTCTCGTAAGTGACCGTGAAGGGATTGCCAACCCCTAATCGCGTTGGTTGCGAGTAGCTATCGTTTTGTGTAGGTACGAGGGACTTGTGCGTGGTCTCCTACTGGATTGATATCTTGGTTCTCAAAAACTGAGGGAAATAGTTACGCTACTTTGCTGCATCATCCTCTCCTCTTTGGGGAAATCCAACGCAGTGCTCAAGAAGTAGCATTGCCTATTTCACCCACTGATATAATAACTCATCATGATCATAAAATCATATGATGAGACTACTGTATAATAGTTGTACAACTACATCACCAATATGCTGCAGAAAACAATACATAAAAGTTAGCAATAGCGCGGGTATGCACGTAGCAGCAATGTGCTTTTATCAGCAACGCACTCTGGAGAGAGGCGCGTGTTTTATTAAGAATGCTACTACTACGTAAAGTCAATTAGCAGTAGCGCGGGTAGACCAACACCGCGCTACTGATAGCCCTTTGAGCCGCGCTACTGCTAGGCCTTTCCCTAGTAGTGATAGACCAAACGTCTGCGTCCGATGTGTTAATTGTTGTGTGCAGCGGCTCAAACAAATGGTACGAAAAGTTATGGCAAAGCAACAACTTTTTAGTTTTTTTAATCATGCAAAATAAAGATACAATCAAGCATCAATATCATATAGACACTTGACATACAGTCATAACAAAGCAAAGCCTGGCATCTAGGCAAACATAGCAGCAAAGCATCCAGCTATAGGCAAAGGCATAGCCTCCAAGCATCTTAGCCATAACAAGGCAAAGCTAAATTAGTGCTAAATCACTCTATAGCTCGCCATTAGCGACAAAATCCATTTCTAGCGAAACACGCATAGCTATAGGGTGACGCCCCTCCAAACGATGCGACCAACTATTCGAAACTTTGAATCTAAATTATCAGAGATGTATGGTTTGTTTGTATTTTCTTCAAGAATGACCCAAATCTTTGTTGACTCAAACAGGGTTACATCTGCATGAATGAGAAAGATGTGGCAATACACTACGGAACCTAGTGTAGTAAGAAAGAAGTGTTCCTTTATCTGGCTTATATATTAGATAAAGAGAACATAGGGTACACACATGTAAGAGCCCACCCTAGGCAAAAACAAGGACCGCCATGACCTTATGCACATCATGTTTACAATGAATGATCTAGACCCCTCCATGCTTTGAGGCCAACTCTCGAATCAAAAGTTCGGACATTAGATTAACCCAAAACTATCAAGAATCAGGTCATGTGAGCCCGATGGCATTGAGCAACACCAACACTGATTCAGGAGACATATCAATTTATGTAGGATCGAGCATGGTGCATGCAAGGAGTTTGAAGACAGAGTTTTTAGCTCCAGGTTTGTTTCTTTTTTTGGTTGTTTTCATCTCCCGGCAAGAAGCTGGGCATTCAAGGCGATTAAGGGGATCCCTTAGCGTTCCTACCCGCCCTTGGTGTTGTTGGTGACAATTTAGGGTTCCCTTGCACTACGGTGTGGAGGTGAAACCGTTCTTAGGCCTTCCGATCTATGAAGGTAAATGATTGTGTTAGGATTTGTAGAAGGAAACAAGTTGATGATACCTGCATCTAACAAAAGAATAAAAGTTTGATCTAGCAATCGATGATATGGAGGAAAAATATGAGGATCTAAAAATTCTAGCAATATGCTCCACATTCAGGCTATAAGTTTGCGTGGAGGTCAGCCTAGAAGCACATGAGAGGATTGTCATTTTGATCAAGTGGTGAGAAAATGTTGTTGAAGGTTTTGAGGCTCAGCAAGATGTTAGAGGGTGATGAAAGGGGCGCCATGGGCAGTGGGGAGTCTAGCATCATTTTTTTTTCTTTCCTGTTGCATCTTTCTCGTTTTGGAGAAGCCATGGTAAATTATTATTGCGCCCTATTCTTTCTTCCATGATTTTTCTTACACTTATTTATTCATCGCACATAATGTGGATATTTGGTTGATGCAATGTACATAAAATATGTGTGATATTAGATTCAAGGGGGATACAGATTCATGAAGAATGCCACTATTTCAGATTATATATGAGAAAAGAATTAGGTACTATACAATTTATGTGAAATTTCAAATTTCAAAAAGGTTACCCTATATTTTTTAAACAGTACAAACGCAAGCGCTCATATACGCGCATACACTCACCCCTATTAAACGCACACACGCACACCCTACCTTTATGAGCACCTCCAAAAACTGAGCTGGCATATCATCTTGAAATTTACGAAGTCACCGTAGGCACCTTGTCATCGACGAGAACGTCTCCTCCCACTGAATGTGCATCGCCGGAAATCCTAAAACCCTGATGGGCTGATGATACCACTGTCCCTCTAACCATCCAACCACAGGTTGGTTCACCGCTACCCTATATCTTTCTTGCAGGGAAGGTTATCATATCTACTAGATCATTGATGGCGCGCGTTGCCGCACCCGTCCATTTTGACGGTAGAATGATAGGAATTGTCATTATGTATAGAGGCAAAAGCTAAAGAAACCAAAATGTGAAGTATACCGAAACTAAGATATGCTGAAATAAGATGTTCCAAGCAGGTTTCCCTTTTTTCTTTTGATATGAGAGGCACTCCAATCAGTAGTAAGTAGAAAACGAAAGGAGAAAATACGTTTTGTTCACAGTAAGAATAATTGAAAATGCCCAGCAAATGAACTCTTTTGTTTCAGCTTATATATATGATGACATACTTACTAAATATCTCCATAAGCCTACCTCTAGATCACCCGTTCAAAGTACGAGCAACTTCTCCATCCAATAACATTTGTAGTTGATATTATAATCAATAGATCGCTTTTCGGTTACAATGCGAAGAGGAGGATTCTCCATAGTTTGTAGTATTTAGCAGTTACCATCAAATGAAAAAAATTAGAAGGCTGCATAAAATGTGCACATGACTCTAAAACATGTTGTGATTTGGAGAGAGGCATGTGCTGCAAAGCCTGAATATTAGGATATATTCATGTGAAAGGATCCTAGATTTTTGTACTCAACACTATTGATTCCAAAATCCTTTTTTGTAATTATTCAGCCTGCATCAATAATAACAATATTATTTTCAGGTTAGATTGATAAACAAAATACAAAGAGTATCGAAAGAAAATGGATAACAATTATTTGTTATCACCTACCTTTCAGAGCTTGAGCGCCGGTTGCTGATCAGCCTTCACATACTGTTACTTCCAATGTGGAGAACATGAAAAACAAAATAATTGCAATTAAGTGAGATGTTGGTAGGTTGCAAAATTATAGAGCTAAGAAATCTAGCAATCATATCGATGCTCGAATGCCAGAAAACTTTTCTTTGGTAATCATACATGAAATTGGATCACATGGTTTAGAGAGAGATAATCTCCCTGACGACGATGGTGTCATGGTGATATATATGGTAACATGAATTTAAGATGTTGATAAGAATCTCATATATTGTGCAACATAATTGACTAATTCCAGCATATATATATACATTGTTTGCTTTTTATTGTCAGAAAAAAATCCATTGGTTTTCTTTTAGTCTCTTAATGTGCAGAAGAGGGGAACAGAAATGCAGGAAATCAGAAAACGGAAATACAAAAGGTGGATGAGAAACACTACCTAGAGATCAAATTATTATATTTGGATTGCAAAGTAATGAATCCAGCATCACGTATTTGCACTGGAATTAAGTTGCTCCTCATACGCTGGAATCAAGTCATTGTTCTGTTGGTACCTTATCACCCAATTGAAAGTGAAGAGATGGTATAGAAGGATGTTGTTTGACTTAAGAATGTCTAATGAATTTATGTTTATATAAAATACATGATTGACTTCAGATTTATAACATCAATATATTGCATTTATAACAGATTTGCAACCTGTCAAGTGGATGATTCAAAAGCTTTCTCCATGGTCACTCAGGATTTTCTTCTCTGAAAGCATATGAAGTACAAATTTGCTGTGCCACATATTAGTTCATGCAAATGAAAACCAAGAGAAGTCAACTCACATGGATGGTGTCCGGTTTTAGGAGTTTGTTGGAGATCTGGCCAAGCGACGCAATATGATACACCATGACAAGGCATTTCTGAAGCAAACAACATTTCAAATTTTGCCTGGTCAGAAAAATGGAAAATAAACTAACATATAAGAACAAGACGATTCACAAAAAATTATGATAAAGAAAATCTCTATTGTTGTATTTTTAATTATGAGAAAAGGTGCTATAGCCCACCTTAAAAAGAAGTGAAAGGGATCACAAAGTATAAAAATGGAATCAACAAAGTAATGAGCATATATAGGAATTTAATTTGGATTGAAGGGGTTTCAAATGGCATAGCATGAGAAGCAAATGGTCTGATGGATACAAATCCTAACCAAGAACAGATTGTTGAAATCCTGCAAAAGTAAATGGGAAAATAAATTTTGAAGGCACCAAACATATCTTATAGGAGGTGACAGAGTGAAAGATAAGGACACTTTAAACTGGGACATGTACATACGAATATGAAACCTGTAGCGATCACGGCCTGAAGAAATAATTTGGAGTCATCACCTTACTTTCATACAAGTAATTATTGAATCGGGATCTGAGTTAAACCTCAAAAATATTTAGAGAGTTGGATCAATAGATCTAATTTCCTTGTACTAATATATTTAGTACTACTAACAAGTATAGAATCTAGGTAGACGCAGATTAATCTGGGGATTTTGGCTCAACACACAAAATAGCAATTTAGGTTCCATAATATCTAATAATGTATAAAGAGAGGCAAAGATACTGGAAGGGAAAGAAATCACCAATCGGCAGTCCATGCCAGAGCCGTTCCGCTGTGGTCGCAAACTCAAGCTCCACTGCTCCAGTGTGCTGCATCCAGCTGCATGACTCCGGCCACAACCTGCAATATCCAAGAACAACAGACCAAAATCAGAGGCGAAGTTGGAATTTAGGCCATTGATCGACGTGCAAATTAGATGAATAGCACGAGGGCAGAGGAGAGGGCTTCAGGATCTAGCAGTCGACATCCATCCGTCGTCGTTGGCGGCGTCCCGCCCCTGTTACCTCTGGAATGCGAGCAGCGGGGTCGAGGAAATGTGGTTGGTCAGGCCCAATTTCACAGAAAGCTCCGGAAATTGTCACTGGAGCAGGGTCCCATCATCACGCATGCCACTTGATCTTGATACCAAAACGAGACGACGCGAGCGCACAAGCGGAGGCGGCAGTGTGGGATTTAGACACGGCACAAAAGCCGCAACGCTGATCCGCTATGATTAGGGTTAGAGAGAGAGAGA
The DNA here is from genome assembly GCF_002162155.2 of Triticum dicoccoides. NCBI lineage: Eukaryota > Viridiplantae > Streptophyta > Magnoliopsida > Poales > Poaceae > Triticum > Triticum dicoccoides. The sequence goes on from NC_041387.1 coordinate 27,497,462, forward strand.
GAGAGAGAGAGAGAGAGAGATTTGGCGCTACAGATCTCACCTGGAAGGGGGGCACTTCACCGCTGCCGCCGCCCGAGCGTGATTAGGATTGGGGAGGTGTTGCGACGGAGAGAGGGAGAGGGGGGAGGCAGAAGTCAAAAAGAAGGAGAGGAGGGCGGCGTCGAGCGAAGGGAGATGGGGCTTCTGAAGGCCCAATTAACCACGGGCCTCCAATTTTGCCTCGGGAGCAGCTGCCTAATCGGTTGCGATAAATACTGTGCTCAGAATTTAATCAGACGGCCAGAAATGTCTAAAAGAGCACATTCAATGGCTGAAAACACTGATGGCATGAGAGGGCTGAAATAGTGCGCGGTTGTAATGTATCTAAATGGTTTTACTCTACCTAGTATAAGCTTCCTGTAGAGTAAAAAACCGTTTGCTTACGATATACTAAAAACCGGCTGCTTACTAGCTAGTAACCTTATTAGGTTGTCCATGATCTGGCATGAACCAGTCAACTAGAAAGTTACCACTAGACCAAATTTCACACGAATAAAATCACATGTATCATGTGGAAAAACTAAAAACGCTTTCATGCCTTGTAGGATCTGAGCCCCTGAATAAACCCGTCGATGCACCTCTCATGGCATGCGCCGTCGGCCACGATCTCCTGCATCTTCTTGGCGTTGGCCGTGAAGACCCTCCTGCCGTCTTCCTCCATGGCGACGGCCCGCACCGTCGCGGCGACGTCTTCCCGGCTGAACGATCCGTCGCCTTCGTTTCTCGTCACCTGCATCCCGACCTTCCTCCCTTCCATGAGCCGAGCGTTGGGCCCCTGGTCGCTGGAGATGGGCAGCATGATCAGCGGGTGCCCGAACAACAGCCCTTCGATGGTCGAGTTCCACCCGCAATGCGTCAGGAACGCGGCCACAGCGCCGTGCGCCAGCACGCTGATCTGAGGAACCCACCCGGTGACCACGAGGCCGCGGCCACGCGTGCGCTCCTCGAACCCCGGAGGGAGGACAACCGCGTCCGGCACGCCGGGCGGCTTCCGCAAAGCCCAGAGGAAGCTCGCCCCGGAGAGCTCCAGTCCGAGGGCCAGCTCGTGCACCTGCTCTGCGCGCAGCGGCACCTCGCTCCCCAGCGCAACGTAGACCACCGACTTGGCCGGTTGCGCATCGAGCCAGCGCACGGTGGCGTCGTCCTTGCTGACGCCACGGCCTCCCTCAGGCGAGGGTGAGAGGAGGCCGAGAGTGACGACCGGCTTGCCCGCGAGTGTGGTGAGGGCAGCGACGCTCTCGGGCTCCCACTCGGCGCAACTCCGGATGGCCACGAGATTGCTCCGCATGAGCGTCAGGAAGTAGCGCTCGGCGACCGTCATCCCCGACGCGTTCTGGGTAATCATCAATTTTCTCCTCTCCGTCTCGAAGCTTGGCGCTTCTGCTGTCGATCGCTCTTTTCCGATGGCTGCCGCGGCCTGCTCGGACACCCCTGTGGCCCAGGCGGCGATCACGGTTGCGGCTCCCAGGAGAAGCATCATACATGGAACCTATAGCAAATCACAATATTACACGTTGATATACTCCCTCTGTCCTATAATGTAGTGCATATATATTTTTTCCATAAGTCAAACTTTACAAACCTTAACCATGTATAGAGAGAAACATATTTAGATTTAGAATACAAAATGTATATCATCGAATACATGGTGAGTTAAATATTCATATTGTATATGTTTTACATTATAGATATAGACGGTTCATTGTAAAAAATATATAGATATAGACGGTTTTCTTCATAAACTTGGTCAACGTTTGCTAAGTTTGATTTTTAGAAAATCTATATGCACTACGTTATAGTAGAACGGAGAGAGCATATGGAATTTAAGCAACGGAGGAAAAAGGCTTCGTCGAACCTTATATTCGACGGCGGACGCGGCGGCCCAGTGGTGGAAGGTGTCGACGATGAGCCAGTCCGGCCTCCTGCCAGCTCCCTCAGCGCACGCGGCGCGCAGGAACTCGGCGAAGGGCGCGGCGAGGCCGTCGAAGGCCTTCCGGAGGAGCTCGAACTTGTCGTGCGGGACGTCGTTCGTCGACTCGGCGCCCTCCGGGAGGCCGTCGACGCGCGGGAGCGGCAGCGCCACGAAGTCGACGAGCGGCGCCACGGCAGGCCGGACCGGAGGGAGGCGCGCGATGTTGCGCGGCGTGGAGACGAAGGACACGCGGTGGCCCCGCGACGCCAGGCGCTCGGCGATGTCGAGGCACGGCAGCAGGTGGCCGAAGGCGAGCCACGGGCAAATCACCACGCGTAGCGGCGAGGGGGAGGAGGAGCCGTCGTCGTCCATGGCGATAGCAGAAGCACAACTCAGGAGGCGAGTAGATAGGATTTTCTTGTAGTATATTGCTCTATATATATAGTTGGATCGTGGGAGTCCATCCTCGACGCAATACATACACAACTGTAAAGTAGTACTACACGTGACCCCCCAGACGTACGTCATGGATGACATTGTTGTCATTGTCCAGCCAACCTCACCTTGGGATCACTTGTCCAATACAAAATTAAACAACAATCTAGTATTTCCTAGACAGGCAAACAAGTCTGAATGAATACAAGATAAAGCTGGCGGTAGGGCTTGTATAAGTTGTTTTAAACGCAGCAGTTGGTATGGAGCTGGAGTTGAGGGATCCTAGGGAGCCAAATGGCGCGACTTGTTGATTAAGTAACAACTTTGCTAAAACACATCTAGAAGTACCATAAGTATTGCACATCTAACTCCTAAGTCGTTGATCTTACGTGGAGATTCGTGTGGATATTTTTTTTTCTTATGCTCGATTGAGTCATGTAGATGTGCAATAAGGGCATCTACAACGCCGGCATGTAAATTTCTCTGGTATATGTCCGTTTTTATGTCCGAACGTGGTCCGTGGACATGATACAGGAGAGAGCAATCCAACGCTAATTGCAAAGTATCCGGCTAGGAGAAGGAAAAAATAAGTGGGAATCATGCATGTGTCGGAATATTTGTGGGTTGGGAGGAGAGAGAAGAGGGGAGGCCATGCATGTGCGGATGAGAGAAGAGAGAGAAGAGATGGACCATGCATGTGATTGATCAATTGCATGTCCGAACTCCGGCAAAGCTACCCTACTTTTGTCTCCAAAATACCGGAATTTGGACGTCCGGACAGCTTCGTAGACTGATACAGGTCCCCATTGGATCACTGACGGAGCTACATTGTAGAAAAAAGGGCCATGGCCCGCCCAAGTTTTGATGCAACAGGCTGGGCTAAGGGTAAATGTGGGTCATAATTATCATAAATATTGGGCTTCTCTTCAGACTGGCCCGCCCATGCTTTTGAGAGTAGCTCCGCCACTGCATTGGATTGTACAAATAAACAAATGTGTCCGGCCGGACATACACCGGTGTTTTGCAGGTCTCCCTCGGAGATGTCCTAACTACCCCTAAAAAAAGATGTGCAATAACTAGGAAAGATCTAAATGTGCCCTAAACAAACCCCAGTTTTGGTAAAAACACATCTAGATGTGCCATAAGTACTGCACATTTAAGCCCTATGTCATTAATTTTATGCAGAGATTAGTGTGAGTATTTTCTTTCAGAATGACTAATTCACATCTAGATGATATTTAAGGATGTCACATCTAAGTCCATGGCCGTCAAATTGTTTGTCTTTAAGGGCTTATTTGGGGCTGTTCCGCTTTATCGAAATTAGTTTCAGTCCACGAAATCACTTTGAAACAGTTTTATACATGAGTTGTAGCACTATCAAAGAAAATGTTTGCCTTCCATCTAGCTCCAGCTTTAAAAAATGGTCAATTTGATGGAAATGATCTGTTTGATTGGATGAGGGGGGAGAAACGAAGGGGTATCCATATACTGATGGCGGTGGTGGGTAATTTTTTCCAACTCCAGCTTCTAGAGTTTTTTGAAACACCCCCTAAAGAGTTTCATAAAAAATGTAAGACATTTTTTAAAACTACACTGGTGTCATAAAACATCTTACATTATGGAACGAAGGGAGTAGGAGTTATATCCCGAATTCTATTTTTTCCGGAACGGCATATCATAAAGTTATTCCGTTTGGTTATATTTTCTGGAGCGAAGCTGAATTTTAAGGAGCCAGACATAAACTCGCGCAAAGCGATTGTTCCTCGAGCGCTAGTGCACGTCGCGTTGACGTGCCCGTCTGCATGTGTCTTCCACACGAGATTGGGGCAGGCCTTGTGTTTGTGGGCCTTTTTCTTGTCTCGTGCTGGTCTGCATCGCTCGATGTGTTTATGGGCTTTTTCAGTTCGTCTCAGTTGTGGGCTTCCGTACTAGGAATTTCTCAAAAAAAAAAAAAAAAGATGTACCGTGGTAGGAGAACAGTCAGAGAGACTTGTCCCTATTTTTTCCTCTCGAGAGGTGAGGGGGCAGTGCAAAAATGGTAGACATACAAACAAATACATGAGTTTACAAATTTTTTCTATCTATTAACCAATCACAAACTTGCTCTCACCCCCCCCCCCTTCCCCCATGATTTTCAGGGAGATGGGCCGCCTCCCCCTATTGACCAATCAAGTTAACCCTCTTTGTGAAACCCTGTAACCCATTTGTACATGTGGCATTACTGGGGGAGTGTCCATTCATTTTTCCCACATTTCTAAAAACATATCATTTTACTACAGTTCTTCACGTGATGAGTGGGTTGGAAGTGAGAAGGGAGGAGTGGAAGTAAGTGATTTTCGGCTCCCATTTTTCTTTATTTTTTTCTTTTATTTGTATTTTCTCCTTTTTTCATTTCTTTTTCCTTATTTTTATTTGTTTTAAATTTATGATTTTTTTGCTATGTTATTTATTCGCTTTAAATGTCATGCAAATCTTGGTCGCAAGTCGTTTTGTCGCGCATGTCCCATGTCGCGTTGTGTTCTAAGTTAACAATGTCATATTTAACTCATATACCGTTAGATGTACGCAGTGGCCGATTCAGGAATTGAACTTAGCCGGGGCGGAACATTTGAGGTACAAAATTTTTGATTGACAATGCAAGTCCGCCGAACCAAATCTCATAAAATTCAAATATGAAGCTAGATGCACTCAAAAATTAACATAACCAATGATTTAGAACAGTTCAAGATTCTCGACAACTAGAAGATGTAACCACCAAAGATCACAAAATCTAACATGAACGTCATAGAGAACTACTAACATGGATTCCCATTGCTTGGATCATTCATTCCATGGCCCAAAATGTCTAGCTCCATGACTAATAGATTCCTAGAGCAGGTGAACAAGTTGGATATCAATATATGCCTTAGAACAAGTGTTGGAGCTGGACTACCTACAGAAATTGAAGATCAACATCAGAAGGAAATGGATTGGAGTTGGTCTACCTGCTGATTGCGCTTGGAGTTGGGCTACGTACAGAAATTGAAGATCAACATTAGAAGAGAATAGATTGGAGTTGGACTACTTGCTGATTGCGCTTGCCGATTTTGCAAACTGTAGCTGCGCGTTTGCACGAGCTCGATGCTCTGCTGCCGCTGCCTCCTCCCGAGACATCTTCTTTTGGCTCGCCCATCCGTGACGGCGGATCTGGACCAGGTGCCTGGCGGCCGGCGGTCAGTCCGCTGCCGAGGCGGAGCTCTGTGGCGGCCGGGCTAGCAGATTGGGGCTATGGGCTGCTACTGAGCTTGTGTGCGACCGCGCAGTACAAAATGAATCATATTTTCCGCATACGGGATTTCGGCTACCCGGGACGGCCGACCATAGTCGCCCCTACCGTGGCGCCGCCACTAGATGTACGTGCTTCCGAGTCGTGCTTCTTGTCGTTGTGTCGTGTCTTCTATTCGTCAGTGCTGAAATAGTGATGCCCGATATGACTTTTTTGTGGGCCGTTTTGCTGTTTTGTGTATAGAGTTTTTTGTGGGTTATAACTTTTTTCGGAAGGCTACATGTCATTTGATTCTCTGTTTTTGTTCATTTTGGTTCGACTGGGTAGCTAGAGAAGATATTTTTTTCCTTTTGGATTTGCTAAATCTCATCTTCGTGATGTCTCATCTAACTCTATAACCGATCGATTTGTTTGCTTTAGTGGTTCGCACAAACTCGATCATGCGCGTCCATGCCAGCTCCTATTTTTCGTCATGCGTCCTTTTTGCCCCATTTTGTTTTGCGTTGGCTTGTTCTTGCGTTTCTTTTCATATGAGCCCATATATGCTTTTGTTTGAGGGGCGCAGCTCATTTCCCTCTTGTTCGTTTTCGCTGTGCGTTTTAGCATGGTGGACAATTTTTAGAGCCCACCCTTCACTTGCAAATGGCCTCGTAGTTGTCCCAGTTGTAAGTCCACCTTGATTTGCAATGGGCATGTATTTTGTTTTTCATTCCAGTGCATATTTACACTCGACTCGCAACTAGCCTCATAATATTTTATTGTCTCAGTTGCAAGTCCACCCTCCACTCACAAATGGTCTCGTAGTTGTCCCAGTTACAAGTTCACCATCGACAAGCCCGGAGGAGGAGCAAGGTAGAGAAGGCGGCGGCTAGAGTTTAGATCTACCCATCTATCTACCTATCTATCTATTTTTTTGAGCAAAATCTATTTATCTATATTTGTCTTGTGTTATCTTAAGTTGTAAGCGTACCATATGTTCGTGTTGTGGGCTTGGTTGGTTGAAAAAGCGTTTGAAATGTATGCGCGCAACATTGGATGGCGGCCTCCCGCATCCGTGTCCGTGAACGAATGCGGAAGTAAACTTGCCGGTTGGCATGGGAGATGCACCTAAGGAGGTTAAAAATACTATCACTCAAAAGAGTTGTATCAATCATCAATATTAAATCGCCAAAATTGACCAGCGCGGCAACACGCACTATTAGTGATCTGGTAAAACACACGCGTGGACGGCTCAATGGAGACAACATTGCATCGTATTTACTTAGAATCAAATATGTCGAACCTCCATGCATTATGGCATGCGGCAAGGCATCAAACTGCATGCAGGTGGTGTCGACGTTCCGCGGGCAAAAGAAGGTGTGAAGACAAGGCATGCAGGAGCAAGTTCAATTTGTAATCTTGTATGCTAGTACTAGGCAAAATACTTGGATCTGATCTTTGACGCTCTGTTCGCAATTCGTCCATGGTTTGGACCGCATTTCGTGTTCTCTTCCCAGTTCCCACCGAGATTTGAAATGAGCGTTAGGGTTTGATGCATGAGTAGAAGGGAGGAAATGGCCTTGATGCATGCCCTCTACGTGCCTAGACGTAGGTGCATGTATTTTTTCGATAAAGGATGTTTTTATTAACTCTAAATGTAGCATCAAGAGATACCGAGTATTAAGAGTATCATCCGGCCTCTGCATAATTAGAATGCACACAGCCAAACACCAATAGTGCATGCATGCATATGTAGTACATTGTCGCCTCTTGATGCAAGGACCGGGTGATGAAACCCTAAAATAGTACAAGGAACATTCCGTCGAACAGTCGCACACACATGCTCGGCGGCGAAGTTCAGCTCCTCTCTTCATTCTTCTTGTACTACCAAGAAATAGAAATCAGCTTACGCCAAACAAACCAATCTTTTCTCCAACATGTCCCAATACAGATATACTCCCTCTGTACCACAATTCTCGTCGATGGAGGAAACTAGTACAAGTTCCTCCGAGAGCGGCGATGGTATGGACGAGCTCGCGCGCTCCCGGTATATGTACCAATGGGATGTTGCCGCGTTGAGATGTGTATTAAGTGCGTTCGGTCAGAGGCGCGACAGATACGACAACTAAGCAGTATAATACGGAGACGGGTCCGTCAACGATCACAGTTCCCTGGATGGTACAAGTTGCATATGTGCCGCTTGCTCATTTCTGTTTCCCACGGTACATAAGCCCTGTCGTCAGATCAATCACGGCGTGCAAAAATGGCGTAACCTTATCGGATAAGCGTCTTCCTCCGAAAAAAAAACAGAAGGGGATAGCCGTGCTATGACATCGTGGGTCCATACTCCGGCGGCAACGCTTCAGCGAAAAAAAAATATCCTTCGAGACGCTGCACGACGGCAGGGACGCATAGCTATGGCGACGGCGGAGGCGACAGGCGAGGGCTTGGAGTTCCTATCGGATCCAGTTGACAGGTATGTTTTGCTGCCGCCCTTTTTTGTTCTCGCCGCCGGCGGATGTAAGCAGACTCGCATCTTATTAGTGCGCGCCTTCGTTTCCGTAGGTTTCCTCTGCCAGATCTCGCCGCCGATGAATCGCTGCTAAGCGGCGGAGGCAAACAAACTTTCATATGCACGGCTACCGAATCCAGTATCGGTGATGTGGGCGATGCGGCGGTGACATTGGAACTATATTTGCAGCGAATGCAATGGAGTGGCTCTGTCGGCGCCGAACTCAGAGCAGTTGACGGGCAAAGACGATCCTCAGGCGCCGGGCTGGACCAAGAGGTATACGCCACATTTGTAGGCTCAGTAAACCTGTAAATTCGACTGGACTGATAATTTTTTTCCTCCTGTATCATATCGATCTATGCTGGTCTTTACAATATACAGGCAGACAGCCACATTTTAAATGCAGTTACGATGTATTTTTCTGAATCTAAGCTAGTTACCCCATTTTTTCTGAATTATGTATGTCTGCGTTGTGCAGTCTGCTTGTTGGGCATGCACCTGAAGTCCTGAAGAACGCCCTCCGTGTGCTGGCAGAATGAGTGCTCTTGAAAAAGCATTGAGAAGATATGCTGAGAAGAAAACTGACACTGTAATAGTGCCTGCAGTAGGAAGCACGTCTCATTCACTTCGAGAAGCTTATGACTATTACAATTTGTATTCCTGGGAGATTGGATTTGGGGTAAGATATGGCAAGAGCAGGCTTAATGTTAAAAGGACAAAATGCATGCAAGAGATAGTATGTGGCTGCTCGGTAAGCACTGATTTTCAGTTGACTGTTGTGTGGCAATGGCAGATGTTGTGTCAACCAAAAAAAAAATGTTACTGCCTATCAAAGGAGTTTGAACTAACAAAAAATAAATGTTGTTTGTTTGTGGCATTTGCAGGGGATTCCGAAGAAAAGCAACACCCGGACTTGCCGGTGCAGGTGCCCCGCGCTCATACGATTGCTTCGATCAAAGGACAATGGATGGTACATAAGTGAGTTCATACCATCACACAACCATTCGTTAATGGAGAAATGTGGCGGGAAGGTGTACTCGTCGTGCTCACAGGTGAACAAAAAAATGATGTGTTTAAAATTTAAAATTTCATCTAGCTTCATAATTCACACTCAGCTACTTCACATGATTCCGGTGAGACGACTAGTCTATTGATTTACCATTCTTGCTAGCACACTCTTTGTGATGTTCTCTCTTTTTCAGTATACTAGTTCAATAAAATGAATGTTGAATTGCATTTGCAGATCAATGCAAGGCGATGGAAGTAGCAATAGAGAAACTGATGCCACACACGACTCACCGTTGGTGCAAGTGGCACATGCACTTGGTAATTTCGTGGGGCTAAAAGCTCCAGAATGAAAACGAAAGCCTGGTCACCAATCACCTGCAGGGATAAACCTCCATATGATGATCGTGGTGCAAAAAGCAAGAAGTACAGACTGACAGCAAATGCACAAGCTGGAAATGGATGCGGGACAAGTAAACGAACTCGCTTCTCCAGTATATGTTGAGAACCAGGGCACAAGAGCACCACATGTCCACAAAGAGGTGATCTTCCTCAAAAAGAAAGGAAAGCGGCAAAATGCTCGAACTGTGGCTTCGGTGGTCACAGGAAAAACATCTGCAGCAAGCCTAGGGTTGTACTCCATGTTGAAAATGCTACCTTAGAGCCAAATGCAATTTGCGGGTGACTTCATTTAGACTCAGTGTTTTTGTTCTGTGTTGTTGAGGGCTTTGTAGCCGTTAACTTTAACCACAAGACTCTTGTTGTAATAATAACCGTAAGTGAAGTACGCGTTGTTTGAGGTCAGGTTGTTGTGATTCGAATGTTTATCGTGTAGAAGAAAAAATGTATGAGAGTCTGCCTAATGTTGTAGTGTGCCTGTGCATCTCCCCTTTTGTATTTCACTGAGTTCTTGTTTGAGAAATCAATCTGGTCTGGTGCATTGTGTGAGGACAGATTCAGTTGATTTTATTTCTTCCCCTCTTACGAAATTGCTTGACATCATGTTCCTCTGCACCGCTGGGCAGTGGTAGCAGTAATTCAATACAGGTGACGCCTTACAGGTGTCCGACGCGGCCCCTGCTGGGGTGCAATGGGCTGGAATCCTGTTAGTTTGATTTTCAGACTCTTTGAAAGGGATCCGTCAGAGTTAACCTTCTTTTTTTACACCTGCTTAGCTAAAAACATACTTCCATTAATATTATTAGTTGCACAAACGAGACTACATCACACAGCTTAAACTTGATCATTACAAAAGTTCGCGATCAGCAACACCATAGCTGCGCTTACACCATTATACACTTGGCTGCTAACCAATGATACAGACATCATAATACTTGATTTGCAGGTACAATGATACGCCGTGCTCTATTCGCAGCTGGCGCCTAACCACGCACGTGCATGACCACAACCAACACAAGGATTGCCACCCAAGTGACAAGGTTGGCCTCGGAGACCACCAGATTGATGGATGCAGCGTCAACGCCAATGGTTCCCTGGCGCCCAGCAGCTGGAAGCGCGGCGAGCATGTATCCTGCAGCGGCGCTGACTGAAGAAACGAACTGGGTGCCCCCGGCATGCCGTTCTGCTGCCCTGTGGTGTGGTGCGTGTGGCACCTGTAGATCTTGAACTCCCAAAGCTTGGCCGCCTTGCTCTTATCCTGGCTCGATTTGCGCCAATGGGGGTGCGGCTGGACACGGCGACGCGAGGTAGTCGGCGTACGCTTGCTACTTGTAGAAATCGCATCCACCACCTGACGGCTGTCGTTGACCGGCGAAGAGGGTTCAGACAAGTGATGTTGAACAAATCTGAAGAAATCTATGCAAAAACTGGACACTTACATTGTGATTGCGACACTTGTAGAATCGCTCGCCGGCGCTCTGCCCGCGACGAGTAACGTAGGCGACTACGTTCCTGCCACAGTCCGGGCAAGGCACGATTGGAAGTGCCGCCGGATCAGCACCTTGATTCAGATTTGCCATCTTTTCTGCGGCTGCTGTTCCTTGCTCCGATTTGGGGGTCTATTAAGAACAGTGTGCAACTAGGGTTCGTTCCTTCGATTTGGGGATGGACTATTATAGACTGAGCCGCCGTCGATGATAGATGGGGAGTTTAATGGAGTAGGTAGGTCGACCCGAGCGGAATTCAGTCTAGCAGAATTCAGTCTAGCAGGGATACACCTTGATTCAGATAACGCGAGCAGGCGAGCTCGTCCACGCCAACGAATTTCCGAAGCTCCTCCCAACTAGAAGTACTTCAGTACAGAGGTAGTAGATAGCTCAAAAAAATTCTTACCCTCCCTAGTTCCTACAAGATCGTAAGTGCTGACCAAACAAGTCGATGCACCTCTCGTTGCACTCCACGCTCGCCACGACGCCTTGCAGCCTCTTGGCATTGTCCGCGAACACCCTTCCCCCCTCCTCCACAACAACGGCCCGAACAGCTCCGGCGACGCCGTCCCGGGTAAACGACCCATCCTTCTCGTCTCTCGGCACCAGCACCCCGACCTTCCTCTCCTCCATGAGCCGCGCGTTGGGGCCCTGGTCACCGGCGAGCGGCAGCATGATCAGGGGGTGCCCGAACTGGAGCCCCTCCACGACCGAACCCCACCCGCAGTGCGTCAAGAACGCGCCCACCGCGCCGTGCGCCAGTATGCTCACCTGAGGAACCCACCGCACCGCCACAAGCCCACGCTCGGCGGTGCGCTCCATGAAGCCGTCTGGTAGGATGGTGTCCGCGTCGCCGTTGACGGGATTCCTTAGGACCCAGAGGAAGCGCGTTCCGGAGAGCTCCAGCCCGTGGGCCAGCTCGCGGAGCAGCTCGGCGCGCAACGGCGCCTCGCTTCCCAACGCCACGTAGACCACCGACTTGGCCGGCCGCGCGTCGAGCCACTGAATGATCGCAACGTCCTCGGAGTTCTCGCTGGCGCTGCGGGCTCCGTTGGGCGGCGGCGGAAGCAGGCCGAGCGGGACGGCCGGCTTGCCGTAGAGCCTCGTCAGGAGCGGGAACGCGTCGGGCTCCAGTTCTGGGCTGCTCCGAAGGGCGACGAGCTTGGACCTCTTCAACGTCATGAAGAAGCGGCCCATGATGGACAACCCCGAGGCGTCTTCTGCGGCGAACTCCTCCGTGGTCAGCTCAGCCTCGAACCTCGGCGCTGCGTCCATGGACCTGGATACCGCTTGCTGTTCCTCCGCTCGGGACTCCGGCGGCGGGCCGGACAAGGCCGCGACGCCAGCAGCGCACGGGAGAAGCATGGCGCACGGCACCTTGCGGGCTTGGGCCACAGCGGCGACCCAGTGGTGCACGAAGTCGGCCACGACCCAGTCGGGCCTCCTGCCGCCGGCGCAAGCGGCATCGAGGAAGGCCGTGAACGGTGCGGCGAGGCCGTCGAACGCCACCCTATGGAGGTGGAACTTGTCGGGCGGGACGTCGCTGGTGGACTCGGCGCCGTCCGGGAGGCCGGCGACGCGCGGGAGCGGCAGCGCGACGAGGTGGACGAGCGACGCCAGCGCGGGACGGACCGGCGGGAGGCGGGCGAGGTTGCGCGGCGTGGAGACAAAGGACACGCGGTGGCCCCGTGCGGCCAGGCGCTCGGCGAGCTCGAGGCAGGGCAGCAGGTGGCCCATGGCGAGCCACGGGAAGATGACGACATGCAGAGGCGAGGACTCGGACTCGGAGGCGTCCATGGCCAACGACGGCAGAGGTCTACGGCCGGAAGTAACACGGAATTTGGGGCCGGCGGGAAGCAACGGTGTACCTTATTGCCCTGAAGGCGCAGAAAACAATGGGATGTCGATGCTGATGGATGCAGCATTAGTCGATGTTTCGACGGAAGCAATGCGAGTTGACAGTTTGAAAGCTACCCAATGTTTTCTTTGAAGAATAATGGAACGAGATTTCATCATCTATGGCTAAGCAATTCTATCCGATCCTTCGCTGAGTTCGCACAAGTGGCGCTATTTGGCTCCCTCGGATCCGTCAACTCCAGCTCCATATCAACGGTTGCTTTGTAACTTATGAAAGAGGATCTGCAACAGGCGTCCAAGAAAAGCTCCACGCGCTAAAAAATATTTTTTTTGGGCGCCGAAAAGCTTCAGCAGGTGCTGTAAAATAGTGCACGCGCTAAAAAGTTTTAGGCATGAGCTAAAAAACGCTATCGCGCGCAGTATATTTTGGGCTTTGGATTGCGAACGCTTCATAATTTACACTACGTGTTTTTTGGACGCACGTTTTTGGGCGTCTACTAAAGCAATGTTGGTCCCGGCGCATTAAAAGTGCTACAGTGACACGCTATAACTATTATTGGGCGCGAAATTTTTATGCGGCTGTTGGTGCTCTAAGCCGATCCCAAGGTTGAGGATGGACACAATGCCATCCATGAGCTGGATACTGGATACCTATTCGCCGGAGTCTTTCACCTGTACAACTGCTATACTCTCTCCGTTCCTAAATATAAGTCTTTTTAGATATTTCAAATGGACTACCACATACGGACATATTTTAGAGTGTAGATTCACTTATTTTACTTCGTATGTAGTCACTTGTTGAAATCTCTAAAAAGACCTATATTTAGGAACGGAGGGAGTAGTATATAATGCAGTACAGTACAGGAAAGGCAAGTTGCATTGCTAGAACGGGAAAAAATTCCAGTCTGAGTATTCGCGTGGTTGGTTGTGCTTCGCTATCGCCATGGACGAGGGATCCTCCTCCTCCTGCCCAAGTCGGTGGTCTACGTGGCGCTGGGAAGCGAGGCGCAGTTGCGCGCCGAGCTGCTCCGCAAGCTGGCCCACGGGCTGGAGCTCTCCGGGACGAGTCGACGGCCACGGCGGCGGAGAAAGCACCCTACTACCAGACGACCTCGTGGAGCGCACGGGCGGGCATGGCCTGGTAGCGGCGCGGTGGGTTCCTCAGGTGAGCGTTCTGGCACACGACGCCGTGGGCGCGTTCATGCCTCACTGTGGGTGGGGTTCGGTCCTCGAAGGGTTCGAGTTCGAGCACCCCCTGATCATGCTGCCGATCGCCGGTGACCAGGGCCCCAACACGCGGCTCATGGAGGAGAGAGGATGGTCGGGGTGTGAATAAGTAAATTTACCGTCTATATGTATCCGTTGGGAATCAACCATCAAACGTTTACTTTGAGATTGGTGTGACAGGAAGGCCCCACAATGCTTTTGTTTCTCTCTTTTAGCAATACAAATCTTAGGTTGTGTTCGAGAATCCTCCACTCTTTCACTACGGAGTGGAGCGTGTGGAACACCCTTTTTTAGCCGCTCACCAAAATACAGCTGCATGCCGCTCTGCTCCGCAGCGGAGTTGCAGAGTGGAGGGATTCCGAATAGCCTCTTATAAGCTTCTTGTCATAAAACATGTCAATGTTGCCATGATTTTTTATTTTACAGTAACACGACGGAGGAGCTCGTGTGGGTGGATGCTCCGGTGGCGTGCCCGGAGACAGCGGGGCGGAGGAGCTCGTGTGTGCCTGCCTCGACGGAGAGGAGCGGGAGATGCTCCTGGAGTGGGAGCGCAGCGCTCTCAAGCGCTCGTGCTCCGGCGGCTCCGGCGCCGTACAAGGAGCTGCATGAGCGCAGAGAGGAGCTTATCTTTTGTTAGATATGTTTCATGCCTCCTCGAGCTCGACCACCTGCGGCTACACACTGCTAAGGCATTGGATCCCTTCCGGCAGGTAGCATATTGCTCATCCCCTTCGCTTCAATCTCGTCAGTTCATTTGCAAATTGCCATGTCATGACGTAATAGAGGCACAAGAGAATCTTTTGTTAGAATAGTCTCACAGCAAATTGTTGTTAATTCTATCTGACAATCAGTCATGGCAACTTCACATTTTTGTGTGTAGTAGTGTCTGTAATAGCTTTAGAGATGATAAATATAGTCTTCTCTTTTTACCACTCTAATATAGTAGCTTTTAGGGACAAGGGGCATATGCCCCCTTCCCCCAAAGCATTTAAAGGAAATAATGCACATATTTATGATTGTGATATTCATCCGAAAATAACACTACAACACAATAGTGAAGAGTATATCAAAACAGGATTCGGAAGCATATCAAAAGATACATATATGCACCTTTTGCATAACTATATTTTGTTTCTAGAAAACTAAAACCATGGATGACAAATGAGAAAGTTAACTGTAAGAAAGTAACGACTAGGAATTTGGTTTCCCCTCACTGGGAATACACACAAACAACTAATGTGATTGCAAAATTTAAAAAGGAAAAAAAATAAAAATAACAAATTTGCATGGCGAGGGTGGACATTCAACTGAGTCGGTGCGAGTTGCGTGTCGATTTTCTGTAGGCTCTAAGAGCAGCCAATCTGTCATCTGCGGGAAGAAAACGCACGCACTCTCTTGATTCACGAGAGAGACTCGGGGATAGTGTGTGTAGGCTCACAATACTACTGTAATTTTAGGGTGCATAGGGTTATATAGCGCATTTGGCTTAAGCCGCTTAACGACTATCGTAGATAATACATGGTAGAAATAATACAAAACTATTTTTCTTTCAAATATATGAATAATTTTAAAATCTATGAACATTTTGAAAACTTTATGAACATTGTTTGAAATTAAGATGTCTATTTTTTTAAATGAGAAGATTTAAAAAGATGGATATGTTTAATTTTTTTGAAAATTAGAAAACAGAAACATTTACAAAATGAATATGTTTTAAATTTTGTGAACATCATTTAAATTTCGTGAACAATTTTAAAAGGGTTGCCGAAGTGCAAAGTGAATATATCAATGAACGGTGATGATTGGAATGTTAGCGAGCCTCTATCAGCACCTACTACAAAGAAGAGGGATATGCTTTTCTTGAGTCCAGAAGATAGGCATAAATCTAAGAAATGCTCGAAGTAAAAAAAGTAATAAGGCTCACAACATAGATAGGTTTGGTGTTTCTCTTCCTCAAGGGAGGTATTTATGGTTGGGTACTTCTCATGACCCAACTATCATTCCTGTAAACATTGTGATAGATCAATAGTACCTAGATTTGTGTCCTAAAAAAAGTCCAAAACACCATCACTACAGGAAACAGGTAATTTGTCGTCTGTGGATCACAGACGGCAAAGACCTAATTCCAGACGGCAAAGACTTTGCCGTCAGAAAGCAGATGGCAAAGTCAGACGGCAAAGAATACTTTGCCGTCTGCTGCTTGTCGAGATGACGGCAAAGAGTTTGCCGTCTGTCAATATGGTTTGCCGTCAGCAGACTAGCTAGACGGCGAAATATGCCAACAGACCGAGCGGTCGCGTTGACGGACGGCGTCAAGTACTTTGCCGTCAGTTACGCTATGTCTTTGCTATCTTCCTTGTATGCCCAGACGGCAAAGTAAAGATTTTTTTAATAAAAAAATATATCTAATTTGTACACAATATCCATACACAATGCACATCTGGACTGAAGAAACGTACGCGGTGAAGGAAACATACGAACAAGGAACTGCTTAAGTGCTTATACATATGCAATGTTTACACTTTACATGAAGGACCTCCACATAGAAAAACAATAAATGAGTCCTTCTTTCTTGCAAGAAGAACCTTACAAAAAATTGTAAAAAAGCAATCGAGTCTTCGTCTTCTCCTGGGCAAGGCAGCGCCGGCGGTGTGGTTGGGATGCGGCAGTGCTGACATGGAGAGGCAGGGAGGTCCGGCGGGGTCACGGGCATCAGATCCGGCGATGGCTGCTCGACCTCGACCGGATCTGCAGGGTCGTGCGCGACTTCAAGAGCTTGGGCGGCGGCAGCGTGAAGGACCTCCATGGCCAGCTCCTGCGGAAGAGAGAACTTCTTGTGAGAGGGAAATAAATGAGGAAAGGGAGAAGAGCTCGGGCCGCGGTGTATGGTGGCCGGCTGGTGGGAGTCCGTGGTCGATGGGCGGCAGACGCTTCTGGTGGAGGTGGCGACGGGAGGCCGGCGCGGCGGAGGCAAGGGGAGACGGGCCGACCGCGCCTGGGCGACGGGGCACCCGGCCGGCACAGTGGAGGCGATGGGCGACAGGCCGGCGCGCCGGAGGAGACTGGAGGCGGGGCCGCCCGCGCCGGAGGTGA
>NC_041387.1:27514883-27531750 GCF_002162155.2 Triticum dicoccoides
GTGTGGTGTGTAGTGTGCGTGGGTGGGTGGGGTGGGGCGTGGGTTAGTGGGTGGGTGGGACTGGCTAGGTAGTGCGTGTGTCAGGATGGGTAGGTGGGGCTGGTGGGTTTTGGATGGGCTGACACGTCATCGATCCATGGGATCAATCCGTGTGATGTGCTTCTTCTTTGCCGTCTATGATTTTTGTTACAAACGGCAAAGAGCATACTTTGCCGTCTGCAATAAAAAACACAGACGGCAAAGATCTTTGCCGTCTACATCTTTTATTACAGACGGCAAAGTGTATATTTTGCCGTCTGTAATAAAAAATGTAGACGGCAAAGATGTTTGCCGTCTGTGTTTCTTCTTGCAGACGGCAAAGTGAGGTCTTCGCCGTCTGTATTTTTTTCCAGACGGCAAAGTATATTTTACCGTTAGTTTTTCTTTGCCGTCTATTGATGACGGCAAACCCTTTCTTTGCCGTTTTGTCCGACGAAAAACTGACGGCAAAGCTGACTACTGACGGCAAAATAGCTCTTTCCCGTAGTGCATGAGTACACTGGCTGTGTGAGGCTGGCCAATCAATTCGCAGCCTGTCCATCGACTGGACTGATCCAAAAAAAAAAATCTACTGACCCAAAATGGTGTAAGTCGATTCCAAGAGAAAATTGACTTGTCCAAATTATATATTTTGAGACGACTTGTCCGTTGCCAGTCCCATAGTATAATGATGCAGAGGCAGGAGATTTCAACCTCCTGTTCAAGAAAGAAGAAGAATAAAAGCACAGGACGATTTGATTGATTTCGTAGCTAGAGACCACATGCATGGTGAAGCTCACAAACATCTTGTGTAAATCATGTCACAAGTCAATATTTCTTGTACGAAGTCTTCCCTATACATGCACATACTAATACAGTAGATTGTACTAGTGATCTTGTACTTAACGTAGTGTGAGGACTCAACTCTGCTCTACCAGGATGGATCCTACGACGTTATCTGGAGACCCTCTAGGACCTTTGCGCCGCCGCGCCGCCGCCCCCAAAGGCTGGGCGCGTTCTCTTCCACGGCCGGCCGTCTCACCACCGGCGCCGGCACCGGCAACGGCGGGTCGAGCTCAAGCGGGCGTGGCGCACGGCCACCACGCCGTGCGCTCCCTGACGACGACGAGTCACTCGCCACGTCCCTGACCTTGGAGTATGCGCGCGACTTCCTCCCCGTCGACCGCCGCCGGAACAGCCCCATCAGTAGCCCCGCCAGGCTGCCGCATGGGAGGCCCGACGCCGCCGGTCCCCTCGAGGAGGCCGGGCAGCGCGCTCTCGGGCATCTCCGTGCGCCCTTGACCTGCCCCATGCAGCCGATCCTCGGCGATGCCGGCGCTGGCGCGACCCCGGTGTCGCCACGGTCGCCGACGGCCATGCCCTTCTTGTCGAGCTGCGCCTTCTGCCACACCGACGGCGACAGCAGGATCGGCGAGCGAGTGGGCGCGACGAGCCTCTTGGCAGCGTCGCCCCTCGCCGGCACCGGCGGCGTGGCCTTGATCGTGACGAGCCATGCTGGCTTCGGTGCCTCGACGCGGTGGCGCCGGTGACGTGCCGCCATGGAGCTAGACCAATCGGCGCCCGCAGCACGCTTTCGTGCTCTCTGGTCGCCGGTGCGCGCTAAGTGAACTCGCGTCTGATGTGTGCGAGGGGTTAACGGATTCAGAGCTGTTTATATGCAGCAGGGCGGGCGTAGGAGACACGGTCCACGAAAACGTTAGTAGTACTCCCGAGTATTCTGACGGTGACACGAATTGCCGAGTCAATTAGTCAAGTCGTTGTTGGCTCTAGGAACCATTGTAGCATGCACATCTGTTCCACCAAAGGACAAGTAAAGTAGCTAGCCAAGCGGTCAGTATCAGTGCAATTTCCTGATGGCCGTCAGCACGTAACTCTTTTCAGTTTTACTATATTTCTCAATTGCCTGAGAATTTGTTATGCATCAATCAATTTGCAAGAAGCCCCGGGGCGGAGATGGGGGCACCGTGACGAGCGGCAGCGAGAAGTGGGGTCACCGGCGAGGCCTCAGTTGGGAACAACCCGGAGCCGGTGACGATGCGGCAGCGGTGACCCCGGTCGAGGGGAGTTATACGTGTGCTGTGTGTCGAGAAGAAGAGTTGGGGTTGGGGTAGAGGGATAGCAGGGTAGCGGAAGATAGGCGGAGGTGGCGAGTTGAGAAGGGGTTGGGCGCGGTACCATAATCAGCCGCAGGTGGTGGGAGCAGGCGGTTCGACGAAATCCTAACGGCACGGTAAGGAAGAAAAATAGTATGCCGGGAGGAAGAAAGCCGTTGGATGTTGATCCAACAGTACAGACAAGAGTGACTGAAAATTACTCCCTCAAACTAAAACCATGACGAGTAATTTGGAACGGAGGGAGGAAGTAGAAGGAAAAAAGTCATGCAACTGTAGCATATGTGGCCACAATTCTCTTTTTGGTACGGACCACAGGGGACGTTTCATAAAATTGCACAATTTAACTGTAGTGCTTCATTTTCATATACATTTTGGCAAAGCATTGACTAGAGGCGGCCAGTCCAGATACTTTAAGCTAGCTATAGAAAGAGGAGTCCAGGATGATATACGACTTTTAACTACAAACGTGTAGAATATCTATCAGTGATGTGCTCCGACTGGTTACTGTCTGGCGACCGACCAAATCCTAGCCGTGGGGATGTTGTCAGGTTGACGGCAGTGGGGACTTGAAAATCTGGGCGTGTGGTTGACGCAGCGATCCGGTCCTCCTCCCCGGCCCGACCGCCACGCCAAGCCATCATTTGTGATCGCCGGGACCGTGCACTGTGGTTGTGAACGCACGGCCACGAGAGAACAGAGAGAGTACTATTTCTGCAACACATCTCCAACATCGGAACCACTCACACACAAAAAATCATCAAAACCATTTTTTCAACTCGTTTTAAAATTCATCATAACCGTGTTAAAAAAAACAGCAACATCGTAAACATACTTTGATAGAATACACAATAACCGAATATGCATCTTTCTTTTGACCCAAAACACACCTCCAGCAGCATGCCTGTGAGTGCATCCTGCATGGGTACCAATATTTTGCGAGCAAATAACCAAAAGAGGGGGGGTCTTCCCACTCGAGATACCCATTCGATCCGGATTGCTGACGGCGAACCAAGCGGGAAATTTCAGCCTGAGCCGCGCCGTTCCTTCACCTCCCGTCGCCTTCCAAGCTCCCACCGTACGTCGTCCCTTCTGTGCTTCCCGCCACAGCCGGGCCAAAGCCAACTGTGCCACACCACATAGTGAAACACTGGCATGAGAAAGAAACGCTACAAGGGCCACTACTCTGTCCACGACAAATGAGCCCGAAACTAGAGACATGCTAACATAGTGCATGTTACATGCTGTCTCAAGAAGGATTTATTCACTAATAACAAGATTAGATCGACTCACCCAGGTAGTATGATTTCGACCGTGGGAGCTGCCCTCAACACAAACTCCCCTGCCCAACTAGGCCATGAATGAGAATGCATGCTACTTAGTGGGAGGAGGATGTGGTTCTCGTCACACATGCCTCCATGACAGGTGTCCATGAACATCACCGTCACATCATCTTTGTTGCACACAATGGGTTTGCACATGATTCCGAGGCATATATAGGGTGGAATCTCGAGTCCTGGCTGGCCGAAAACACGAGTTATGAAAAGGGAAGTCTTGTGACAACGGTTCTATAGCCGCAGTAGCCGGCTGAAATAAAGCAAGCTAGAAACATCAAGAGAATAGACAAAGAAGAAAGAACAAACACAAGAAACTAGGAACGGAAGTACTCTAGGAATCGCAGAGGTTGCTTGTGCGGAGCAGGGCCGAGCTAGCGACACACTTAATGACCCACCACTCTTGCTATTACCTTCGTGCTTTTTGCAATTGAAACCCGTTGAACTGTTGCAAAACCGCCTTGTGTAGATTAGGCCATTGGCTGCCCCTGAGACATTTATGGTCTTAAGTAACAAAAAGAATTGATGTTTTTGTTTTCAAAAAATGTTCTCTTTTTTTTTGAGAAAAAGAAAATGTTTGCTAAAATATCCGGGTTTTTTTTTCAAGAACCGCCATCAAGGCTATTTATTCATTTTGGCGGAACAAATTTGTTTGCAGAGTGTCAATCGGGAAAACATGGTTTACAAGAAAAGAGACATGAAGGATCCCTAAAGATAAAGCTTCTTTTGCACATATATGGGCAGCTCCGCTTGCTTCCCGGCTAGTCCATCGCAACTCAAGCCCTTGAAAAGTTCGGGAGATAGGTGCGCATCTCCCCGAAGATATGCCCTCCAACATCTCCTCGGTTCCACACAACTGCTACTTCTTGACCATCCGTATCAATCACAGTTTGTTGGAAGCCCCTCTCACTGGCCAGGACTACGTTCTCTTTTGAAGAACAGAAAATCCCTTTTTTTAGGGAAGGGACAGAAAATGCCTTTTTTGTTGAGCAAAATGCGTGGTTGGCTACTGCGTGCTAGTGGGCCGGCCCAGTCAAGAAGACTCCGATTTAGATCAAACAAAGCCCGTTCCCTAAAAAGAAAATAGATCAAGCAAAGCCCAAGTTGTAGGCGCTCCCTTTCAGCTTCAGCCCATACGACAGATTCCGGTTGGTCGAGCTGCTCCGCTGCCGGCCGGCGCCCCTCGCCGCCTCCCTCCAGTCCGGTGGCCACAGCGCCCTCTCGCCGTTCAAGCTATCGGGCGCACATCCAGAGCACGCAAAAGAGAGAGAGAGCCCGCGCATGCGCGATATCATTTCTCGCGTTCGTCTCCCGCCCCGCGCGACACGGCGATTTCGCGAGCCCTAGCGAATCTCCGGGCCCTCGGTGGAATCGAAAATCAGGCGCGGGATGCTGGATCGCCGGCGGTCCGGCGGAGGGTGAATGATCTGGTGGTATGCCCTCTGGAGGTATTTTGTCTGTTTCTTGCTTACAGGTTTTCGGTGGATGTAGCAGTCGCTTGTATTCTGTCAGTACAGGACTATAGGGTGGCAAGGCGCAATTGGTAATTGATGTGCCGTTCGTTGATTACTTGTTACTGCTGTCTATGGTGATCTGGATCTGTAGATTGAGCTCTGTATGAAATGTAGGGTGATCTGACCCCGTTATTAACAGTTACTGTATTCATTTAATTGTTGTCTAGCATGAACTTGGCTGGCATGATATATGCATCTCTGAAGATGTTTCCGCAATAGGGTTGCTAACATATTTGCATGAAGTAGTGTTGCAAAAAAGAAAAGAAAAGAAATACTTACATGAAGTTGTTTCATCTGTGGACCAAATATGTGTAACATCCTGTAAAGTTTTAGCTGTCTGGTCAACTAATGACCAGTTTTATGTTTACGCTAGGTCCAACCCTGATTGAAATAAAATTACATTACCCTGAACACTTCCCACTTGAATTGCTCACAACCACGACTTCCAATCTGAAAATCATTGAATTACTACTACCTATCATTCAGGAAGCGAACAACATAAACTGTTGCAGACTCAACTAATATAAAATAAAATCCAACTCGGGTGGATTCAAACACGCAAAAAAACTAAAATTCATGGCTATTTATTGCTTGATTGACCTCTATCCATTGAATATTAGAACAAATTACAATTGAAATGGGCTGAGCCGAAATACCTATATAACACTAGCTGGTCATATAGCACGCCTACTCCAAAGAACAAACCAAAGCCAATAAAAAATATGACCTTGACGCTGGGCTGTTTTGCAGAGATAATGTAGATAGGATCTGCTCTGACTGAACTACACTGGTGAATAAGCGTAGTGCCACACAGCTTTGGGTTCCCATCAAAACTGGAATCTGGAAAAGTGCTCAACTGGCCTCCTGCTGGTACAGACCCTTCTAAATCATTGTTCGAAATGTTGAATGCAGAAAGGAAGTGAAGTCTCTCCAGTGCTGCAGGGATTACACCCGTCAGATGGTTATTAGACAAGTCTAGCACCTCCAGCTTCGTGAGATTGCAGATCGACAGCGGAACCAGTCCATATAATTTGTTTGAGCTGAAGTCGAGTTCAGAAAGCACTTTCAGTTGGCCAATCTCCGATGGAATCACGCCTGTGAAATTGTTGATGCTCAGATTCAAGAGTGTAGGGAAAGCTGTAAGAAAATGGTATTGGCGTGATATATTCCTCCAAAAAAGAGGCAGCTCAACGTGGCCAGGATCCAAATAAGCTGCTGTATTATCTTTAAGCATTGGGATCTCCATCAAGGCGATTGGGATTTGCCCAGTAAAACTGTTGTTTGATACATCTAGATAGAAGAGGCTATTTAAGGAGTTGATCCAGCCTGGCATTGGTCCGGTGAGTCGATTGTTGGATAACTTTAGTACCTTCAAGTTTCTAAGCTTTGATAACCAAACTGGCAAGTGTCCGGTTAACGCGCTGTCGGCCATGTGGATGTATTGAAGATTTCGAAAACCATCCAGGGTCTCATCTTGTGGCATCATCTCATTCACAAAGTTCTCGGCAATAATCAGAGTGGTGATGTTCCTGAAGCCATTGAAGACATGAAAAGCTTTTGTGATATTTGTAAAAGGGTTTCTAGCAAGTGATAGGAAGGATAGGTGCAGATTCCCTATTCTTGGTGAGATCTCACCATGGAAATGGTTCAACGACACCCGCAGTGCAATCAAATTTCTGCATGAGTATATGCTTTCTGGCACTATGCCGCTGAAGTTATTTCTCAAAACATCTAAATGTGTCAGGTTCTGTAGGGTGGAGAAGTTGACTACTAAATCTCCACTGAAGTTGTTGATCTTCAGATCGATGATCATGAGACGTGTGCAGTTACTCAGAGTTGATGGCACCTCCCCAGACATGTTATTGTTACCCAAATAGAGCTCCTGTAGCCTCTTCAACTGACCTATGGAGCATGGGATCTTCCCACTGAATTTGTTCTCCCTGAGGTCGAGAGTAACCAGATTACTGAGTTTTACTATGTTTGCTCCATCAAGTTCTCTTTGTAATCCATTGTTGGGGAAGGAGAGATGCTCCAGGGAAGTGGCATGGAAGAGCTCAGCAGGGAGAGTCCCACTTAGGTTGTTGTGCCCAACCTTGAACACTTTGAGCTTGGAGCAAGCGCCAAGTGCAGCAGGAATACTGCCGCTCAATTGGTTGTAACAAAGATCAAGCATGGCCAATGATGGCGAGAGGCAAAGAGAAAGTGGTATGTGCCCGGTGAAGCTGTTGTTGCTGACGTTAAGCACGACCAAATTCTGCATGACCTTCCATGTGTGTGATGGAAATTCTGCACCGAATTGGTTGCTCGAGATGTTCAGTACCTGTAGAGGCCGGGCGTAGGTAACCGAAGATGGCGGCTCGTGCAACACCCCACTAAGCCTGCTGAAGCTGACGTCGAGGACGATGATGCTTCTGGAATACATGAGCTCCGGTGGAAGGCCACCGGAGAACGAGTTGTGTGAAAGGTTGACACGCAGCAGGCCGGTGAGACCGGCAAGGTGCGGCGAGATGCGACCTTCAATCCCTCTAGATGCCAGGGAGACCGCGGTGACGCCCCCCTCCCTGTCGCAGGTTATGCCTTCCCATTCGCAGCAGTCCGTGCCGTTTCTCCACGACACGGTGAGGCCGCCATCTTGGGATAACCCGGTGAGGAATTGGAGGAGGGAGTGCTCCTCTTGCTCGGTGCATGAGCGGGCAGGAGAGGCCAAGGAGAGCAGCAGCAGAAACAGCTGTAGCGTGACTAGGGCTGCAGAATGCATGGCTGGTAAGCTTAAAACTTGCTCATCTTAACCTGTTTGTGCAATGGTTATCTGGTAGCCGATAGGTGGTGGTTTCCAGTGTTGCAGTGGTATCGTTATAACTAGAAGATAGTGCTACTGTAGTTGCATCAGAGTACATCTTCTGTCACTGAGGTACGATGGTGCCATCAAGAGGCTGGGTACCAACCTACTAGTCCCTGACTCTTGGTTGGCTCTTGAGGTCCACTAACACCTTTTAGTCCTACATTTGCACATGGTCAATCTGGTTCTTTCTGAGCATGCCCATTAAGGGCTCAAGATGGCAATGGGTAATTACCCAACCGGGTAAAGCACTAAAGCCTCTCTTCTTTTCATGCCCGTGAAAGCACAGGCTTGCCCATTACCCCATACGCACCGCGGGGAAGAATTTCACTCATACTCGTCGCCGACAGATAATTCTTGCCCACAGGTATACCCGCCCTTTCTGATGCCAACCTCCAGGAGCAATTCACACATATCAAACCAGCAACTTATTATCCAAAATCATAACATCCTGCAGTTCAATAGCATAGTTGCATAGCACAATTGCATACCATCACATCATAACACTTATGACAATCAATTTGATAGAATAATTGCACAGCACAAGTGTATACCATCACATCGTAACACTATTATCCATTAATTCAATAGAATAATTGCACAACAAGTGCATGCCATCACATCATAACACTAAACATCCATCAATTTAATACTAGCATAATTTAAGCATCGCATCATTATCATAACAAGTAGCAAGGTTCAAACGATCAAGTATCAAAACTCTCACATCTCACAAGTCACAACTCTCAAGAGTAATTCTAGATGGCATGGTTCATTGCAAGACAAGTGACAATGATAAAGCTCAAAACTGAGCAACAAAAGACGGGGTTCACATGTCAAGCCTCCACTACTGGGTACCCGTGGGTAACAGGTATGGGTAATTACTAATGGACAAACGTACATGTACCTGTGTTACCCAGTGGGGAAGGAATTTTGCCATTTACTTACCCGTGGCTCAAACTCGTTCCTTAATTGAGCAATTACCCGCCGGGGATCGGGTAACAGGTACCCGTTGCCATCTTGTTAGGCTTTATTGGTTCATGGGGTCCACTAACACATTTTAGGCATACATTTAGGGCTTGCTCACCTCTTACTTCGATAAATAATCTTAGAAGTAAAGCTCCAAATCATATGTTTTGTGTTTGTTTTCTATGTTTGTTTATGTTGGTTCTCATACGTCCGCAACTTCATACTACATGGGTAAGCTTGTTACACAACCCATACCACGGATAAACCTCATTGACCATCATATTTTCATTCCAGGTGATGCCTTCCCAGGGAGCCAAAGCTGGTGGTGGGAGAGGCACCATGCATAGACAAGGACTATTTCGAGATGAAAATCGAAAGAGGGGTTCAATCTAATTTATCCAGAGCTACAGCCCTCCTCTATAATGAGCCTCCAATATAAGCTAATCTAGGCCTCGCCTTGAAAGATGGAGTTAAGTTAGGTTCAGTTGGCTTGCCTGCAATATATAACTGTACTGAATTGGTACCCAGATGCTCAGCTCATAATCTTTTGCCATCAGATGAAAATATGTAATGTGGTCGAAGAAGATAGCTACGGTTGCAAAGGGTGGGATGATTAAGTTCGTTGCTGCCATTTATGTAGTTCTTTCTTCAAGATACGGGAGCTCTAATCTATGTAAATCACTTTGGTTCTTGAACTGGTGCATCTACTTGCTCAGGGAAGCTATAAAAGAGTGTCTAGAATACTAACGTAGTGATTTAAACGCTTTTATATTAGTTTACAGAGGGAATAATGAGTGTCTAGAATACTCCCTTCGTAAACTAATATAAAAGTGTCTAGAATACTAAAATAGTGATCTAAACGCTTTTATATTAGCTAACAGAGGGAATAGTATCAGGGTACGTTTGATGGAAACATGCCTGACTTCGACTAGAGCCTTAAACGTGCCCGGCTTGGGGACAATGCTCATACAACGTACTCCTCAAGACCTCATGGTCATGGGCATGGTCATGATCTTTCTTGTAGGAATCTTCTCTAGTAAAAAAAAGTGCATGTATTTGTAGAAATTCTTTTGTGTTCCATGCAAATGGAAAGTGTGAGATCTTTTATGATAGTATAAAATCGACCAAAACATTTTATATTTGAAACATAGGGTAGTTAAGGCATCTTCAAAGCTCACCCCAAATCAAACACTGTATTCGTTCATGAACAGGTCCGGACTAGTGATGCGGGAGTCGTCCATCCAACCACATCTCCTAAATGTCAGCCGAGGTATGAGCAATTTGAAATTCAAATGCACAGCGTCCGATCACAATTTAAAGGAGACAAGTATGCATAGTTTTTACATGCCCGGTCACAAAAGTATCTCAGACTGACATTCCGTGAAAATGGATTTTGGCCCTGTTGTATCGGCTATCCGAGCCTCCACGCTCACTTAGTGGTCGGCTCCTCCTCACCATCCGCCTCGTTCTCGGCCGCCTCCAGATAGCCCGTCATGCGCTTCAACATCCAAACATGGACGACTTGCACGATTATCCTTGCATCGTCATCCAACTCCTCCATCTTTGAGGCCACCATCTTCGTGTCCTCTGATGCGGCCGGGATCTCAACCTTCTTCTCTTCGAGCATGGTGTTCTTCTTTTCAAGTTTGAGTTTCTTCTCGGTCATCGCCATCAACATATTAAACCTCTTGGTCTTTTTTCCTCCTTGATGTCGGAGCGCTTAACACATGCCCCCAGTGCATGCCTCCTCCTTCTTCGCCAAGATATCCTTGAAACTCTCTGTCATCTTTATCCACCACCCCTTCTCTCTTCTCCTTCTCCTCCTCCCACTTCTTTCCAGAAACCCTCTTCTAATCTTTTTGGGCGGCTCTTTTGTTGGGTCGGTTGGATCACCCGCTTCTTCCTCGATGCCGACGCATGCGGTCTTCACGATGTTGGTAATGAATAAATTCCACTTGGGCTGCCCAGTCAACTTCAAGCAACAATGCACGAGGACGAAGTTATTCTTGTCGACCTTCAAAAACAAGTTGCACGCACGAGAATGCTACAAAGACAAACATTGTCACCAAATTGCATATCTGGCCAAATGACCAACACACATAACAACGTACTTGCTCGGTGATTTGCACACCACCGACCGATTAGTTGCTTCAAATTGCCGCAATACTTGGACCCGACCTTTTGGATAATGTATCATCGATGGTTAAACGACTTTTCCGCGTAGGGCTCAAAATATTTGTGCTCATCGAAACAAGTATGAATGTTGGCCTAAAATATTGCGCCCTTCTGCTCCATGCCACCATGGATCGAATCGGATCGGATAGATGCTAGTGGCCAACCATGAATCGCACAACTCGCACTCCCTCATGTTGAAGCTTTCTCCTCTGGCCTTCTTCTTTGGATCGGCAACAAATTCATCTAGATCAAGGTCGTCGTCGCCATCCTCCTCCGGCTCCTGCTGGCCGATGTACAAATCTTGCTGCTGGGTGTACATGTCTGACTCCATGCCCGACTACGTGAACTCCGAGTCATCCACCTACCCATCCTCCGTCTTCGTCATGGATCATCTCAAACATCTGCTTGTCTGTGTCGTTGTACACCCGCTCGCCTGGTTGAGACATACCGTCGAACAGAGAGTGGGCACCGAGCTGCTCCGCACGCGGCGCCCGCGTTCGGACAAGTTGTGGCGCTGTAGACCCCACGCGCGAGAGGATGCGTATAAGACGGCCAACAACAATCAGGCCACAAAATCTGGTGTCAAGAAGCATGGATGCGTGAGAGGACGTGGATTAGACTCAGCTCTACTGTCCTAAATAAACACCTTTGTTTGAATAAAGATCTCTCAATTGCCCGAAAACATAGAAAAGGGTAAAAAAAGAAAACCTCTCGTTTTGGTTGAAAATAAAATAAAAGAGAAAATCTGTCGTCTTGGTTGGCAGCATGGTGGGAGTTGAACAACCAGGGCAATAATGATGTCAGTTTTTCACGGGAATTAATCAGGGCTTAATTACACGCCTTGGTCCCTGCAGTCCTGTGCGGGCTCGAGACGGGCTGGCATGCCTACCGATGCGTTGACCAGGGCTCTTGATGTTCACTACTCGTTGACCTTTCCGGGATGCCTGCGTGCGTACCTCGGTGCCCAAAACATTACTAGTACTACTCTAAAAATAGAGGTCTATGCACATTCCCTAATTTCAGAAAATGAACCTGAAGTCTGTTCTTTGTAATACAAAAATAGAGAATCGAATTTGTGTCAGTAGGGCAAAACACAATACTTAGAATCTTTTTCACGTGGTTCACTCCTCGTATCCGGGATCAAGCTTCGTCGTGCGTATTTTATTATTTTCTTCAACATATCAGAAATTAGTCGTTCCTAAAAAGCTTATCCTACGAGACATGCAAAACAGAAGTGCTCAGCGAGACATTTTTTTGAACACGGTACAATCGAAATCACGAGACAATGAGTCGTCACTTGCACTGTTTGAAGATATAAATTCAATGCTAAGTTTAGTCGAGCTGTTTGGATAGTAGCCCACACTTGCTTTACCAATATTTTGGCGTTGACCAAAAGCATGGGTTTGTATTTGGTTTGAAGCCTTTTCACTCCACACCAATTTTTTGGTATGCCAGTTGAGACACTGCATCATTTATGGACGAAACAACGACGGCGAATTTGCTTGCCAAAATCTTACACCCTTATTTAGTAGGGTTGCCTCAGGCGTCAACCAAACATTGCCCTAGTAATCGCCACTTGATGTTTGGCTCA
This sequence comes from Triticum dicoccoides, assembly GCF_002162155.2. Classification (NCBI taxonomy): domain Eukaryota; kingdom Viridiplantae; phylum Streptophyta; class Magnoliopsida; order Poales; family Poaceae; genus Triticum; species Triticum dicoccoides. The sequence continues at coordinate 27,527,456 of NC_041387.1, forward strand.
TGCTTTACGGTTCCTGCCATATATACATATATCTCCGTAAAAGGTACCGGTTGATGTGTGGTGTTGAGCATAGGTGTGGATGCCCCATGGCTCCACACAACATTTCTCATACCCGCCCCTTCTGATGCCAACCTCCAGGAACAATTCTCACGTATGAAATCAACAACTTGTATCTGAAATCATATCATCCTACAGTTCAATAGCATAGTTTGCATAGCCAATTGCATAGTGTCACATCATAACGCTAATCACCATCAATTTGATAGAATAATTGCACAATGCAAGTGCGTACCATCACATCATAATACTATTACCCATCAATTCAATAGAATAATTACACAACAAGTGCACGCCATCACATCATAACACTAACACCCATCAATTTAATAACATAATTTATGCGTCACATCATATCATAACAAGTTGCAAGGTCAAATGATCAAGTGTCAGAACTTTCCCCCTTGGCTTGGGGGGCAAGCCTCCCCCCATTGGCCGTCGCCCCCCCTCTAGATCCATCTGGAGGGGCCCGGCCCCCCTCTTCCTTGCCCCTATAAATAGTGGGGAGGTGGAAGGGCTGCCGCACCCTTCCCCTGGCGTAACCCTCTCCCTCCCCAACACCTCCTCCTCCATAGTAGTGCTTGGCGAAGCCCTGCCAGAGAACTGCAAGCTCCACCACCACGCCGTCATGCTGCCGGAGCTCTCCCTCAACTTCTCTTCTCCCCTTGCTGGATCAAGAAGGAGGAGACGTCCCCAGGCTGTACGTGTGTTGAACACGGAGGTGCCATCCGTTCGGCTTAAGATCGGATCTTCCGCGATTTGAATCGCCGCGAGTACGACTCCATCATCCGTGTTCTAGTAACGCTTCCACTTAGCGATCTTCAAAAGTATGATGATGCACATCCTCTCTCTCTCTTGTAGCTAGAATCTCCTAGATTTATCTTGGTGATACGTAGGAAAATTTTGAATTATTGCTACGTTCCCCAACAGTAGTATCAGAGCCAGACCTATGCGTAGATTCTATGCACGAGTAGAACATAAGTAGTTGTGGGTGTTGGTTTGTTCAATTTGCTTACAGTGACTAGTCCTATCTTGTTTCGGCGGTATTGTAGGATGAAGCGGCCCGGACCGACCTTACACGTACGCTTACGTGAGACAGGTTCCGCCGACTGACATGCACTTGTTGCATAAGGTGGTGATACGTCTCCAATGTATCTATAATTTTTTATTATTCCATGCTATTATATTACCTGTTTTGGATGTTTATGGGCTTTACTTTACATTTATATATCATTTTTGGGACTAACCTACTAACCGGAGGCCCAGCCCAAATTGCTGTTTTTTTACCTATTTCAGTGTTTCGAAGAAAAGGAATATCAAACGGAGTCCAAACGGGATGAAACCTTCGGGAGAGATCTTTTTGGAACAAATGCAAACCAGGGGACTTGGAGTGGACGTCAAGCAACGAGCGAGTCGGTCATGAGGGTGGCCAGCATGCCTAGTAAGGGTGGGCGCGCTCCTGCCTCGTGGGCCCCTCAAGCGTCCACCGACCTACTTCTTCCTCCTATATATATATATATATATATATATATATATATATATATATATATATATATATATATATATATATATATATATATATATCTACGTACCCCGAAACCATCCAAGAGCACCACGAAAACCTAATTCCACCGTCGCAACCTTCTGTATCTGCGAGATCCCATCTTGGAGCCTTCGCCGGCGCTCTGCCGGAGGGGGAATCGACCATGGAGGGCCTCTCCATCAGCACCAAGGCCTCTCTGATGAGTTGTGAGTAGTTTACCACAGACCTTCGGGTCCATAGTTATTAGCTAGATGGCTTCTTCTCTCTCTTCGATTCTCAATACAAAGCTCTCCTTCCTCTTCTTGGAGATCTATTCGATGTAACTCTTTTTGCGGTGTGTTTGTCGAGATCCGATGAATTGTGGGTTTATGATCAAGTTTATCTATGAGAAATATTTGAATCCCCTCTGAATTCTTTTATGTATGATTGGTTATCTTTGCAAGTCTCTTTGAATTATTAGTTTGGTTTGGCCTACTAGATTGATCTTTCTTGCCATGGGAGAAGTACTTAGCTTTGGGTTCAATCTTGTGGTGTCCTTTTCCAGTGACAGCAGGGGCAGCAAGGCACGTATTGTATTGTTGCCATCGAGGATAAAAAGATGGGGTTTATATCATATTGCTTGAGTTTATCCCTCTACATCATGTCATCTTGCTTAATGCATTACTCTGTTCTTATGAACTTAATACTCTAGATGCAGGCAGGAGTCGGTCGATGTGTGGAGTAATAGTAATAGATGCAGAATCGTTTCGATCTACTTGTTACGGACGTGATGCCTATATACATGATCATGCCTAGATATTCTCATAACTATGCACTTTTCTATCAATTGCTCGATAGTAATTTGTTCACCCACCGTAATACTTATGCTATCTTGAGAGAAGCCACTAGTGAAACCTATGGTCCCGGGGTCTATCTTTTATCATATAAGTTTTCCATCTACTTTTATTTGCATCTTTTACTTTCCAATCTATATCATAAAAATACCAAAAATATTTATCTTATCATATTATCTCTATCAGATCTTACTTTCACAAGTTTCCGTGAAGGGATTGGCAACCCCTTTATCGCGTTGGTTGTGAGGTTCTTGTTTGTTTGTGTAGGTGCGTGGGACTTTTGAGGAGCCTCCTACTAGATTGATACCTTGGTTCTCCAAACTGAGGGAAATACTTATGCTACTTTTCTGCATCACCCTTTCCTCTTCAAGAGAAAAACCAACGCATGCTCAAGAGGTAGCAAGAAGGATTTTTGGCGTTGTTGCCGGGGAGGTCTTCGCTCAAGTCAAGACATACAAAGTACCCATCACAAACTCGTCTCCCTCGCATTACATTATTTGCCATTTGCCTCTCGTTTTCCCCTCCCCCACTTCACCCTTGCCGTGTCATTCGCCCTCTCTTTTTCGTTCGTCTCTTTTTCCGCATGCTCCCCTTTCTGGCTATGTCTGAAACTGGGGAGATCATTGATATGGACAATAATAACATGGAAAAATTTGATGCTCATGTTGAAAAACCCACTATCTTACATACAAAAAAAATTCGAGTCGGTAGTGGTAATATTATTGGAAAAGGGGTTATTCAAGATTTCTTTACTTGTGTCAGTGCTTTACCTTCTATGGGTGGTTCTATTCTTCATAGAACTAGTAGTCTTGCGGATGCTATCGCCATGCTTATAGTTGAACTTGAAAGGCAGTTTATGCATTTGCACCCTTGCATACAAAGGATTTTCCTAGAATTTTCCAATATTGAGCATTCTTCTGTTAAGCGCGCCGCTACTATCTTTTTGGCACATGAGTTCAAATTTATAATAAAAGAGGCCAAAGAAATCTTTGCGCACTATAGGGTGGACGCTGGCCGTCCTCCCATAGAGGCTACCCTCTTTGATCTAGAGGAAATTTTGCGTTTTCAATCTTTAGACTATATTGCTTTTAATGAAAACCTTAGAAAAGAGGTTCCTACCAATGTTTTAGTTCATAGAATTTCCGAACTTAACAATGATTTTGCTATTCAAAATAATGAGTTAGGATATTCTCTTGAGTATAGGCTTACGAAGTTCTGCCAAAAGAATTCTTATAATGATGAATTGGTTGTGCAATATGAAGGGCCAAAGGAGGAACCCATACCTCCCGAGATTGATCTTGGGGACTTCTGTCCCATTAAATTTAGCCCTTTTGATTACTTTTGCTTGCTTCAAAGAAAACTTGCTGCTGAACGTAGGGAATACGAAATGATTTTTCGTGATCTATCTTATTATTATGGCAATACTTAAATTTATTCTCGCTTTTATGCCTAGCTAGGGGCGTTAAACGATAGCGCTTGTTGGGAGGCAACCCAATTTTATTTTTGTTCCTTGATTTTTGATCCTGTTTAGTAATAAATAATCAATCTAGATTTTGCTTAGATGTGTTTTTATGTTTTAATTAGTATTCGTGCCAATTAGAACCTATAGGATAACTTACGGTGATAGTTAATTTGATTCTGCTGAAAAACAGAAACTTTGCATGCACGAGAAAAAAATTCAGTAAATCACAGAAACGTGCTTTTGTGTTGATTCTTTTTGCTGTAGATCAATAGATAAATTGCATAGGACGTCCTATTTGGGTAGGATTTTTGGAGTTCCAGAAGTATTCGAAAATTACAAATTGCTACAGACTGTTCTGTTTTTGATAGATTCTGTGTTTTCGTGTGTTGTTTGCTTATTT
>NC_041387.1:27531920-27608334 GCF_002162155.2 Triticum dicoccoides
GGGATATGAACCATAGAGAAGTTGGAATACAGTAGTTTTAACACCAATATAAATAAAGAATGAGTTCATTACAGTACCTTATGTGGTGGTTTTTCTTTCTTGCGCTAACGGAGCTTATGAGATTTCCTGTTGAGTTTCGTGTTGTGAAGTTTTCAAGTTTTGGGTAAAGATTTGATGGACTATGGAATAAGGAGCGGCAAGAGCCTAAGCTTGGGGATGCCCACGACACCCCAAGATATTCAAGGATGACCACGAGCCTAAGCTTGGGGATGCCTCGGAAGGCATCCCCTCTTTTGTCTTCGTCTATCAGTAACTTTACTTGGAGCTATATTTTTGTTCGCCACATGATATGTGTTTTGCTTGGAGCGTCTTGTATGGTATGAGTCTTTGCTTTTTAGATTACCACAATCATCCTTTCTGTACACACCTTTTGGGGAGAAACCCACATGTTTTGGAATTTATTAGAATACTCTATGTGCTTCACTTATATCTTTTGAGCTAGATAATTTTTGCTCTAGTGCTTCACTTATATCTTTTAGAGCACGGCGGTGGCTTAATTTTGTAGAAATTGTTGATCTCTCATGCTTCACTTATATTATTTTGAGAGTCTTTTAGAACATCATGGTATTTGCTATGGTTATAAAATTGGTCCTAGAATGATGAGCATCCAAGTTGGGTATAATAAAAACTATCATATAAAGTGAATTGGATGCTTGATAATTGTTTTGAGATATGAGGATGGTGATATTAGAGTCATGCTAGTTGGGTAATTATGAATTTAAGGAATACTTGTGTTGAAGTTTGTGATTCTCGTACCATGCACGTATGATGAACCGCTTTGTGATGAAGTTGGAGCACGATTTATTTATTGATTGTCTTCCTTATGAGTGGCGGTCGGGGACGAGTGATGGTCTTTTCCTACCAATCTATCCCCCTAGGAGCATGTGCGTAATGCTTGGTTTTTGATTACTTGTAGATTTTTGCAATAAGTATATGAGTTCTTTATGACTAATGTTGAGTCCATGGATTATACGCACTCTCTCCCTTCCACCATTGCTAGCCTCTCTTGTGCCGCGCAACTTTCGCTGGTACCATACACCCACCATATACCTCCCTCGAAACAGCCACCATACCTACCTATTATGGCATTTCCATAGCCATTCCGAGATATATTGCCATGCAACTTTCCACACATCCGTTTATTATGACACGCGTCATCACTGACATATTGCTCTTTCATAATCATGTAGTTGACATCGTATTTGTGGCAAGGCCACCCTCATGATTTTCATACATGTCACTCTTGGTTCATTGCATATCCCGGTACACCGCCGGAGGCATTCATATAGAGTCATATTTTGTTCTAAGTATCGAGTTGTAATCTTGAGTTGTAAGTAAATAAAAGTGTGATGATCTTCATTATTAGAGCATTGTCCCAAGTGAGGAAAGAATGATGGAGACTATGATTCCCCGACAAGTCGGGATGAGACTTCGGACTTTACAAAAAAAAAGAGAAAGGCCATATAAAAAAAGAGAAAGGCCAAATAAAAATGAGAGAAAAAGAGAGAAGGGACAATGCTACTATCCTTTTACCACACTTGTGCTTCAAAATAGCACCATGATCTTCATAATAGAGAGTCTCCTATGTTGTCATTTTCATATACTAGTGAGAATTTTTCATTATAGAACTTGGCTTGTATATTCCAATGATGGGCTTCCTCAAAACACCCTAGGTCTTCATAAGCAAGCAAGTTGGATGCACACCCACGTAGTTTATTTTGTTGAGCTTTCATACATTTATAGCTCTAGTGCATCCGTTGCATGGAAATCCCTACTCACTCACATTGATATATATTAATGGGCATCTCCATAGCCCGTTGATACGCCTAGTCAATGTGAGACTATCTTCCTCTTTTTTGTCTTCTCCACAACCACCAATCTATTCCACATATAGTGCTATGTCCATGGCTCACGCTCATGTATTGCGTGAAAGTTGAAAAAGTTTGAGAATATTAAAGTATGAAACAATTGCTTGGCTTGTCATCGGGGTTGTGCATGATTAAATACTTTGTGTAATGAAGATAGAGCATAGCTAGACTATATGATATTGTAGGGATAACTTTCTTTAGCCATGATATTTTGAGAAGACATGATTACTTTGTTAGTATGCTTGAAGTATTATTGTTTATCATGTCAATATGAACTTTTATTTTGAATCATTTGGATCTGAACATTCATCCCACAATAAAGAAAATTACATTGAGAATTATGCTAGGTAGCATTCCACATCAAAAATTCTGTTTTTATCATTTACCTAGTCGAGGACGAGCAGGAATTAAGCTTGGGGATGCTTGATACGTCTCCAACGTATCTATAATTTTTGATTGTTCCATGCTATTATATTACCTGTTTTGGATGTTTATGGGCTTTACTTTACACTTTTATATCATTTTTGGGACTAACCTACTAACCGGAGGCCCAGCCTGAATTGTTGTTTTTTTGCCTATTTCAGTGTTTCGAAGAAAATGAATATCAAACGGAGTCCAAACGGGATGAAACCTTCGAGAGCGATCTTTTTGGAACAAATGCAAACTAGGGGACTTGGAGTGGATGTCAAGCAACGAGCGAGGCGGTCACGAGGGTGGCCGGTGCACCCAGTCAGGGTCGGCGTGCCCCCTGCCTCGTGGGCCCCTCGAGCGTCCACCGACCTACTTCTTCCTCCTATATATATCTACGTACCCTGAAACCATCCAGGAGAACCACGAAAACCTAATTCCACCGCCGCAACATTCTGTATCCGCGAGATCCCATCTTGGAGCCTTCACCGGCGCTCTACCGGAGGGGGAATCGACCATGGAGGGCCTCTCCATCACCACCAAGGCCTCTCCGATGAGTTGTGAGTAGTTTACCACAGACCTTCGGGTCCATAGTTATTAGCTAGATGGCTTCTTCTCTATCTTTGGTTCTCAATACAAAGTTCTCCTTCCTCTACTTGGAGATCTATTCGATGTAACTCATTTTGCGGTGTGTTTGTCGAGATCCGATGAATTGTGGGTTTATGATCAAGTTTATCTATGAGAAATATTTGAATCTCCTCTGAATTCTTTTATGTATGATTGGTTATCTTTGCAAGTCTCTTCGAATTATCAGTTTGGTTTGGCCTACTAGATTGATCTTTCTTGCCATGGGAGAAGTGCTTAGCTTTGGGTTCAATCTTGCGGTGTACTTTCCCAGTGACAGCAGGGGCAGCAAGGCACGTATTGTATTGTTGCCATCAAGGATAAAAAGATGGGGTTTATATCATATTGCATGATTTTATCCCTCTACATCATGTCATCTTGCTTAATGCGTTACTCTGTTCTTATGAACTTAATACTCTAGATGCAGGCATGACTTGGTCGATGTGTGGAGTAATAGTAGTAGATGCAGAATCGTTTCGACCTACTTGTTACGGACGTGATGCCTATATACATGATCATGCCTAGATATTCTCATAACTATGCATTTTCTATCAATTGCTCGACAGTAATTGTTCACCCACCGTAATACTTATACTATCTTGAGAGAAGCCACTAGTGAAACCTATGGCCCCCGGGTCTATGTTTTATCATATAAGTTTTCCATCTACTTTTATTTGCATCTTTTACTTTCCAATCTATATCATAAAAATACCAAAAAAATATCTTATTATATTATCTCTATGAGATCTCACTTTGGCAAGTTTCCATGAAGGGATTGACAACCCCTTTATCGCGTTGGTTGTGAGGTTCTTGTTTGTTTTTGTAGGTGCGTGGGACTTTTGAGGAGCCTCCTACTTGATTGATACCTTGGTTCTCAGAAGTGAGGGAAATATTTACGCTACTTTGCTGCATCACCCTTTCCTCTTCAAGGGAAAAACCAACGCATGCTCAAGAGGTAGCAGGTGGCTAGCGGGTGTCTATCTCTCCCACTGTAGTCGGATCGGATTCAATGAAAAGGGTCCCTATGAAGGGTAAATAGCAATTGGCATATCACCGTTGTGGCTTTTGCGTAGGTAAGAAATGTTCTTGCTAGAAACCCATAGCAGCCACGTAAAACATGCAACAACAATTAGAGGACGTCTAACTTGTTTTTGCAGGGTATGCTATGTGTTGTGATATGGACAAAAGAATGTGATGAATGATATATGTGATGTATGAGATTGATCATGTTCTTGTAATAGGAATCACAACTTGCATGTCGACGAATATGACAACCGGTAGGAGCCTTAGGAGTTGTCTTAATTTATTGTATGACCTGCGTGTCATTGAAAAACGCCATGTAATTACTTTGCTTTATTGCTAACCATTAGCCATAGTAGTAGAAGTAATAGATGGCGAGACAACTTCATGAAGACACAATGATGGAGATCATGATGATGGAGATCATGGTGTCATGCCGGTGACGAAGGTGATCATTGCGCGCCTCAAAGATGGAGATCAAAGGCGCAAGATGATATTGGCCATATCATGTCACTTTATGATTTGCATGTGATGTTTGTCATGTTTACATCTTATTTGCTTAGAACAACGGTAGCATAAATAAGATGATCCCTTACTAAAATTTCGAGAAAGTGTTCCCGCTAACTGCGCACCGTTGTGAAAGTTCGTTGTTTCGAAGCACCACGTGATGATCGGGTGTGATAGATTCTAACATTCGCATACAACGGGTGTAAGCCAGATTTACACATGCAAAACACTTAGGTCGACTTGACGAGCCTAGCATGTACAGACATGGCCTCGGAACACAAGAGACCGAAAGGTCGAACATGAGTCGTATAGTAGATACGATCAACATGAAGATGTTCACCGATGATGACTAGTCCGTCTCACGTGATGATCGGACACGGCCTAGTTGACTCGGATCATGTATCACTTAGATGACTAGAGGGATGTCTATCTGAGTGGGAGTTCATTAAATAATTTGATTAGATGAACTTAATTATCATGAACTTAGTCTAAAATATCTTTGCAATATGTCTTGTAGATCAAATGGCCCACGCTAATGTTACCCTCAACTTCAACGTGTTCCTAGAGAAAACCAAGTTGAAAGACGATGGTAGCAACTATACGGACTGGGTCCGGAACTTGAGGATCATCCTCATAGCTGCCAAGAAAGCATATGTCCTTGAAGCACCGCTAGGTGACACGCCCATTTTCCCAGAAACTCAAGACATTATGAACGCCTGGCAGTCACGTAGTGATGATTACTCCCTGGTTCAGTGCGGCATGCTTTACAGCTGAGAATCAGTGCTCCAAAAGCGTTTTCAGCAGTAGGGAGCATATGAGATGTTCCAAGAGCTAAAAATGGTTTTCCAAGCTCATGCCTGGGTCGAGAGATATGAAGTCTCTGACAAGTTCTACAGTTGTAAGATGGAGGAAAATAGTTCTATCAGTGAGCATATACTCACTATGTCCGGGTTGCACAACCATTTGTCTCAGCTAGGAGTTAATCTTCTAGATGACTCGGTCATTGACAGGATCCTCCAGTCGCTCCCACCTAGCTACAAGAGCTCTATGATGAACTACAATATGCAGGGGACGGAGAAGTCCATTCCTGAGTTATATTCAATGCTGAAATCAGTGGAGGTGGAAATCAAAAAGGAACATCAAGTGTTGATGGTGAATAAGACCACTAGTTTCAAGAAAGGCAAGGGTAAAAAGAACTTCAAGAAGGACGGCAAGGGAGTAGTCATGCCCGATAAATCAGTTGTCGGGAAGAAGCCAAACAATGTACCCAAGCCCGAGACCCAGTGCTTTTATTGCAAGGGAAATGGTCACTAGAAGCGGAACTACCCCAAGTACTTAGCGGATAAGAAGGTCGGCAACACAAAAGGTATATGTGATATACATGTTATTGATGTGTACCTTACCAGTACTCGTAGTAGCTCCTGGGTATTTGATACCGGTGCCGTTGCTCATATTTGTAACTCAAAATAGGAGCTGCGGAATAAGCGGAGACTGGCGAAGGACGAGGTGATGATGCACGTCGGGAATGGTTTCAAGGTCGATGTGATCGTCGTCGGCACACTACCTCTACATTTACCTACAGGATTAGTTTTAAACCTCAATAGTTGTTATTTAGTGCCAGCTTTGAGCATGAACATTGTATCTGGATCTCGTTTAATGCGAGATGGCTACTAATATAAATCCGAGAATAATGGTTGTTCTATTTATATGAAAGATATGTTTTATGGTCATGCCCCGCTGGTCAATGGTTTATTCTTATTAAATCTCGAACATGATGTTACACATATTCATAGTGTGAATACCAAAAGATGTAAGGTTAATAATGATAGTCCCACATACTTGTGGCACTTCCACCTTGGTCACATTGGTGTCAAACGCATGAAGAAACTCCATGCAGATGGACTTTTGGAGTCTCTTGATTATGAATCATTTGACACGTGCGAACCATGCCTCATGGGCAAGATGACCAAGACTCCGTTCTCCGGAACAATGGAGCGAGCAACCAACTTGTTGGAAATAATACATACTGATGTGTGCGGTCCAATGAGCATTGAGGCTCGCGGTGGCTATCCTTATGTTCTCACCCTCACTGATGACTTAAGTAGATATGGGTATGTCTACTTAATGAAACACAAGTCTGAGACCTTTGAAAAGTTCAAGGAATTTCAGAGTGAGGTGGAAAATCAACGTGACAGGAAAATAAAGTTCCTACGATCATATCATGGAGGAGAATATTTGAGTCATGAGTTTGGTACACACTTAAAAAAATGTGGAATTGTTTCACAACTCACGCCGCCTGGAACACCTTAGTGTAATGGTGTGTCCGAACGTCATAATTGCACTCTATTGGATATGGTGCGATCTATGATGTCTCTTACCGATTTACCGCTATCATTTTGGGTTTATGCTTTAGAGACAACCACATTCACTTTAAATAGGGCACCACTAAATCCGTTGAGACGACACCATATGAATTATGGTTTGGGAAGAAACCTAAGCTGTCGTTTCTAAAAGTTTAGGGATGTGGTGCTTATGTCAAGAAACTTCAACCTGAAAAGCTCGAACCCAAATTGGAAAAATGTGTCTTCATAGGATACCCTAAGGAAACCATTGGGTATACCTTCTACCTCAGATCCGAAGGAAAGATCTTTGTTGCCAAGAACAGATCCTTTCTGGAGAAAGAGTTTCTCTCGATAGAAGTAAGTGGGAGGAAAGTAGAACTTGATGAAGTACTGCCTCTTGAACCGGAAAGTAGCGCGGCTCACGAAGATGTTTCTGTGGTGCCTGCACCGACTAGAGAGGAAGTTAATGATGATGATCAAGGAACTGTGGATCAAGTTTCTACTGAAATTCGTAGGTCCATAAGGATATGTTCCACACCAGAATGGTATGGCAAACCCTGTCCTGGAAATCATGTTGTTAGACAATGGTGAACCTTCGAACTATGAAGAAGCGATGGCGGGCCCAGATTGCAACAAATGGCTTGAAGCCATGAAATCCGAGATAGGATCCATGTATGAAAACAAAGTATGAACTTTGACGAACTTGCCCGATGACCGGCGAGCCATAGAAAATAAATGGATCTTTAAGAAGAAGACTGGCGCAGATGGTAATGTGACCATCTATAAAGCTCGGCTTGTTGCTAAGGGTTATCGACAAGTTCAAGGGGCTGACTACGACGAGACCTTCTCATTGTAGCGAAGCTGAAGTCCGTCCGAATCATGTTAGCAGTTGCCGCATTCTATGATTATGAGATATGGCAAATGGACGTCAAAACGGCATTCCTTAACGGTTTCCTTAAGGAAGAATTGTATATGATGCAGCCAAAAGGTTTTGTCGATCCTAAGAATGCTAACAAGGTGTGCAAGCTCCAGCGCTCCATCTATGGGCTGGTGCAAGCATCTCGGAGTTGGAACATTTGCTTTGATGAAATGATCAAAGCGTTTGGGTTTATGCAGACTTATGTTGAAGCCTGCGTTTACAAGAAAGTGAGTGGGAGCTTTGTAGCATTTCTCATATTATATGTGGATGACATACTATTGATGGGAAATGATATAAAACTTTTGGATAGCATAAAGGCCTACTTGAATAAGTGTTTTTCAATGAAGGACCTTGGAGAAGCTACTTACATATTAGGCATCAAGATCTATAGAGATAGATCGAGATGCCTCATCGGTCTTTCACAAAGCACATACCTTGATAAGATATTGAAGACGTTCAATATGGATCAGTCCAAGAAGGGGTTCTTGCTTGTTTTGCAAGGTGTGAAATTGAGCACGGCTCAATGCCCGACCTCGGCAGAAGATAGAGAAAGGATGAGTGTCATCCCCTAGGCCTCAGCCATAGGGTCTATTATGTATGCCATGTTGTGTACCAGACCTGATGTAAACCTTGCCCTAAGTTTGGTGGGAAGGTACCAAAGTAATCTCGGCATGGAACACTGGACAGCGGTCAAGAATATCCTGAAGTGCCTGAAAAGGACTAAGGATATGTTTCTCATTTATGGAGGTGACGAAGAGCTCGTCGTAAAGGGTTACGTTGATGCTAGCTTCGACACAGATCTGGATGACTCCAAGTCGCAAACCGGATACGTGTATATTTTGAATGGTGGGGCAGTCAGCTGGTGTAGTTGCAAGCAAAGCGTTGTGGCGGGATCTACATGTGAAGCGGAGTACATGGCAGCCTCGGAGGCAACACATGAAGCAATCTAGATGAAGGAGTTCATTACCGACCTAGGAGTTATTCCCAATGCGTCGGGCCCAATGACTCTCTTCTGTGATAACACTGGAGCTATTGCCCTTGCCAAGGAGCCCATGTTTCACAAGAAGACCAGGCATATCAAGCGTCGCTTCAACTCCAATCGTGAAAATGTTCAAGATGGATACATAGATATTTGTAAAGTGCATACAGATCTGAATGTTGCAGATCCATTGACTAAACCTCTTCCACGAGCAAAACATGATCAACACCAGAACTCTATGGGTGTTCGATTCATGACAATGTAACTAGATTACTGACTCTAGTTCAAGTGGGTGACTATTGGAAATATGCCCTAGAGGCAATAATAAAATGGTTATTATTATATTTCCTTGTTCATGATAATTGTGTGTTGTTCATGCTATAATTGTATTAACCGGAAACCGTAATACATTTGTGAATGTATAGACCACAACATGTTCCTAGTGAGCCTCTAGTTGACTAGCTCGTTGATCAATAGATGGTTATGGTTTCCTGACCATGGACATTAGATGTCATTTATAATGGGATCACATCATTAGGAGAATGATGTGATGGACAAGACCCAATCCTAAGCATAGCACAAGATCGTGTAGTTCGTTTGCTAAGAGCTTTTATAATGTCAAGTATCATTTCCTTAGACCATGAGATTGTGCAACTCCCAGATACCGTAGGAATGCTTTGGGTGTACCAAACATCAGAACATAACTGGGTGGCTATAAAGGTGCACTACAGGTATCTCCGAAAGTGTCTGTTGAGTTGGCACGAATCGAGACTGGGATTTGTCACTCCGTATGACGGAGAGGTATATCTGGGCCCACTCGGTAATGCGTCATCACAATGAGCTCAATGTGACTAAGTAGTTAGTCACAGGATCATGCATTACGGAACGAGTAAAGAGACTTGACGGTAACGAGATTGAACGAGGTATTGGGATATCGATGATCGAATCTTGGGCAAGTAACATACCGGTTGACAAAGGGAATTGTATACGGGATTGATTGAATCCTCGACATTGTGGTTCATCTGATGAGATCATCATGGAACATGTGGGAACCAACATGGGTATCCATATCCCACTGTTGGTTATTGGCCGGAGAGATGTCTCGGTCAGGTCTGCATGGTTCCCGAACTCGTAGGGTCTACACACTTAAGGTTCGGTCACGCTAGAGTTGTTATGGGAATTAGTATGTGGTTACAGAATGTTGTTTGGAGTCCCGGATGAGATCCCGGACATCATGAGGAGTTCTAGAATGGTCCGGAGATAAAGATTTATATATGGGAAGTCCTTATTCGGTCGCCGGAAGTGTTCGGGGGTTTATCGGTATTGTACCAGGACCACCGAAAGGGTTCCGGGGGTCCACCGGGAGGGTCCACCTGCCCCGGAGGGCCCTATGGGCTGAATATGGAGGGGAACCAGCCCCTAGGTGGGCTGGGCACCAAACCCTCCTAGGGCCCATGCGCCTAGGGTTGGGGGGAAACCCTAAATGGGGCACCTGATACGTCACCAACGTATCTATAATTTATGAAGCATTCATGCTATTATATTATTTGTTTTGGATGTTTACGGGCTTTATTATACACTTTTATACTATTTTTGGGACTAACCTATTAACCGGAGGCCCAATCCATATTGTTGTTTTCTTGCCTATTTCAGTGTTTCGAAGAAAAGGAATATCAAACAGAGTCCAAACAGAATGAAACCTTTGGGAGCGTTATTTTTGGAATGGATGTGATCCAGGAGACTTGGAGTTGAAGTCAAGGAAGCGTCGAGGTGGCCACGAGGGTGGGGGGCACGCCCCCTATCTCATGGGCCCCTCGAGCGTCCCCCGACCGACATCTTTCACCTATATAACTCCATATACCCTAAAAACTCGAGGACGAAAATAGATTGGGAGTTCCACTGCCGCAAGCCTCTGTAGCCACCAAAAACCAATCAGGACCCTGTTCCGGCACCCTGCCGGAGGGGGGGATCCCTCACCGGTGACCATCTTCATCATCCCGGTGATCTCCATGATGAGGAGGGAGTAGTTCACCCTCGGGGCTGAGGGTATGTACCAGTAGCTATGTGTTTGATCTTTCTCTCTCTCTCTCATGTTCTTGATTTGGCACGATCTTGATGTATCGCGAGCTTTGCTATTATAGTTGGATCTTATGATGTTTCTCCCCCTCTACTCTCTTGTAATGGATTGAGTTTTCCCTTTGAAGTTATCTTATTGGATTGAGTCTTTAAGGATTTGAGAACACTTGATGTATGTCTTGCCGTGCTTATCTGTGGTGACAATGGGATATTCACGTGATCTACTTGATGTATGTTTTGGTGATCAACTTGCGGGTTCAATGAACTTATGCATAGGGGTTGGCACACGTTTTCGTCTTGACTCTCCGGTAGAAACTTTGGGGCACTCTTTGAAGTACTTTGTGTTGGTTGAATAAATGAATCAGAGATTGTGTGATGCATATCGTATAATCATACCCACGGATACTTGAGGTGACAATGGAGTATCTAGGTGACATTAGGGTTTTGGTTGATTTGTGTCTTAAGGTGTTATTCTAGTACGAACTCTATGATAGATCAAACGGAAAGAATAGCTTCATGTTATTTTACTACGGACTCTTGAATAGATAGATCAGAAAGGATAACTTTGAGGTGGTTTCGTACCCTACCATAATCTCTTCGTTTGTTCTCCGCTATTACTGACTTTGGAGTGACTCTTTGTTGCATGTTGAGGGATAGTTATATGATCCAGTTATGTTATTATTGTTGAGAGAACTTGCACTAGTGAAAGTATGAACCTTAGGCCTTGTTTCCTAGCATTGTAATACCGTTTACGCTCACTTTTACCACTTGTTACCTTGCTGTTTTTATAATTTCAGATTACAAATACCTTTATCTACCATCCATATTACACTTGTATCACCATCTCTTCGCCGAACTAGTGCACCTATACAATTTACCATTGTATTGGGTGTTTTGGGGACACAATAGGCTCTTTGTTATTTGGTTGCAGGGTTGTTTGAGAGAGAACATCTTCATCCTACGCCTCCCACGGATTGATAAACCGTAGGTCATCCACTTGAGGGAAATTTTCTACTGTCCTACAAACCTCTGCACTTGGAGGCCCAACAACGTCTACAAGAAGAAGGTTGTGTAGTAGACATCAAGTTCTTTTCTGGCGCCGTTGCCGGGGAGGTGAGTGCTTGAAGGTATATCTTTAGATCTTGCAATCGAATCTTTTTGTTTCTTGTTTTATCACTAGTTTAGTCTATAAAAGAAAACTACAAAAAATGGAATTGAGTTTGTCTCATACGCTTCATCTTTTTAATATCTTTCGTGAGAATGATGGAAAGGAAAATTGTGCTCAAGTGCTAGAAGAAGAAATCTATAAAATGTTTGTCACTAAATCTTTGAATGATGAGCATGATTGCAATGTTGTTAGTATGAACTCTTTGAATATCCATAGTACTAGTGATGATTGCATTTGTAATGATGATTGCACTAGTTATGATGAAAATGTCTCTTATAAGCATGTCAACCTTTGTTGAGTGCATAGAGTCTGCAAGTATACACCAAATAGGGAAGATAGATATTGCAAGAGCATAAGCATTTAGAAACTAAATGGTTGCAAGAAAGTCTAAATGTGAGTGCTGAAAATTTAAGATATCTTTACCGTACTTGTGAACTTTGCAATGAGCATGGTCATTTAAATCTCCGATGCAAATTGTTTCATGATCGAATCGTGTCCAAAAATTGTGATGACTTGATTTCCCTCGCACATCATAATGAACTTAGTTTGCTTTTGGGTTATGAAGAATTGAAACATGCAACTAAGCATATTCCAGAATTTAACCTTAAGAAATTTCTTGATATTGATCTAGAGGAAATTTATATGTATTGTGCGGTGAATTGCATTGAAAATCCTTATATTGCCAATTACAAAAAAGAAAATAAAACAAATAGAAGATGAAGAGAATACTAATGAAAGGGAAGAGACTTCCCATTATCCTCCTATTATTTCTTATGATGAATCAGGTATCGAGGAGGAGCCTTCTATTCAACCAATCTCATCAATAAGGAGCTCAAAGAAGAGGGTTGAACCCACACATGATGTGAGGAAGAAAAAGAAAAAACGTAGAAGCAAAGGTAAAAAGGTATCCCTCCCAAATGATGTTGCTCCTACTACTCATTGTGATCATAATAATTGCTATACTATTGGTGCTATCCATACTATTAATGATGAGAGTGATTATGCTTATGATATGAAAAGGCCCAAGCTTGGGGAAGCTATGTTTGATGAGGATGGAATATTTGAGAATATATTTGCTGAAATTAATGTTTGTCCCAAGCTTGGGGATGCTACGTTTAATGAAGATGATATTTTTATCCTCCCAAGTTTTGATATGCAAAGTTGTTATGATGATAGCATGCCTCTTACCTATGATGATTATATTGATGAAAGTGGGTTTGGAAGAGTGTCAACTTTAGGAAGTAATGATCTCACTATTTGGAGGACGTTGAATCTTATTGTGATGAATATGAAAGTGTATTTGGAAGAGTGTCAACTTTATTTAGTGATGATTCCACTATCTTGGAAGAGGTTTCAATCGATTATGTTGAGAACAAAGTTGCTACTTATGATGATTATTGTGATGAAACTTATGCTATAAAAAGTAGTGATGATTATATTTATAAAACTTGTCATGATTATGACTACCCTTTTTTTGAACATTACTCTTTTAATGTGGAAACAATTTATAGTATTAATTCTCTTATGATACTCCCACCATTCGGAATGAGAAGAATTTTGCTTATGTGGAGAGTAGTAAAATTTCTATGCTTGTAGATCATGAAAAGAATGCTTTATGTGCTGGTTATATTGTTGAATTCATTCATGATGCTACTGAAAATTATTATGAGGGAGGAACATATGCTTGTAGGAGTTGCAATAACACCAAGTTTCCTCTCTATGTGCTTAAAATCTTGAAGTTGTGCTTGTTTTGCCTTCCTATGCTAGTTGATTATTGTTCCCATAAGTTGTTTGCTCACAAAATCCCTATGCATAGGAAGTTGGTTAGACTTAAATGTGCTAGTCATATTCTTCATGATGCTCTCTCTATGTTTCAATTCTTATCTTATATGTGAGCATCATTGAAATCATCATGCCTAGCTAGGGGCGTTAAACGATAGCGCTTGTTGGGAGGCAACCCAACTTTATTTTTGTTCCTTGATTTTTGTTCTTGTTTAGTAATAAATAATTCATCTAGCCTCTGGTTAGATGTTGTTTTATGTTTTAATAAGTGTTTGTGCCAAGTAGAACCTTTGGGAAGACTTGGGTGAAGTCTTTGTGATCTTGCTGTAAAAAACAGAAACTTTAGCGCTCACGAGATTAACTGTCATTTTTTACTGGAGAGTGCTTTTAGGTTGATTCTTTTTTAATATGATGAATATACAAATTACTCAGGTCCACCAATTTATTTCGTAATTGTTGGAGTTTCATAAGTATAAGTTTGATACATATTACTACAGACTGTTCTGTTTTTGACAGATTCTATTTTCATTGTGTTGTTTGCTTATTTTGATGAATCTATGAGTAGTATCGGAGGGTATGAACCATAGATAAGTTGTAATGCAGTATATTTAACACCAATATAAGTAAAGAATGAGTTCATTACAGTACCTTAAAGTGGTGGTTTGTTTTCTTGTACTAACGGAGCTTACGAGTTTTGTGTTGAGTTTTGTGTTGTGAAGTTTTCAAATTTTGGGTAAAGATTCGATGGACTATGGAATAAGGAGTGGAAAGATCCTAAGCTTGGGGATTCCCAAGGCACCCCAAGTTAATATCCAAGGACAACCAAGAGCCTAAGCTTGGGGATGCCCCGGAAGGCATCCCCTCTTTTGTCTTCATTCATCGGTAACTTTACTTGGAGCTATATTTTTATTCACCACATGATATGTGTTTTGCTTGGAGTGTAATTTATTTTGTTAGTATTTGCTTGCTGTTATTTATAATAATGTTTTGCACCTATATTTTCAATAAAAATGTCAAGGATAGCCTTTACCACGCTTATTTTGCTAGTATACATGTTGCTGTTTGAAAACAGAAAGTTTACCGCTTTTGCAAAAATTCCCTAGAAAAGTCAGAAAGTGATATAATGTTGAATCTTTTTGCATATTGAGCTCTGATAAATCTTTTACAGCGTTGTATTTTTCTTATAATTGTTGAAGTTAGGGAAGTATGATGAATCTTGCATTCTTTATAGACTATACTGTTTTGGCAGATTGCTGTTATGTTTGCATTGTTTGCATATGCTTGCTTGTTTAATGATTCTATTTAAGGATAGGAGTGTTAAATATGCAGAGACATTTAGTATGCAATGTTGAATAATAATTTTAGTGATTTGTTACAGTAGAGAATGATAAGGTTTTTGCATTGTTTTATACTAACTTATCTCACGAGTTCTTGTTGAGTTTGGTGTGAATGAAGCTTTCGAGATTTAGGAAACCGGGATATAAAATGAATTAAGGAGACACAAAAGCTCAAGCTTGGGGATGCCCAAGGCACCCCAATATAATATTTCAAGAAGTCTCAAGCACCTAAGCTTGGGGATGCCCCGGTAGGCATCCCACCTTTCTTCTTCAACAATTATCAGTTAGTATCGGTTGAACCTAAGTTTTTGCTTCTTCACATGAGTTTTGCTATCCTTGCAATGCCATTTTATTTTGTTTTGCTTTCTGTTTGAATAAAATAACAATATCTGAAATTCTTAAATGAGAGAGAGTCTTCGCATAGGTACATAACTATTTAACTACTCATTGATCTTCACTTATATCCTATGAGTAAATGGTTGAATGAGTTGAATGTCATAAATCTGAAATTATATATGCTTCATATGCTTATGCCATGGGGAGTAATGACTTCACATATAAGAAGTAGAGGTTGTAAATTTATTGGAGGTTAGCAAGCATTGTATTGGTCATTTGAACAATTCATGAAAGAATATTGAAGGAAGAGAGATTTCACATATAAATATACTATCATGGACATCTTT
Organism: Triticum dicoccoides; assembly: GCF_002162155.2. NCBI lineage: Eukaryota > Viridiplantae > Streptophyta > Magnoliopsida > Poales > Poaceae > Triticum > Triticum dicoccoides. Next base: position 27,547,694 of record NC_041387.1, read on the forward strand.
TATAATTGTGAGCACTCATTAAGTATGACATGCTAAAGAGTTGGTGTTGGACAAGGAAGACAACGTAATGGGTTATGTTTTCTCACATCTCAGTTAAAGTATATTGTCATGGATCATTCAAACATGTTGAGCTTGTCTTTCCCCCTCATGCTAGCCAAAATTCCTTGCACCAAGTAGAGATACTACTTGTGCTTCCAAATATCCTTAAACCTAGTTTTTGCCATGAGAGTCCACCATACCTACCTATGGAATTGAGTAAGATCCTTCAAGTAAGTTGTCATCGGTGCGTGCAATAAAAAGTGCTCTCTAAATACGTATGACTTATTAGTGTGAAGAAAATAAGCTTTATACGATCTTGTTATGGAAGCAATAAAAGCGACGGACTGCATAATAAAGGTCCATATACAAGTGGCAACATAAAGTGACGTTCTTTTGCACTAAGATTTTGTGCATCCAACCATAAAAGCGCATGACAACCTATGCTCCCCTCTGCGAAGGGCCTATCTTTTACCTTATGTCTTTTACTTTATGCAAGAGTCAAGGTGATCTTCACCTTTCCCTTTTTCATTTTATCCTTTGGCAAGCACCTCGTGTTGGAAAGATCCTAATATATATATCCAATTGGATGTAAGTTAGCATGAATTATTATTGTTGACATCACCCAAAGGTGAATACGTTGGGAGGCGAAATTATAAGCCCCTATATTTCTCTGTGTTTGATTAAAACTTTGGACCCATAAATATCACGTGAGTGTTAGCAATTGTGGAAGATTAAATGATAGTTGAGTATGTGAAGTTTGCTAAATCAAAGCTATGACATAGACCCTTCCTGAAAATAAGATGAATTGCAATTGTTTGATGACTAAGAATGAAGTTTGCTAGTTTTCAAGAAAGTTGATGGTCTATGCTTTAACATGTGAATAGCTTGTTACTTGATCATGAAAATTTTTATGGGATGAACTACTGTTATGACATATAATCATGCTAGAAAAGGTGATTGAAATTATCATTGATCAAACTTGTGCACCTGCTAGCATTCACACTTCATAAATTCTTTCTTTTATCATTTACCTACTCGAGGACAAGCGGGAATTAAGCTTGGGGATGCTGATACGTCTCCAACGTATCTATAATTTATGAAGCATTCATGCTATTATATTATCTGTTTTGGAGGTTTACGGGCTTTATTATACACTTTAATATTATTTTTGGGACTAACCTATTAACCCATATTGATGTTTTCCTGCATATTTCAGTGTTCCGAAGAAAAGGAATATCAAACGGAGTCCAAATGGAATGAAACCTTTGGGAGCGTTATTTTTGGAACAGATGTGATCCAGGAGACTTGGCTTTGAAGTCAAGGAAGCTTCAAAGTGGCCACGAGGGTGGGGGCGCCCCCCTGTCTCGTGGGCCCCTCGAGCGTCCCCCGACCAACTTCTTTCACCTATATAAGTCCATATACCCTAAAAACATCGAGGACAAAAATAGATCGGGAGTTCCGCCGCCGCAAGCCTCTGTAGCCACCAAAAACCAATCGGGACCCTGTTCCAGCACCTTGCCCGAGGGGGGATCCCTCACCGGTGGCCATCTTCATCATCCCGGTGCTTTGCATGACGAGGAGGGAGTAGTTCACCCTCGGGGCTGAGGGTATGTACCAGTAGCTATGTGTTTGATCTCTCTCTCTCTCTCTCTCTCTCTCTCTCTCTCGTGTTCTTGATTTGGCACGATCTTGATGTATCGCGAGCTTTGCTATTATAGTTGGATCTTATGATGTTTCTCCCCCTCTACTCTCTTGTAATGGATTGAGTTTTCCCTTTGAAGTTATCTTATCGGATTGAGTCTTTAAGGATTTGAGAACACTTGATGTATGTCTTGCCGTGCTTATATGTGGTGACAATGGGATATTCACATGATCTACTTGATGTATGTTTTGGTGATCAACTTGCGGGTTCAATGAACTTATGCATAGGGGTTGGCACACGTTTTCGTCTTGACTCTCCGATAGAAACTTTGGGGCGCTCTTTGAAGTAGTTTGTGTTGGTTGAATAGATGAATCAGAGATTGTGTGATGCATATCGTATAATCATACCCAGGGATACTTGAGGTGACAATGGAGTATCTAGGTGACATTAGGGTTTTGGTTGATTTGTTTCTTAAGGTGTTATTCTAGTACGAACTCTATGATAGATCGAACAGGAAGAATAGCTTCATGTTATTTTACTGCGGACTCTTGAATAGATATATCAGAAAGGATAACTTTGAGGTGGTTTCGTACCCTACCATAATATCTTCGTTTGTTCTCCGCTATTAGTGACTTTGGAGTGACTCTTTGTTGCATGTTGAGGGATAGTTATATGATCCAGTTATGTTATTATTGTTGAGAGAACTTGCACTAGTGAAAGTATGAACCTTAGGCCTTGTTTCCTAGCATTGTAATACCGTTTACGCTCACTTTTACCACTTGTTACCTTGCTGTTTTTATAATTTCAGATTACAAATACCTTTATCTACCATCCATATTGCACTTGTATCACCATCTCTTCGCCGAACTAGTGCACCTATACAATTTACCATTGTATTGGGTGTGTTGGGGACATAAGAGACTCTTTGTTATTTGGTTGCAGGGTTGTTTGAGAGAGACCATCTTCATCCTACGCCTCCCATGGATTGATAAACCTTAGGTCATCCACTTGAGGGAAATTTGCTACTGTCCTACAAACCTCTGCACTTGGAGGCCCAACAACGTCTACAAGAAGATGGTTGTGTTGTAGACATCAGCTCCCCCCTTGACTTGGGGGGCAAGCCTCCCCCCTTGCCCCCCCCCTCTAGATCCATCTGGAGGGGGCCGCCCCCCTCTCCCTTGCCCCTATAAATAATGGGGAGGTGGGAGGGCTGCCGCACCCTTCCCCTGGCGCAGCCCTCTCCCTCCCCAACACCTCCTCCTCCTCCGTAGTGCTGCCGGAGCTCTCCCTCAACTTCTCCTCTCCCCTTGTTGGATCAAGAAGGAGGAGATCTCCCCGGGATGTACGTGTGTTGAACGCAGAGGCGCCGTCCGTTCGGCGTAAGATCGAATCTTCCGCGATTTGAATCGCCGCAAGTACGACTCCATCATCCGCGTTCTAGTAATGCTTCCGCTTAGCAATCTTCAAAGGTATGAAGATGCACATCCTCTCTCTCTCTTGTTGCTATAATCTCCTAGATTGATCTTGGTGATACGTAGGAAAATTTTGAATTACTGCTATGTTCCCCAACATGAGGATCGCTCGAGGTCAGACCGAACCGGACTGCAAATACATGATTCAACATGTTAAGACTATGAAGTAGAGAGGTCGGGTATATGAATGTGTTCGGGTTTTGGAGTACTTACGATTCGGCCAGGGGCTTGTCTCGAGAGCGTCGCTCTGGGCTGCTATCGACGTCCCACGCGGAGTTATCCGTGAGGAAACCCTTCCCCCTCTTGGACGCCTCTGCCTCCAGATTTGTGGAGGTTGCCCTCTTGTTCATTCCCCCTTAGGGGGAGAGTTGCTTTCCTCCTCCTCTTCGTCCCCGGCGGCGGGAAGAGTGAGTCTCAGTGTCTTCGGACATCATGTCCGAAGCACCCTTGCGATGGAGACCGCTTCTGGTCTCCTTGGCCTTCTTCTTAGGCTTCTTCTCTGGCGCTTTACAAGGCGGCAGAACCAGCATCTTCGTCAGAAGTGGAACTGTTGCGTCTTCTGGCAGCGGAGCCGGACAGTGAATCCGCTCCGCCTTCTTTGTCCAGCCCTGAGATAATCATTAGGGAGGCTTAGGCGTCTTCCTCAAGAATGCAACTAAAGGATACACCTTGAAAACATGAAAAAACTTACCGGACTAGCGGGATGGGCCAAGTCGTGCCCACGGTCCTCGGCCGTATCCAGCCACGTCTTGCTGGATTTAAAAAGCACCTTCCAGATGTCTTCGTGCATAGTGCGAAAGAACTGCAGCAAGTTCTGGTGCTTGGCCGGGTCGAACTCCCACGAATGGCAAGTCCGACTTTGGCATGGAAGGATCCGGCGAACTAGCATCACCTGGATCACGTTGACAAGCTTGATGTTCTTGTCCACCATGCCCTTGACGCGCGTTTGAAGCGCTGTCAGCTCGTCCAACGAAGACCAGTCCAGGCCCTTCTCGCGCCAGGAGGTGAGCCGCATCGGAGCTCTGGACTAGAATTCAGCAGCCGCGACCCAGGTGGTGTCGCACGGCTCTATGACGTAGAACCACTGTTGTTGCCACCCTTTGATGGTCTCAGTAAAGGTACCTATAGGCCATGTAAAGTTGGGCATCTTGCTCACCATGGCACCTCTGCACTATGCGTGTTGGCCACCCACCACCTTCGGCTTCGCATTGAAGGACTTTAACCACAATCCAAAGTGTGGTGGGATGCGGAGGAAAGCCTCTCACACGACAATGAATGCCGAGATGTTGAGGAAAGAATTTGGGGATAGATCATGGAAATCTAGACCGTAGTAGTACATGAGTCTGCGAACGAATGGGTGGAGAAGAAATCTCAGCCCGCGGACGAAATAGGAGATGAATGCTGCCTCTTGAGCATGCGTTGGTTTTTCCCTTGAAGAGGAAAGGGTGATGCAGCAAAGTAGCGTAAGTATTTCCCTCGGTTTTAAGAACCAAGGTATCAATCCACTAGGAGGCTCCTCGAAAGTCCCACGCGCCTGCACAAACAAACAACAACCTCGCAACCAACGCGATAAAGGGGTTGTCAATCCCTTCACGAGAACTTGCAAAAGTGAGATCTGATAGAGATAATATGACAAGATAAATATTTTTGGTATTTTTATGATATAGATTGGAAAGTAAAAGATGCAAATAAAAGTAGATGGAAAACTTATATGATAAAAGATAGACCCGGGGGCCATAGGTTTCACTAGTGGCTTCTCTCAAGATACCATAAGTATTACGGTGGGTGAACAAATTACTGTCGAGCAATTGATAGAAAAGTGCATAGTTATGAGAATATCTAGGCATGATCATGTATATAGGCATCACATCCGTAACAAGTAGACCTACTCCTGCCTGCATCTACTACTATTACTCCACACATCGACTGACTCCTGCCTGCATCTAGAGTATTAAGTTCATAAGAACAGAGTAACGCATTAAGCAAGATGACATGATGTAGAGGGATAAACTCATGCAATATGATATAAAACCCATCTTTTTATCCTCGATGGCAACAATACAATACGTGCATTGCTGCCCCTGCTGTCACTTGGAAAGGACACCGCAAGATTGAACCCAAAGCTAAGCACTTCTCCCATGGCAAGAAAGATCAATCTAGTAGGCCAAACTAAACTGATAATTCGAAGAGACTTGCAAAGATAACCAATCATACATAAAAGAATTCAGAGGAGATTCAAATATTTCTCATAGATAAACTTGATCATAAACCCACAATTCATCGGATCTCGACAAACACACCGCAAAAAGAGTTACATCGAATAGATCTCCAAGAAGAGGAAGGAGAACTTTGTATTGAGAATCAAAGAGAGAGAAGAATACATCTAGCTAATAACTATGGACCCAAAGATCTATGGTAAACTACTCACAACTCATCAGAGATGCCTTTGTGGTGCTGGAGAGGCCCTCCATGGTCGATTCCCCCTCCGACGGAGCGCCGACGAAGGCTCCAAGATGGGATCTCATGGATACAGAAGGTTGAGGCGGTGGAATTAGGTTTTCGTGGTGCTCCTAGATGGTTTCGGGGTATGTAGATATATATATATATATATATAGGAGGACCAAGTAGGTCGGTGGACGCTCGAGGGGCCCATGAGGGTGGGGGTGCGCCGGGTACCCTCGTGTCCGCCTCACTCGTTGCTTGACATCCACTCCAAGTCCCCTGGCTTGCATTTGTTTCAAAAAGATCGCTCCCGAAGGTTTCATCCCGTTTGGATTCTGTTTGATATTCCTTTTCTTCGAAACACTGAAATAGGCAAAAAAACAGCAATTCAGGCTGGGCCTCCGGTTAGTAGGTTAGTCCCAAAAATGATATAAAAGTGTAAAGTAAAACCCATAAACATCCAAAACAGATTATATAATATCATGGAACAATCAAAAATTATAGATACGTTGGAGACGTATCAAGCATCCCCAAGCATAATTCCTGCTTGTCCTCGAGTAGGTAAATGATAAAAACAGAATTTTTGATGTGGAATGCTACCTAGCATAATTCTCAATTCAATTTTTCTTATTGTGGCATGAATGTTCAGATCCAAATGATTCAAAATAAAAATTCATATTGACATGATAAACAATAATACTTCAAGCACACTAACAAAGTAATCATGTCTTCTCAAAATATCATGGCTAAAGAAAGTTATCCCTACAATATCATATAGTCTGGCTATGCTCTATATTCATCACACAAAGTATTTAATCATGCACAACCCCGATGACAAGCCAAGAAATTGTTTCATACTTTAGTATCCTCAAACTTTTTCAACTTTCACGCAATACATGAGCGCGAGCCATGGACATAGCACTATATGTGGAATAGAATGGTGGTTGTGGAGAAGACAAAAAAGAGGAAGATAGTCTCACATCGACTAGGCATATCAATGGGCTATGGAGATGCCCATTAATAGATATCATTGCGAGTGAGCAGGGATTGCCATGCGACGGATGCACTAGAGCTATAAATGTATGAAAGCTCAACAAAAGAAACTAAGTGGGTGTGCATCCAACTTGCTTGCTCACGAAGACCTAGGGCATTTTGAGGAAGCCCATCATTGGAATATACAAGCTAAGTTCTATAATGAAAAATTCCCACTAGTATATGAAAATGACAACATAGGAGACTCTCTATTATGAAGATCATGGTGCTATTTTGAAGCACAAGTGTGGTAAAAGGATAGTAGCATTGTCCCTTCTCTCTTTTTCTCTCATTTTTTTATTTGGCCTTTCTCTTTTTTATATGGCCTTTCTCTTTTCTTTTTTTGTAAAGTCTGAAGTCTCAACCCGACTTGTGGGGGAATCATAGTCTCCATAATTCTTTCCTCACTTGGGACAATGCTCTAATAATGAAGATCATCACACTTTTATTTACTTACAACTCAAGATTACAACTCGATACTTAGAACAAAATATTACTCTATATGAATGCCTTCGGCGGTGTACCAGTATATGCAATGAACCAAGAGTGACATGTATGAAAATCATGAGGGTGGCCTTGCCACAAATATGATGTCAACTACATGACTATGCAAGAGCAATATGACAATGATGATGCTTGTCGTGATAAGCGGAACGGTGGAAAGTTGCATGGCAATATATCTCGGAATGGCTATGGAAATGCCATAATAGGTAGGCATGGTGGCTGTTTTGAGGAAGGTATATGGTAGGTGTGTGGTACCGGCGAAAGTTGCGCAGCACAAGAAAGGCTAGCAATGGTGGAAGGGAGAGAGTGCGTATAATCCATGGACTCAACATTAGTCATAAAGAACTCACATACTTATTGCAAAAATCTACAAGTAATCAAAAACCAAGCATTAAGCGCATGCTCCTAGGGGGATAGATTGGTAGGAAAAGACCATCGCTCGTCCCCGACCGACACTCATAAGGAAGACAATCAATAAATAAATCATGCTCCAACTTCATCACAAAGCGGTTCACCATACGTGCATGCTACGGAATCACAAACTTCAACACAAGTATTCCTTAAATTCATAATTACCCAACTAGCATGACTCTATTATCACCATCCTCATATCTCAAAACAATTATCAAGCATCAAATTGATCATAGCATCCAATTCACTTTCTATGATAGTTTTTATTATACCCAACTTGGATGCTTATCATTCTAGGACCAATTTTATAACCATAGAAAATACCATGCTGTTATAAAAGACTCTAAAAATAATATAAGTGAAGCATGAGAGATCAACAATTTCTACAAAATTAAGCCACTGACGTGCTTTAAAAGATATAAGTGAAGCACTAGAGCAAAAATTATCTAGCTCAAAAGATATACGTGAAGCACATAGAGTATTCTAATAAATTCTAAATCATGTGGGTTTCTCCCAAAAGGTGTGTACAGCAAGGATGATTTTGGTAATCTATAAAGCAAAGACTCATATCATACAAGACGCTCCAAGCAAAACACATATCATGTGGCGAATAAAAATATAGCTCCAAGTAAAGTTATCGATAGACGAAGACAAAAGAGGGGATGCCTTCCGGGGCATCCCCAAGCTTAGGATATTGGTCATCCTTGAATATCTTGGGGTGCCATGGGCATCCCCAATCTTAGGCTCTTGCCACTCCTTATTCCATAGTCCATCAAATCTTTACACAAAACTTGAAAACTTCACAACACAAAACTCAACAGGAAATCTCATAAGCTCCGTTAGTGCAAGAAAGAAAAACCACCACATAAGGTACTGTAACGAACTCATTCTTTATTTATATTGGTGTTAAACCTACTGTATTCCAACTTATCTATGGTTCATACCCCCCGATACTAGCCATAGATGCATCAAAATAAGCAAACAACACACGAAAAACAGAATCTGTCAAAAACAGAACAGTCTGTAGCAATCTGTAACTTTCGAATACTTCTGGAACTCCAAAAATCCTACCAAAATAGGAAGTCCTAGGCAATTTGTCTATTGATCTACATAAAAATGAATCAACGCAAAATCACGTTTCTGTGATTTATTGGGTTTTTTCTCGTGAGCGCAAAGTTTCTGTTTTTCAGCAGAATCAAATTAACTTTCACCCAAGGTTATCCTATAGGTTCTACTTGGCACAAACACTAATTAAAACATAAAATCACATCTAACCAGAGGCTAGATTAATTATTTATTGAATAACAGCAAGGAAAAATATTGGGTTGTCTCCCAACAAGCACTTTTCTTTAAAGCCTTTTTAGCTAGGCATTGAGATTTCAATGATGCTCACATGAAAGACAAGAATTGAAGCATAAAGAGAGCATCATAAAACATGTGACAAACACATCTAAGTCAAACATACTTCCTATGCATATGCATCTTATAAGCAAACAAATTATTAAGGCAAGCAAAAACTAGCATATGCAAGGAAGAACAAAGAGATGATAGCAATCTCAACATGAAGAGAGGTAATTTAGTAACATGAAAATTTCTACAACCATATTTTTCTCTCTCATAATAATTACATGTGGGATCATAAGAAAATTCAACAAAATAGCTATCACATAACATATTCTCAACACGATCCACATGCATGCAAAGTTGACACTCTTCCAAAATAGTGGGATTAACTAAAGTCATGACCTCTCCAAACCCACTTTTATCAAAAACTTCATAAGATTAAACATTATACAAATATGTGGGATCTAAAGTTGACACTATTCCAAACCCACTTTCAATATTATCGCAAACATTATTATCAATCTCATATTCATCATGGGGCTTGAATAAATTTTCACGATCATAAGAAGAATCACCCCAATCATGATCATTGCAACAAGTAGTAGACATAGCAAAACTAGCATCCCCAAGCTTAGGGTTTTGCATATTATTAGCACAATTGACATCAAGAGAATTTATAGTAACATCATTGCAATCATGCTTTTCATTGAAGGAACTACCAAGTATGGGTGCAATAGCAACGATCTCATGTTTAACATAAGGAACTATAGCAAATTCATCTTCATAAATATTGGCATCATGGCCACGAGAATAGCAAGAATCATGTTCATCAAGGGATATTTCAATCAAATCATCGGATTAACCATTATCTATAGATTCATGCATATCATTATTTTCTTCCAAAGCAACAATCATTCTCTCAATAAATTCTTTGACATAGACATTATGAGCATAGTTTTCATAGTAATATTTAAGTATGTCAAAATTTACAGATTCGTAGAGAGTAATATCATACTTTTCAATCAAAGAAGCAACTTCATAAGCACCCTTAAAAGCAACAAATTCTTGAATTTGTTCGATATCATAGTAACTATAAACACCCTTTGCATAAGAAGATAAGATTTCATTTTCATTAAACTCACATAGGTAGGGAAGGTGTTTTTTAGGGTTCTTAGAGAAACAAGTAAAATCACAAAATTCACAAAGATTCCAAGCATAACATATCAATCTGTTTATTTGATCCCATAAGAGTCTCCCTTTTTCAGACAAACGGTGACACACAAAATGAGCATGCTCATCTAAAGATTTCCCATCAACTAGGCTAGTTGGGTTTCAGCACGAGCGCATAAGGATCGAAGATGATCCAAGAAGAACACTTTAAGTGGATCCATATTAATAGATTTTTAGCAAGCAAAGATGCAAGCACATAGAAGGCACATGGAGACACAAGCAAACATAAGATCGAACGAAAGAGGGGCGAATAAAACGGCAAGGGTGAAGTGGGAGAGAGGAAAATGAGAGGCAAATGGCAAATAATGTAATGCGAGGGAGATGAGTTTGTGATGGGTACTTGGTATGTATTGACTTGTGCAAAGACCTCCCCGGCAACGGCGCCAGAAATCCTTCTTGCTACCTCTTGAGCATGCGTTGGTTTTTCCCTTGAAGGGGAAAGGGTGATGTAGCTAAGTAGTGTAAGTATTTCCCTCGGTTTTGAGAACCAAGGTATCAATCCAGTAGGAGGCTCCTCGCAAGTCCCACGCGCCTACACAAACAAACAAGAACCTCGCAACCAACGCGATAAAGGGGTTGTCAATCCCTTCACGGGAACTTGCAAAAGTGAGATTTGATAGAGATAATATGATAAGATAAATGTTTTTGGTATTTTTATGATATAGATTGGAAAGTAAAATATGCAAATAAAAGTAGATGGAAAACTTATATGATAAAAGATAGACCCCGGGGCCATAGGTTTCACTAGTGGCTTCTCTCAAGATAGCATAAGTACTACGGTGGGTGAACAAATTACTGTCAAGCAATTGATAGAAAAGTGCATAGTTATGAGAATATCTAGGCATGATCATGTATATTGGCATCACGTCCGTAACAAGTAGACTGACTCTTGTCTGCATCTACTACTATTACTCCACACATCGATTGACTCCTGCCTGCATCTAGAGTATTAAGTTCATAAGAAAAGAGTAACGCATTAAGCAAGATGACATGATGTAGAGGGATAAACTCATGCAATATGATATAAACCCCATCTTTTTATCCTCGATGGCAACAATACAACATGTGCCTTGCTGCCCCTGCTGTCACTGGGAAAGGACACCACAATATTGAACCCAAAGCTAAGCACTTCTCAAATGGCAAGAAAGATCAATCTAGTAGGCCAAACCAAACTGATAATTCGAAGAGACTTGCAAAGATAACCAATCATACATAAAAGAATTCGGAGGAGATTCAAATATTTCTCATAGATAAACTTGATCATAAACCCACAATTCATCGGATCTCGACAAACACACTGGAAAAAGAGTTACATTGAATAGATCTCCAAGAAGAGGACTGAGAACTTTGTATTGAGAATCAAAGAGAGAGAGAAGAAGCCATCTAGCTAATAACTATGGACCCGAAGGTCTGTGGTAAACTACTCACAACTCATCGGAGAGGCCTTGGTGGTGATGGAGAGGCCCTCCATGGTCGATTCCCCCTCCGGCAGAGCGCCGATGAAGGCTCCAAGATGGGATCTCGCGGATACAGAAGGTTGCAGCGGTGGAATTAGGTTTTCGTGGTGCTCCTGGATGGTTTTAGGGTACGTAGATATATATAGGAGGAAGAAGTAGGTCGGTGGACGCTCGAGGGGCCCACGAGGCAGGGGGGCACGCCGACCCTTACTAGGCGCGCCGGCCACCCTCGTGACCGCCTCGCTCGTTGCTTGACGTCCACTCCAAGTCCCCTAGTTTGCATTTGTTCCAAAAAGATCGCCCCCGATGGTTTCATCCCGTTTGGACTCCGTTTGATATTCATTTTCTTCGAAACACTGAAATAGGCAAAAAAACAGCAATTCGGTCTGGGCCTCCGGTTAGTAGGTTAGTCCCAAAAATGATATAAAAGTGTAAAGTAAAGCCCATAAACATACAAAATAGGTAATATAATAGCATGGAACAATAAAAAATTATAGATACGTTGGAGACGTATCAATGAACACTACCCTCTCATGGGGTTCCGGGGTGGGGACGATCCGTCCCTCGGCCAGAAGCCGGTGGGCGATTTCCTTGGCCGAATATCCCGCCTCCCGGAGCTTCGTAATATCCCTCTCCTTGATGGAGGAGACCATCCACTTGCCCTGCGCTCCGGATCCAGACATGGTTGGAGTGCTTTCTTAGGGGCGGAAAAGATGAGAACTTGGGCGCTGGAGCTCGAGAATGGGGAAGAGAGAGAGAGAGAGAGAAGGCGTGGGTGAAAGGGATGAATCCTTATCTGTTTATAAAGGCAGTGAATATCAAGCACCTCCCCACTCCCCCTAAGAGCTCGCCTATCCCCAAGGGTCGTGCAAACGATACGGTGAGATTACCCATGCCCGTATTGATGAGAATCCCGCAATAAGGGGACATGATCTCTGCTTTGACAAGACGTGCCAATGAAACTGCATCTTGAAATATGGAGTGGCAGGCTAAAAAACGGTTCGAAATAATGGCCGAGCGGCAATGTGATGTCACGTTACAAAAAGTTGTCAGCGGATTGCACTCGTGAAATATTATACTCTCTACGGTTGTGTGTGGAATTTGTTTTGCAGAGCCGGACATGATTCTTGTGTTCGAAGACTATTTCGGAGTATCCGGAGAAGGAACCCGCCTTGTAATGACGAAGACAATCTGTGTGCCGGACACCTCGTCATTGAAGCCTCGTTCAGGGGATACTAAGGGAATCCAGGAATCCTCGGACGGCCGGACTATTGACATGGGCCGGACTGTTGGGCTGTGAAGATACAAGACTGAAGACTCTCTTCCGTGTCCGGATGGGACTCTCCTTGGCGTGGAAGGCAAGCTTGGCGACCGAATATGAAGATTCCTTTCTCTGTAACCGACTTTGTACAACCCTAGTCCCCTCCGATGTCTATATAAACCAGAGGGCTTAGTCCGTAGAGGCAATCATAATCATATAGGCTAGATTTCTGGGGGTTTAGCCATTACGATCTCGTGGTAGATCAACTCTTGTAATACTCATATTCATCAAGATCAATCAAGCAGGAAGTAGGGTATTACCTCCATAGAGAGGGCCCGAACCTGGGTAAACATCATGTCCGCCGCCTCCTGTTATCATCAACCTTAGACGCACAGCTCGGGACCCCCTACCCGAGATCCGCCAGTTTTGACACCGACACACGTAACCCCCGCATCGCCTCCCCGAGCGAGGCGACCAGGGGCCTCATCCCCGACTCCCCTTCGTGCTCCTCCTCATTCTTCCTGTTGGGGAACGCAGTAATTTCAAAAAATTTCCTATGATCACGCAAGATCTATCTAGGTGATGCATAGCAACGACAGGGGAGAGTGTGTCCACGTACCCTCGTAGACCGAAAGCAGAAGCGTTTCAATAACGCAGTTGATGTAGTCGAACTTCTCTGCGATCCAACCGATCCAAGTACCGAACGTACGACACCTCCGCGTTCAGCACACGTTGACATCGATGACGTCCCTCATGCTCTTGATCCAGTTGAGGACGAGGGTGAGTTCCATCAGCATGATGATGTGGCGATGGTGATGATGATGCTACCAGCGTAGGGCTCCGCCTAAGCACTACGATGGTATGATCGAGGTGTGTAACTGTGGAGGGGGGCACCACACATGGTTAAGAGAAACTTGTGTGTCTTTGGGGTGCCCCCTGCCCCTGTATATAAAGGAGGGAGGGAGAAAGGCCGACCCCCTAGGGGCACGCCAAGTGTATGGACTCCTACTAGGACTTCCAAGTCCTAGTAGGAATCCTTTCCCTTTTAGGAGTAGGAGAGAAGGAAAGAGAGAGGGAGTAGGAAAGGATAAGGTGGGCGCCGCCCCCTTCCCCTAGTCCAATTCGGACCCATGGGGGGGCGCCACCTCCCCTTTGGCCTGCCTCCTCCTTTCCTGTATGGCCCAACATGGCCCATTACTTCTCCCGGTGAATTCCTGTAACTCCCCGGTACTCCGAAAAATACCCGAATCACTCAGAACCTTTCCGATGTCCGAATATAGCCTTCCAATATATCGATCTTTACGTCTCGAACATTTCAAGACTCCTATCCATGTCCATGATCTCATCCGGGACTCCGAACAAACTTTGGTCATCAAAACACATAACTCATAATACAAATCGTCATTGAACGTTAAGCGTGCAGACCCTACGGGTTCGAGAACTATGTAGACATGATCGAGACACATCTCCGATCAATAACCAATAGTGGAACCTGGATGCTCATATTGGTTCCTACATATTCTACGAAGATCTTTATCGGTCAAACCGCATAACAACATACGTTGTTCCCTTTGTCATCGGTATGTTACTTGCCCGAGATTCGATCGTCGGTATCATCATACCTAGTTCAATCTCATTACCGGCAAGTCTCTTTACTCGTTCCGTAATGCTTCATCCCGCAACTAACTCATTAGTCACATTGCTTGCAAGGCTTATATTGATGAGCATTACCGAGAGGACCCCGATACCTCTCCGAAACATAGAGTGACAAATCCTAATCTCGATCTATGCCAACCCAACAAATACCTTCGGAGACACCTATAGAGCATCTTCATAATCACCCAGTTACGTTGTGATGTTTGATAGCACACAAGGTGTTCCTCCGGTATTCGGGAGTTGCATAATCTCATAGTTTGAGGAACATGTATAAGTCATGAAGAAAGCATTATCAATGAAACTGTAACGATCATAATGCTAAGCTAACGGATGGGTCATGTCCATCACATTATTCTCCTAATGATGTGATCTCGTTCATCAAATGACAACACATGTCTATGGTTAGTGAGGGAGTCCCGGATTAGGGGGTGTCTGGATGACCGGACTATGACCTTTGGCCGGACTCCTGGACTATGAAGATACAAGATTGAAGACTTCGTCCTGTGTCCGGATGGGACTTTCCTTGGCGTGGAAGGCAAGCTTGGCGATACGGATATGTAGATCTCCCCCCATTGTAACCGACTCTATGTAACCCTAGCCCTCTCTGGTGTCTATATAAACCGGAGGGTTTTAGTCCGTAGGACGAACAACAATCATACCATAGGCTAGCTTCTAGGGTTTAGCCTCTTTGATCTCGTGGTAGATCTACTCTTGTACTACCCATATCATCAATATTAATCAAGCAGGAGTAGGGTTTTACCTCCATCGAGAGGGCCCGAACCTGGGTAATAACATCGTGTCCCTTGTCTCATGTTACCATCCGCCTAGACGCACAGTGCGGGAACCCCTACCCGAGATCCGCCAGTTTTGACACCGACAGTGGTGCTTTCATTGAGAGTTCCGCTGTGCCGTCGCCATCAGGAAGGATGCCGCATCCCGTCTTTAAAGATGGCGCTGTTGCTAAAGGAGTTTTGGCTATCGGCCAAACTCTCCGGCTAGGCGGTTTTCTTATGACCGCCTGTTCGGCCGCCGCGCCGACGATGACTTCTCGGGTCATCGAAAGCAATCTCCACGTCAACTCGAAACTCGCCGAGCAGTTAGATCCGATGGAGCTCTCTTCCTTAAACAAGCTCTTGGATCGTATCGCCACCCTAGGAGTCGCTACAGACTACGATCAGATTGGGCTTAAATCCGATACGAGAGAGATTGACTCTCCCCAGGTCACCCACCACGTCGCAGTGGTGGAGGAACAATGCGGCGAATCTTCACCCATCTTAAGGACCAGATATGTCCAGATTCCCGATCCCTCCAAGCCGGATACCCGCGGAGGGGAGGACGTCACTCAAGCCCTAGACCTAAAGTCAGGCAGCGGGCTAGATCCATTGGACAACATCCAAGAACCCAAGCTTCCGAGTTCGGAAACTCCTTGGCCCCTGAGTCTCAGATTGGGTGAGGTTCCGGATTTAACTCCACCCGCCCACCCAAATATAAGGGATCTATCCCAAATTCGGCAAGAGCCCACACAAACAGTGCACCATTACTGGGTCGGATTCCTCCTGGCTATGAACAGGATAGAGGACTGCCGCAAGGAGGATGCAATTTCATTCTTCTGCAATAATTGCACGGACATCGGAATCCTCAATGCCATAAGTCACCGTGAAATTACACGCTTCGCACACTTGGCATCCATAGTACGAAAATACTGTGCGATGGAAAGCATCCGGAAAACCAAACTAAAATTCTGGGACGATCCGGCCCTGAATACAACCCCAGTCCGAAATAAAAGGGCGCATTATCGCCAGGCACCTGGGCTAAACACCAAAAAGCAAAAACCCTCTATAGGGTATGGAACCGTACTGTAGGGATGGCTCAATGGACCCTGTAAAATTCATAGTACAGAGGGCGCCACACCAACTCATAGCCTTAGAGCATGCTGGATACTCCGGCAGGTGGCCAGAAGTGGCGAGGAGCTTCTAACTCTAGAATCCGCAGAGCACCAGCCCAGGAATACCAGTACGGTATCAACAGTCTTCGAGACTTTCGCATTAAAAAATATGCGGAAACGAACACTCCGTAGCCTTACCGAAGTCTACCAGGTAGCAACAATAAACCCATGGAGTGACACGGCTATTACCTTTAATGCTAGTGATGAACCTAAATTCCGAACAGCCCGAGCACCAGTCGCATTGGTCCTCAGTCCAATAGTGGACGGCTTTCGACTTACCAAGGTACTCATGGACGGTGGCAGCGGATTAAACCTCATTTATGAGGAAACCCTTCGAAAAATGGAAATAGACTAGAGCCGCATTGAGCGAAGCAACACAACCTTTAGAGGAATAATCCCTAGTCGGGAAGCGTGTTGTATAGGAAAAATCACACTGGATATGGTTTTCAGCACGCCGGATAATTACAGGTCCGAGGAGGTCACATTTCAAGTGGCCCCGTTCAGTAGCGGATACCACACTCTGTTAGGGCGAGAGGCATTCACAATTTTTCAAGCTATACCCCATTACGGGTACATGAAGCTCAAAATGCCCGGACCCAACGGAATCATCACTCTTGCTAGTGACCCGGACATAGCACTCCGTGCCGAAAACAAGACGACCGCACTGGCCCTTGAGGCACTATCCGAAGCCCTAGCGGCCGAAGAACTGAGTGCGCTACGCTCCACGGTGAACAGAGACGACGTGATACTCGATAAAAGATCCAAGTCCACCTCCTTTAAACCGGCGGACGAAATAGTCAAATTCCAAGTCCATCCAACGGACCCTACAAAAACGGCCTCCATCGGGGCGCAATTAAACCCTGATGTAGACGCCGCACTACAAGAATTCCTACGCGAAAATTGGGACATTTTTGCCTGGCACCCTTCAGACATGCCAAGAATCCCACGCAGGCTGGCCGAGCACAGCCTAAACATTCTAAAAGGATTTAAGCCTGTTAAGCAGGCTCTTTGGCGTTTCTCTGAACCTAAGAGACAAGCCATGGGAGAGGAGCTAGCCAAACTACTGGAGGCCGGATTCATCAGAGATATAAAACATCCAGACTGGTTAGCAAACCTGGTGATGATACCAAAGAAGGACAAATCCTGGCGCCTATGCATCGATTTCAAGGACCTCAACAAGGCTTGCCCAAAGGATCCCTTCCCCCTCCCCCGCATAGATCAAATCATCGACGCTACCGCAGGACACGATTCATTGTGTTTCCTCGATGCATACTCTGGCTACCATCAAATTAAGATGGCAGAACCAAACCAAGCCACAACAGCATTCATCACCCCATACGGCCCATTCTGCTTCAACACAATGCCCTTCGGGCTCAAAAACGCCGGTGCAACATATCAGCGCATGATTCAGACATGTCTGGCAAACCAGATCAGCAAAACAGTTGAAGCATACGTAGATGATGTGGTCGTCAAAACCAAGCATGTCGAAACTCTAGTAGACGACTTGAGGCTCACATTCGACAACCTCCAAACATATGACATCAAGCTTAACCCGGAAAAATGCGTTTTCGGCGTACCAACCGGAAAGCTCTTGGGCTTCATTGTATCCGGTAGAGGAATTGAAGCAAACCCAGCCAAGATCCGAGCTCTGTCACAATTGGATATTCCAAAGGACCTCAAGCAAATACAAAAATTGACTGGATGCGTGGCGGCTCTAAGCCGCTTCATCTCCCACTTAGGAGAAAAGGCATTACCCCTTTATCGCCTCCTCCGGTGCACCGAACACTTCGAGTGGACGGATGCCGCCACGGCCGGACTCGAAGAAATAAAAGCCATACTGGCAACAAACCCGGTCCTGGCCGCGCCTAACACCGGTGAACCAATGCTATTATACATTGCGGCAACTCATCAAGTTGTAAGCGCAGTGCTTGTCGTCGAACGAGAAACGGACGGACACAAATTCCCCCTTCAAAAACCAGTTTACTACGTGTCCACTATCCTCACTCCATGCAAGTCACGGTACCCGCATTATCAAAAGATAGCGTGCGTGGTGTTCATGGCATCCCGGAAGCTACGACACTACTTTCAAGTGTGTTCAATAACAGTAGCCTCTGAAGTACCTCTTAACGATATTATAAACAACCGCGACGCGATGGGCCGGATTGCCAAATGGGCCATTGAGCTCCTCCCGTTCGACATAACCTATAAGCCACGGCGAGCTATCAAGTCGCAAGTTTTGGCCGACTTTGTCGCCGAATGGACTGAAGCCGAACTCCCTAAAGAGTACGGCACATATTCCAACTGGATCATGCACTTCGACGGCTCCAAAATGTTAGCGGGTCTGGGGGCTGGCGTCGTTCTGACGTCCCCAACAGGATATACAGTTCAATATGTACTCCAGATAATGTATACGGACTCTAACAATGCAGCCGAATACGAGGCTCTTCTACATGCTCTCCGGATGGCAGTCTCCATGGGCATCCAACGCCTAGAGATGCGTGGGGATTTGAACCTCGTGATATCCCAAATAAATGGAGATTTTGACGCCAAGGATCTAAAAATGGCAGCTTATCGCAACACCGTCCTAAAAATGTCAGGTCGGTTCGAGGGGCTCGAATTTCACCATATAGCCGGGGGAAACAATCAGGCATCAGACGTCTTGGCACGCATCGACACAAAGCGCGATGCAATCCCCTCCAACATTTTCTTGGAGAGGCTATTCAAGCCATCCGTACAATGGGAAGGGGAATCCGGAAATAACAACCCGGACCTAGCCGCACCACCTGACACCGAACATTCTGACACAACGGGAGGCTCTGCCAACGAGGTAACATCCTCAGCCCATGTAATAATGGCAGTCATTGCCCCGTGGACAGAACCATTCTTAGCCTACTTAACTAGGAAGGAACTTCCTGAGGACCAAAACGAGGCACGTTGCATAGTGTGGCGATCTAAAGCCTATAAAGTCCATGAAGGAGAGCTTTATAAGAAAAGCACCACCGGAGTCCTTCAAAGGTGTATCTCCGAAGAAGAAGGGCGGAACCTTCTGGCTGAAATTCATGCCGGACTCGGCGGGCACCACGCCGCAGCCCGGGCCCTTGTAAGCAAGGCCTTTCGTACTGGATTTTATTGGCTGACGGCCCGGGCAGATGCTCAGGACTTAGTCCAACGATGCGTCGGTTGCCAATTATTTGCTAACCAAAGCCATATGCCACCCACCGCCCTCCAAACTATACCCATCACCTGGCCCTTTGCGGTCTGGGGGCTTGACATGGTTGAACCCCTTAAAGGAGGAACCCACAAGCAAAAATACCTAGTGGTCATGGTTGAAAAATTCACCAAGTGGATAGAGGCCAAGCCTGTTAAGATGGCCGAATCCAGACCGGTGATAGACTTCATATCAAGGGTCGTACACCATTACGGCGTCCCCCACAGCATCATCACTGATAACGGCATGAACTTTACGGCCGACGAGGTAAAACTCTGGTGCAAAAACATGGGCATCAAGCTCAACTACGCTTCAGTCTATCACCCACAAACTAACGGTCAAGTCAAGCGAGCAAATGGTCTAATCATGAGCGGCATCAAACCCAGACTAGTTCGGTCCCTCAAGGAATCTAACACGCACTGGCTAGAGGAGCTCGACTCCGTACTCTGGGGGCTGCGGACCACGCCGAATCGCACTACCGGATTCACACCATTCTTTATGGTATATGGTGCAGAGGCAGTTCTGCCCTGCGACATAATTCATGACTCACCTCGTGTGCGCATGTACGAAGAAAGAGAAGCTGAACTCGATCGGCAGGACAGTTTGGATGCCTTGGAGGAGGAGCGCGACATGGCAAAAGCCCGCTCTGCATTCTATCAACAGCAAGCTCAAAGATATCAAAGCAGAGAAGTACGGGCCAAAACTTACAATGTTGGCGAACTAGTTTTACGCCTGCCGGACAAGAAAAAGGACAAACTCAAGCCCAAATGGGAAGGTCCCTTCATAATCGACCAAGTCCTGACTGGCGGAGCGTACCGTCTGCGAAACGCATCGGATAACCGACTTGAGCTGAACCCATGGAACGCAGCCCGTCTACGAAGATTCTACGCCTAGCGCCGGACTCTGTGTTCGTCTCCTTCCTCTATCCATTTTTTACACATTAGTTGTCTTATATTTCTCTCCTTCTCCTTCCTTTTCTCTTACAGCCTTTTAAGGGCTCGTTTGCGCCTCGTTCGCACACAATTGATGTGCTCTCCGTGCTCATTATACCTGGGGGCTTCTTTAACAAAAGCTTGTTTATACGGGCCTCATGCCCAACACATGTGTCACACTTCCACATGTACCTTTTATTCACCATTATATGCATCGATATGACTTAAGTTTTGGCCAAGCTGGGTTGCCTGGCTCCTGTGCTTACCCCTACGTTCCCGATTGTTCGGCTAGGCGGTAAAGGGAGCACCTCTGCGATTGTTACTGCCGGGTCAGCCGAATGTGTACCTCAGACTGGGTGAAGCCGAAAGCTAGCGTTCTTAAGGGAATATTCGGTCGGTGAACTAAAATATGATTTTTAACTCGTTTATTTATCCGCCCCCAGATGCTTTTCTGCTTTTTTCGCAGTCCGGACATGCACTTTAGGGCATGCCTCCCAGGGAAAGGAACCCCTAATGGAACTATTCTCCATGGAAGATGTTTCTTACTAACCATGTAATATAACATAACTAGTTGGGCACTTGTCTGATAAAGCACTAATGACCCCTACGCCTGGTCTCCACGCATGCCCTGGTTCTTACATAACCGAGAGGGTATTCGGACACACTCCGGACTATTGGGTACCGAGGTCGAAGCGAAAAGTTCCGCCATGACAAACGATCTACAATCCGGCTAGAAGGCATTTTACATGTCATTTTAAATTACATAGTCAATTTGACTGGGTATATTCATCTTCAATACCATCCAACAGGCTGTCTAGTTTACAGTCTTGTTGGGAATATTTGGCGGCCAACTCTACCTGGCCGTACACTAAACTGGCAGGGATCTCCTTCCCATCGGGCCCTACAGGTCCGACCTCGGCCATGTGGTTTGGGTCAGCCTTCGTATACCGCGTCTTCACCATGGCCCAGGCCTCCCTGGCGCGTTGACGGCAGGCCGATATCTTCCATAATCAAAAGCGCCGCCGCGCTCCCTTCAGCTTCTCTGCAAGCTCTCCAAGGCCTTCGGGCATGGAGACGGACGGCCACAAGGCCTGGACGATGCCTTGCATCACCTGCCGAACTCGTTAGTGCAGTTGTGAGAGCTCGGGAAGAAGGTCACCCGTAGAACCGCGCATTTCCTCCGCAGGTCGACCTGTCAGCATACCTACAGACATAAATCTGTCAATCGACTTCCTTGCCGAACTCTTCTTTTCGTAGTTTGTTCAAGCACTTACTAAAAATGCCGCGTCGAAGCCGCCGATTCTCCTTTACGGAGTCCGACAGCTGGGCACGAACATCCTTTAGTTCCTCACCCAGCTGGGTGTTGGCATCTTGGAGCTTATTCTTCTCTTGCCTCACCCTCGTAAGCACGCTCTCGCCGGCCTTTAACCGGCGCAAGAGTTGTTGCTTGTCCGGATCCACTCTGATGTCATCTGCAATGTTATTGTCAGATTTGCAAGCACGCCGCACTCTTCAACATACTTATCTTTCGAAGCATATATTACCAGAGGGGGTCTCCTTGGCCTCCCCTGTCGCGGCTAGTGCGGCCTCAAGTTGGGCCTTGCTCTCTTCCAGCTCCTGGGACAGTTGGGTATTCTTTTCTGTAAGATCCTGCATAACAAATGATCCTTAAATTAGTTGTTCTAACTGTTTAAAGTCTCGGGGGCTACTGGCATATATAACCATCAAATTTTCTCACCCGTATGTCTTTTACATATTGCTCTGTGGCTCTGGCTAGACCATTTTGAGCGGCACGGAGGTACGCATCTCCTGTATTAAAGGCATCCAATGCCTCTTGGGAGAAACAAGCGTCATGAAGAATTGTCCGGAGACGCCTGTGGTTCATGGCACTCTCCACCTCTGAATTGGTGGCAGACAGCCCGTCCGCATCCTCTGTCGGAGGAGCGTCCGGTGCACGCCTCGTGTTCGCCTCCGCTTCCGGACCCGGCCTTGGAGCCTGGCCGGTAGAGGCGCGATTGGCAACCTCTCCGGATATAGTCCGGCGAGTGCTCTTCTTCCTGGAAAAAGCACAAGCGTTAGTATGCCTTGAGGGAATACAACCTGGGAATAAAACGGCATGCCGTACCATTGCGCCGGCGTCTCAGTCCGGACCGCACTTCTTTTCAGCCTGCCAGGCCTTGTTGCCCCTTGTTGGCTAGCCGCCACGGGCTCGGCCCTCCACCTCAAGGACTTCCCCTGCGAAAACACCATTGATATACGGTGATGAAAAATAAGCACGGGTGGATCATTTTAAAGGTACTGGGACTTCGGTCTCGGTTACTTGTGAGGCTGGAAGTAGTCCAGGATAATCAGCCGTAATGGCCACTAAGGTGTTGTCCTTGCTCAATTGATGAAACACCCCATCGATCAGCTCCACACATAAGTCCGAGTCCTCTTGGGAGTCCGGGTCGAGGGACCGTTCCGGGTCCTCGGGTTGTGGAGGAGGGCTGTTTATCTCCTTTACAGTCTGGCGCAGCTCCTGCGTTGAAATTGCAAGACTAAGTACTTAACTATGGGAATATGAAACGGATGATCAAGTGAAAGTGTTCGCTTACCCAGCTTGGAGGATTGTACATACAAAATCCGCCCTATGGGTTGACGCGAAGGAATTCCTCCTCCTCTCCCTTGTACAAAGTGGATAAGATCTTTATTAGAGCGGCGGTCGATTTCGGCCCCTTACGGCCGCACCGGGTGGTGTCGTCCTCCCCGTTGAAATCCCACATGGGGTGGCCTCTGTACTGAAGCGTCTGCACCCCCCGCATGATGCATGCGGCCATGACCTCAATCATGGTCAGTCCAGAATGAGCTAACAACCTTATCCGGTTCATTAGATAAGGGACGTCCTTGTCATTTTCCTTCTGAGGGCTCCGTGGACGCCAGCTTAGGTGCTTCTTCAGAGGAGCATTATCGAACTCAGGGAGGCCAATCCGAACAGGGTCCGGCAGGGGGACGTCTTCTATATAAAACCATTCTGAAGGCCAGTCTTTGGACGCCTTCTTCGAGGTTCTGGATAGATATCCGGTCCCGGCGATGCGCCATAGTTCGGCTCCGCCCACTTGATATATCGACCCCTCCTGAGAACGGGGCACGAGGCAGAACAGCTTCTTCCACAGCGTGAAATGGGCCTCGATGCCCAAAAACAGCTCGCAAAGGGCTACGAAGCCCGCAATATGCAATATGGAGGCAGGCGTAAGGTTGTGTAACTGGAGGCCATAGAACTCCAGGAACCCCCGGAGAAACGGATGAATTGGAAATCCAAGCCCTCTTATCAAATAAGGGACAAGGCATACCCACTCTCCTTTGGAGGGATTGGGGACGCTCTCCGCTTGCTCTCCGCCATTATAGGTGGCAAGCCCGGCTCGAACCGGGACCATGTAAGCTGGGGGGAGAAGCCCCTTGGCTTGGAGCGCCACTAGCTCGCTGTGCGGGACGGAACACCTCTCCCAATCTCCAGGCTGAGGGCTGGGGGTTGAGAGGAGGAGCTGCGTCGACCGGCCATGATGGAATGGATCTTTGTCGAATGCGCTCAGATGAATGCTCGCGAAGGGAGGATGGTGTGATTTGGATCTAAATCCCCGTCTCTTTTATAGGTGGCCCATTTGCGCAGCTAGGGGGGTAAATGAAAAAACACCCTGTCTTTTTGCATTCTTTTGACACGTGGAAGATGGCCATTATTGGGCGCAGAAGCCAAGGAGCGCAACATTCGCCAGAAGCCGGACACTATTCAACAAGTATATGGGATTTGGAGAAGAACCCGCCTTGCAATGCCGAAGACAAATCTGCGCGCCGGACTCATCGTCATTGAAGCCTGGTTCGGGGGCTACTGAGGGAGTCCCGGATTAGGGGGTGTCCGGATGACCGGACTATGACCTTTGGCCGGACTCCTGGACTATGAAGATACAAGATTGAAGACTTCGTCCCGTGTCCGGATGGGACTTTCCTTGGCGTGGAAGGCAGGCTTGGCGATACGGATATGTAGATCTCCTCCCATTGTAACCGACTCTGTGTAACCCTAGCCCTCTCCGGTGTCTATATAAACCGGAGGGTTTTAGTCCGTAGGACGAACAACAATCATACCATAGGCTAGCTTCTAGGGTTTAGCCTCTCTGATCTCGTGGTAGATCTACTCTTGTACTACCCATATCATCAATATTAATCAAGCAGGAGTAGGGTTTTACCTCCATCGAGAGGGCCCAAACCTGGGTAAAAACATCGTGTCCCTTGTCTCCTATTACCATCCGCGTAGATGCACAGTTCGGGACCCCCTACCCGAGATCCGCCGGTTTTGACACCGACAGTTAGGAAACATAACCATCTTTGATTAACGAGCTAGTCAAGTAGAGGCATACTAGGGACACTATGTTTTGTCTATGTATTCACACATGTACTAGGTTTCTGGTTAATACAATTCTAGCATGAATAATAAACATTTATCATGAAATAAGGAAATAAATAATAACTTTATTATTGCCTCTAGGGCATATTTCCTTTAGTCTCCCACTTGCACTAGAGTCAATAATCTAGTTCACATCGCCATGTGATTTAACACCAATAGTTTACATCTGTATGTGATTAACACCCATAGTTCACATCGCCATGTGACCAACATCCAATAGGTTTACTAGAGTCAATAATCTAGTTCACATCGCTATGTGATTAACACCCAAAGAGTACTAAGGTGTCATCATGTTTTGCTCGTGAGAGAAGTTTAGTCAACGGGTCTGTCATATTCAGAGCCGTATGTATTTTGCAAATATTCTATGTCTACAATGCTCTGCATAGAGCTACTCTAGCTAATTGCTCCCACTTTCAATATGTATCCAGATTGAAACTTAGAGTCATCTGGATCGGTGTAAAATCTTGCATCAACGTAACTCTCTACGACGAACTCTTTATCACCCCCATAACCGAGAAACATTTCCTTAGTCCTCACTAAGGATAATTTTGACCACTGTCCAGTGATCTACTCTTAGATCACTATTGCACCCCCTTGCCAAACTTATGGCAAGGTACACAACAGGTCTGGTACACAGCATAGCATACTTTATAGAACCTATGACTGAGGCATAGGGAATGACTTGCATTCTCTTTCTATCTTCTGCCGTGCTCGGGCTTTGAGTCTTACTCAACTTTACACCTTGTAATACAAACAAGAACTCCTTCTTTGACTGATCCATTTTGAACTCTTTCAAAAACTTGTCAAGGTATATACTTATTGAAAAATCTTATCAAACGTCTTGATCTATCTCTATAGATCTTGATCCTTAATATGTAAGTAGATTTACTGAGGTCTTTCTTTGAAAATCTCCTTTCAAACTTCCCTTTATGCTTTCCAGAAAATTCTACATCATTTCCGATCAACAATATGTCATTCACATATACTTATCAGAAAGGTTGTAGTGCTCCCACTCATTTTCTTGTAAATAGAGGCTTCTCCAAAAGTCTGTATAAAACCATATGCTTTGATCACACTATCAAAGCATTTATTCCAACTCCGAGAGGCTTGCACCAGTCCATAGATGGATCGCTGGAGCTTGCACACTTTTTTAGTATCTTTAGGATCGACAAAACCTTCTGGTTGCATCATATACAACTCTTCTTTAAGAAATATCCATTTAAGGAATGCGATTTTACATCCATTTGCCAGATTTCATAAAATATGGCAACTGCTAACATGATTCGGATGGATTTGAGCATCGCTACAGTTGAGAAAATCTCATTGTAGTCAACACCTTGAACTTGTCGAAAACCTTTTGTGACAAGTCGAGATTTGTAGATAGTAACACTACTATCAGCATCCGTCTTCCTCTTGAAGATCCATTTATATTCTATGGCTTGCCGATCATCGAGCAAGTCCACCAAAGTCCACACTTTGTTCTCATACATGGATCCCATCTCAGATTTCATGGCCTCAAGCCATTTTGCAGAATCTGGGCTCATCATCGCTTCCTCATAGTTCGTAGATTCATCATGGTCTAGTAACATGAATTCTAGAATAGGATTATCGTACCACTCTGGTGAGGACCGTACTCTTGTTGACCTACGAGGTTCGGCAGTAACATGATCTGAAGTTTCATGATCATCATTAGCTTCCTCACTAATTGGTGTAGGAATCACTAGAACTGATTTCTGTGATGAACTACTTTCCAATTCGGGAGAAGGTACAATTACCTCATCAAGTTCTAATTTCCTCCCACTCATTTATTTCGAGAGAAATTCCTTCTCTAGAAAGGATCCATTTTTTAGCAATGAATATCTTGCCTTCGGATCTGTGATAGAAGGTGTACCCAACAGTTTACTTTGGGTATCCTATGAAGATGCACTTCTCTGATATGGGTTCGAGCTTATTAGGTTGAAGCGTTTTCACATAAGCATCGCAGCCCCAAACTTTTAAGAAACGCCAACTTTGGTTTCTTGACAAACCACAGTCCATAAGGCGTCGTCTCAATGGATTTCGATGGTGCCTTTTTAACGTGAATGCAGTTGTCTCTAATGCATAACCCCAAAACGATAGTGGTAAATTGGTAAGAGACATCATAGATCGCACCATATTCAATAATGTGTGTTATGACGTTCGGACACACCATTATGTTGTGTTGTTCCAGGTGGCGTGAGCTGTGAAACTATTCAACATTGTTTTAAATGAAGGCCAAACTCATAACTCAAATATTCTCCTCCATGATCAGATTGTAGAAACTTTATTTTCTTGTTATGATGATTTTCCACTTCACTCTGAAATTGTTTGAACTTTTCAAATGTTTCAGACTTATGCTTCATTAAGTAGATATAACCATATCTGCTCAAATCATCTGTGAAGGTAAGAAAATAACTTTACCCGCCACGAGCTTCAACACTCATTGGACCACATACATCGGTATGTATTATTTTTAGTAAGTCAGTAGCTCGTTCCATTGTTCCAGAGAACGGAGTTTTAGTCATCTTGCCCACGAGGCATGGTTCGCAAGCACCAAGTGATTCATAATCAAGTGATTCCAAAAGTCCATCGACATGTAGTTTCTTCATGTGCTTTACACCAATATGACCTAAATGGCAGTGCCACAAGTATGTTGCACTATAATTATCAACTTTGCATCTTTTATCATCAATTTTATGAATATGTGTATCACTACGATTAAGATTCAATAAACCATCAACATTGGGTGTATGACCATGGAAGGTTTTATTCATGTAAACAAAATAACAACTATTCTTTGTCTTAAATGAATAACCGTATTGTAATAAACATGATCTAATCATATTCATGCTTAACGCAAACAGCAAATAACATTTATTTAGTTTCAACACTAATCTCGAAAGTATAGGGAGTGTACAATGATGATCGTATCAATCTTGGAACCACTTCCAACACTCATCGCCACTTCATCTTCAACTAGTCTCTATTTATTCTGCAACTCCTGTTTCGAGTTACTAGTTTTAGCAACCAAACAAGTATCAAATACCCAGGGGTTACTACGAGCACTAGTAAGGTACACATCAATAACATGTATATCAAATATACCTTTGTTCACTTTGCCATCCTTCTTATCCGCCAAAATATTCGGGGCAGTTCCACTTCTAGTGACCATTTTCTTTGTAGTAGAAGCACTCAGTTTCAGGCTTAGGTCCAGCTTTGGGCTTCTTCACGGGAGTGACAACTTGCTTGCCATTCTTCTTGAAGTTCCCTTTCTTTTCCTTTGCCCTTTTCTTGAAACTAGTGGTCTTGTCAATCATCAACACTTGATGTTTTTTCTTGATTTCTACCTTCGCAGATTTTAGCATCATGAAGAGCTCAGGGGTCGTTTTTGTCATCCCTTGCATACTATAGTTCATCATGAAGTTCCAGTAACTTGGTGATGGTGACTAGAGAACTCTGTCAATCACTATCTTGTCTGGAAGATTAATTCCCACTTGATTCAAGCGATTGTAGTACCCCGGACATTCTGAGCACATGCTCACTAGCTGAGCAATTCTCCTCCATCTTTTAGGCGAAGTACTTGTCAGAGGTCTCATACCTCTTGACACGGGCATGAGTCTGAAATACCAATTTCAGCTCTTGGAACATCTCATATGCTCTATGGCGTTCAAAACATTTTTGAAGTCCCGGTTCTAAGCCGTAAAGCATGGTGCACTAAACTATCAAGTAGTCATCGTATTGAGCTAGCCAAATGTTCATAGCGTCTGCATCTGCTCCTGCAATAGGTCTGTCACCTAGCGGTGCATCAAGGACATAATTCTTCTGTGTAGCAATGAGGATAAACCTCAGATCACGGACCCAATCCGCATCATTGCTACTATCATCTTTCAACTTAGTTTTCTCTAGGAACATATATAAACATAGGGAAGCTACAACGCGAGCTATTGATCTACAACATAATTTGCAAAATACTATCAGGACTAAGTTCATGATAAATTAAAGTTCAGTTAATCATATTACTTAAGAACTCCCACTTAGATAGACATCCCTCTAGTCATCTAAATAATCACGTGATCCAAATAAACTAAACCATGTCCGATCATCACGTGAGATGGAGTAGTTTTTAATGGTGAACATCACTATGTTGATCATATCTACTATATGATTCACGCTCGACCTTTCGGTCTCCAGTGTTTCGAGGCCATATCTGCATATGCTAGGCTCGTCAAGTCTAACCCGAGTATTCTGCGTGTGCAAAACTGGCTTGCACCCATTGTATGTGAACGTAGAGCTTATCACACCCGATCATCACGTGGTGTCTCGGCATGAAGAATTGTCGCAGCGGTGCATACTCAGGGAGAACACTCATACCTTGAAATTTTGTAAGGGGTCATCTTATAATGCTACCACCGTACTAAGCAAAATAAGATGCATAAAAGATAAACATCACATGCAGTCAAAATATGTGACATGATATGGCCATCATCATCTTGTGCTCATGATCTCTATCACCGAAGCATCGTCATGATCTCCATCGTCACCGGCGTGACACCTTGATCTCCATCCTAGCATCATTGTCGTCTCACCAACTATTGTTACTACGACTATCGCTACCGCTTAGTGATAAGGTAAAATAATTACATGGCGGTTGCATTGCATACAATAAAGCAATAACCATATGGCTCCTACCAGTTGGCGATAACTTTGTTACAAAACATGATCATCTCATACAACAATTTATATCACATCATGTCTTGACCATATCACATCACAGCAAGCCCTACAAAAACAAGTTAGACGTCCTCTACTTTGTTGTTGCAAGTTTTATGTGGCTGCTACAGGCTTCTAGCAAGAACCGTTCTTACCTACGCATCAAAACCACAACGATTTTTCGTCAAGTGTGTTGTTTTAACCTTCAACAAGGATCAGCAGTAGTCACACTTGATTCAACTAAAGTTGGAGAAACAGACACTTGCCAGCCACCTATGTGCAAAAGCACGTCGGTAGAACTAGTCTCATGAACGCGGTCATGTAATGTCGGTCCGGGCCGCTTCATCCAACAATACCGCCGAATCAAAGTAAGACATTGGTGGTAAGCAGTATGACTACTATCACCCATGACTCACTTGTGTTCTACTCGTGCATATAACATCTACGCATAGACCTGGCTCAAATGCCACTGTTGGGGAACGTGGTAATTTCAAAAAAAATCCTACGATCACGCAAGATCTATCTAGGTGATGCATAGCAACAAGAGGGAAGAGTGTGTCCACATACCCTCGTAGACCGAAAGTGGAAGCGTTTTAATAACGTGGTTGATGTAGTCAAACTTCTTCGCGATCCAAGTATCGAACGTACGGCACCTCCATGTTCAGCACACGTTCAGCTCAATGACATCCCCCGTGCTCTTGATCCAGTTGAAGATGAGGGTGAGTTCCATCAGCACGACGGTGTGGCGACGGTGATGATGAAGTTACCGATGCAGGGCTTCGCCTAAGCACTGCGACGATATGACCGAGGTGTGTAACTGTGGAGGGGGCACCGCACACGGTTGCTACGTCTTGAGCTTGCGTTGGTTTTCCTTGAAGAGGGAAGGGTGATGCAGCACTGTAGCGTAAGTATTTCCCTCAGTTTTTGAGAACCAAGGTATCAATCCAGTAGGAGGCTCCTCAAAAGTCCCACACACCTACACAAACAAACAAGAACCTCGCAACCAACGTGATAAAGGGGTTATCAATCCCTTCACAGAAACTTGCGAAAGTGAGATCTGATAGAGATAATATGATAAGATAAATATTTTTGGTATTTTTATGATATAAATTGGAAAGTAAAAGATGCAAATAAAAGTAGATAGAAAAACTTATATGATAAAATA
This sequence comes from Triticum dicoccoides, assembly GCF_002162155.2. Taxonomy (NCBI): domain Eukaryota; kingdom Viridiplantae; phylum Streptophyta; class Magnoliopsida; order Poales; family Poaceae; genus Triticum; species Triticum dicoccoides. The sequence continues at coordinate 27,578,597 of NC_041387.1, forward strand.
TAGACCCCGGGGCCATAGGTTTCACTAGTGGCTTCTCTCAAGATAGCATAAGTATTACGGTGGGTGAACAAATTACTGTCGAGCAATTGATAGAAAAGTACATAGTTATGAGATTATCTAGGCATGATCATGTATATAGGCATCATGTTCGTAACAAGTAGACCGACTCCTGCCTGCATCTACTACTATTACTCCACACATCGACCGACTCCTGCCTGCATCTAGAGTATTAAGTTCATAAGAACAGAGTAACGCATTAAAGATGACATGATGTGGAGGGATAAACTCATGCAATATGATATAAACCCCATCTTTTTATCCTCGATGGCAACAATACAATATGTGCCTTGCTGCCCCTGCTATCACTGGGAAAGGACACCGCAAGATTGAACCCAAAGCTAAGCACTTCTCCCATGGCAAGAAAGATCAATCTAGTAGGCCAAACCAAACTGATAATTCAAAGAGACTTACAAAGATAACCAATCATACATAAAAGAATTCAGAGGAGATTCAAATATTTCTCATAGATAAACTTGATCATAAACCCACAATTCATCGGATCTTGACAAACACACCGCAAAAAGAGTTACATCGAATAGATCTCCAAGAAGAGGAAGGAGAACTTTGTATTGAGAATCAAAGAGAGAGAAAAAGCCATCTAGCTAATAGCTATGGACCCGAAGGTCTGTGGTAAACTACTCAAAACTCATCGGAGAGGCCTTGGAGATGATGTAGATGCCCTCCATGGTGGATTCCCCCTCCGGTGAAGCACCGACGACGGCTCCAAGATGGGATCTCGCAGATACAGAAGGTTGCGGCGGTGGAATTAGGTTTTCGTGGTCGCTCTGATGGCTTCAGGGTATGGGTGTATATATAGGAGGAAGAAGTACGTTGGTGGACGATCGAGGGGCCCACGATGGTGGGGGGCACCCACCCTTACAGGGTGCGCCGGGCACCCTCGTGGTCGCCTTGTTTGTTGCTTGACGTCCACTCCAAGTCTTCAGGTTGGCATTTGTTCCAAAAAGATCGTTTCCGAAGGTTTCATCCCGTTTGGACTCTGTTTGATATTCCTTTTCTTCGAAACACTGAAATTGGCAAAAAAAATAGCAATTTGGGCTGTGCCTCCGGTTAGTAGGTTAGTCCCAAAAATGATATAAAAGTGTAAAGTGAAGCCCATAAACATCCAAAACAGGTAATATAATAGCATGGAACAATAAAAAATTATAGATACATTGGAGACGTATCAAGCATCCCCAAGCTTAATTCCTGCTCGTCCTCGAGTAGGTAAATGATAAAAACAGAATTTTTGATGTGGTATGCTACCTAGCATATTTCTCAATGTGTTTATCTTTATTGTGGCATGAATGTTCAGATCCAAATGATTCAAAATAAAAGTTCATATTGATAAAAAATAATAATACTTCAAGCATACTAACCAAGCAATCATGTCTTCTCAAAATAACATGGCAAAGGAAAGTTCATCCCTACAAAATCATATAGTTTGGCTATGTTTCATTTTCATTACACAAAAATACTCCCATCAAGAACAACCCCGGTTTCACCCAAGCAATTGGTTCATACTTTTTAACGCGCTTCAGCTTTTTCAACTCTCACGCAATACATGAGTGTGAGCCATGGATATAGCACTATGGGTGGAATAGAATATGATGATGGAGGTTGTGTGGAGAAGACAAAAAAGGAGAAAGTCTCATATTGATGAGGATAATCAATGGGCTATGAAGATGCCCATCAATTGCTGTCAACATGAGGAGTAGGGATTGCCATGCAACGGATGCACTAGAGCTATAAATGTATGAAAGCTCAACAAAAGAAACTAAGTGGGTGTACATCCAACTTTCTTGCTCATAAAGACCTAGGAAGCCCATCATTGGAATATACAATCCAAGTTCTATAATGAAAAATTCCCACTAGTATATGAAAGTGACAACATAAGAGACTCTCTACATGAAGAACATGGTGCTACTTTGAAGCACAAGTGTGGAAAAGGATAGTAACATTGCCCCCCTTTTTCTTCTTTTTTTTGGCCTTTTTTTAGCCTTTCCTTTTTTTATTTTTTTATTTGGGGACAATGCTCTAATAATGATGATCATCACACTTCTAGTTATTTACAACTCATGAATTACAACTCAAAACTAGAACAAGATATGACTCTATATGAATGCCTCCGGCGGTGTACTGCGATGGGCAATTAATCAAGAGTGACATGTATGAAAAATTATGCATGGTGGCTTTGCCACAAATACGATGTCAACTACATGATCATGCAAAGCAATATGACAATGATGATGCATTTCATGATGAACGGAACGGTGGAAAGTTGCATGGCAATATATCTCGGAATGGCTATGGAAATGCCATAATAGGTAGGTATGGTGGCTGTTTTGAGGAAGATATAAGGAGATTTATGTGTGATAGAGCGTATCGTATCACAGGGTTTGGATGCACCGGCGAAGTTTGCACCAACTCTCAACTTGATAAAGGGCAATGCATGGTACCATAGAGGCTAGCAATGATGGTAAGGTAAAAGTGCGTATAATCCATGGACTCAACATTAGTCATAAAGAACTCATATACTTATTGCAAAAGTTTTATTAGCCCTCGAAGCAAAGTACTACTACGCATGCTCCTAGAGGGGAGGTTGGTAGGAGTTAACCATCACACGCCCCCGACCTCCACACATAAGGAAGGCAATCAAAAGAGCACCCTATGCGATAAATTTGTCACACAACGGTTACCATACGTGCATGCTACAGGACTTGCAAACCTCAACACAAGTATTTCTTAAATTCACAATTACATCAACTAGCATGACTCTAATATTACCACCTTCATATCTCAAAACAATTATTAAGCATCAAATTGATCATAGCATCCAATTCACTTTCTATGATAGTTTTTATTATACCCAACTTAGATGCTCATCATTCTAGGACCAATTTTATAACCATAGCAAAAACCATGCTGTTCTAAAAGACTCTCAAAATAATATAAGTGAAGCATGAGAGATCAACAATTTCTACAAAATGAAGCCACCGCTGTGCTCTAAAAGATATAAGTGAAGTACTAGAGCAAAACTATCTAGGTCAAAAGATATAAGTGAAGCACATAGAGTATTCTAATAAATTCCAAACCAAGTATTTCTCTCCCAAAAGGTGTGTACATCAAGGATGATTGTGGAAATCTAGAAAGCAAAGACTAATATCATACAAGACGCTCCAAGCAAAACACATATCATGTGGCGACTAAAAATATAGCTCTAATTAAAGTTACCGATAGACGAAGACGAAAGAGGGGATGCCTTCCGGGGCATCCCCAAGCTTAGGCTTTTGGTTGTCCTTGAATATCTTGGGGTGCCATGGGCATCCCCAATCTTAGGCTTTTGCCACTCCTTATTCCATAATCCATCAAATTTTTATCCAAAACTTGAAAACTTCACAACACAAAACTCAACAGGAAATCTCATAAGCTTCGTTAGTGCAAGAAAGAAAAAACACCACATAAGGTACTATAATGAACTCATTCTTTGTTTATATTGGTGTTAAACCTACTGTATTCCAACTTCTCTATGGTTCATACCCCCCGATACTAACCATAGATGCATCAAAATAAGCAAACAACACACGAAAAGTAGAATCTGTCAAAAACAGAATAGTGTGTAGCAATCTGTAACTTTCGAATACTTATGGAACACCAAAAATCCTACCAAAATAGGACGTCCTAGATAATTTGTCTATTGATCTACAGAAAAACGAATCAACGCAAAAGCACGTTTATGTGATTTATTGATTTTTTTTTCTCGTGAGTGAAAAGTTTCTGTTTTTCAGCAGAATCAAATTAATTATCACCATAGGTTATCCTATAGGTTCTACTTGGCACAAACACTAATTAAAACATAAAAACACATCTAACCAGAGGCTAGATTAATTATTTATTACTAAACAGGAACAAAAAGCAAGAAACAAAAATAAAATTGGGTTGCCTCCCAACAAGCACTATCGTTTAACGCCCCTAGCTAGGCATAAAAGCGAGGATAGATCTAAGTATTGCCATCTTTGGCATTCAATTCACAAGTGGCTCGCATAATAGATTCATATGGTAATTTAACTTTATTTCTAGGGAAGTGTTCCATGCCTTTACTTAATGGAAATTGGAATCTAATATTCCCTTCCTTCATATCAATAATTGCACCAATCGTTCTAAGGAAGATCTACCAAGAATAATAGGACATGAAAGATTGCAATCTATGTCAAGAACAATAAAATCCACGGGCACATAGTTCCTATTTGCAACAATAAGAACATCATTAATCCTTCCCATAGGTTTTTTAATTGTGGAATCCGCAAGGTGCAAATTTAAAGAGCAATCATCAAATTCATGGAAACCTAGCACATCACATAAAGTTTTCAGAATCATGGAAACACTAGCACCCAAATCGCACAAAGCATAGCATTCATGATCTTTTATTTTATTTTTTATTGTAGGTTCACATTCATCATAAAGTTTTCTAGGTATAGAAACTTCCAAATTAAGTTTTTCCTCATAAGATTGCATCAAGGCATCAACAATATATTTAGTAAAAGCTTTATTTTGGCTATAAGCATGAGGAGAATTCAACACAGATTGCAACAAGGAAATACAATCTATTAGAGAACAATTATCATAATTAGATTCCTTGAAATCCATAATAGTGGGTTCAATGCTATTTAAAGTCTTGACCTCTCCAATCCCACTTTTACCAAATTTAGCATCAAGATCTAAAAAATCTGAATTATTGGGACGCGTTTTAACTAAAGTTGACTCGTATCCAGTCCCATCATTATCAAGATTCATATTGCAAAACAAGGATTTAATAGGAGATACATCAATAACTTTTAGATCTTCATCATTATTTTCATGGGAACTAGAAGAACACGCTTTTACAAAGCAATTTTCTTAGCACGCAATCTAGCGGTTCTTTCTTTGCACTCATCAATGGAAATTCTCATGGCTTTGAGAGACTCATTGATATCATGCTTAAGAGGAGTAGATCTAAGTTTGAAAGAATCAACATCAAGCGAAAGTCTATCAACGTTCCTAGCCAAATCATCAACTTTAAGCAATTTTTCTTCAAGCAAAGCATTAAAGTTCTTTTGAGACATCATAAATTCTTTAACACTATTCTCAAAATCAGAGGTCATCTTATTAAAATTTACATAAGAGTTGTTGTAGGAATTTCCATAATTATTAGAGGAATTATTAGGAAACGGTCTAGGATTGAAGTTTCCACTATAAGCATTGTTACCAAAATTATTCCTACCAACAAAATTCACATCCATAGATTCATTATTATTCTCAATCAAAGTAGACAAACTCATATCATTAGGATCAATAGGAGCAATCTTAGTAGCAAACAATTTCATAAGTTCATCCATCTTTCCACTCAAAACATTAATTTCTTCTATAGCATGCACTTTTTTACATCTTTTGGTGTGCCATTGAGAATAATTAGCCATAATGTTATCAAGGAGTTTGGTAGCTTCTCCTAAAGTGATTTCCATAAAAGTGCCTCCCGCGGCCGAATCTAAAAGATTTCTAGAAGCAAAATTCAATCCAGCATAAAAGTTTTGTATGATCATCCATAAATTCAAACCATGAGTAGGGCAATTGCGAATCATTAATTTCATTCTTTCCCAAGATTGGGCAACATGCTCATGATCAAGTTGTTTAAAATTCATAATATCATTCCTAAGCGAGATGGTCTTAGCGGGAGAAAAATATTTAGAGATAAAAGCATCTTTGCACTTATTCCAAGAATCAATACTATTTTTAGGCAAAGACGAAAACCAAGTTTTAGCACGATCTCTAAGTGAAAATGGAAATAACTTCAATTTAACAATATCATTATTCGTATCTTTCTTCTTTTGCATATCACACAAATCAACAAAGTTGTTTAGATGAGTAGCGGCATCTTCACTAGGAAGGCCGGAGAATTGATCTTTCATAACAAGATTCAACAAAGCAGCATTGATTTCACAAGTTTCAACATCATTAAGAGGAGCAATCGGAGTGCTAAGGAAATCATTATTATTGGTATTGGAAAAATCACACAATTTGGTATTATCTTGCACCATAGCGACAAACAATCCAACACACAAGCACACACAAAAAGGCAAGCGAAAGAGAGAGGAGAAGAAGATTGGGAAAGAGAGGGCGAATAAAATGGCGAGGGTGAAGTGGGGGAGAGGAAAATGAGAGGCAAATGGCAAATAATGTAATGCGAGGGAGATGAGTTTGTGATGGGTACTTGGTATGTCTTGACTTGAGCGAAGACCTCCCCGGCAATGGCGCCATAAATCCTTATTGCTACGTCTTGAGCTTGCGTTGGTTTTCCTTGAAGAGGAAATGGTGATGCAGCACAGTAGCGTAAGTATTTCCCTCAGTTTTTGAGAACCAAGGTATCAATCCAATAGGAGGCTCCTCAAAAGTCCCACGCACCTACACAAACAAACAAGAACCTCGCAACCAACGCGATAAAGGGGTTGTCAATCCCTTCACGGAAACTTGCGAAAGTGAGATCTGATAGAGATAATATGATAAGATAAATATTTTTGGTATTTTTATGATATAGATTGGAAAGTAAAAGATGCAAATAAAAGTAGATAGAAAAACTTATATGATAAAAGATAGACCCGGGGGCCATAGATTTCACTAGTGGCTTCTCTCAAGATAGCATAAGTATTATGGTGGGTGAAAAAATTACTGTCGACCAATTGATAGAAAAGTGCATAGTTATGAGATTATCTAGGCATGATCATGTATATAGGTGATATGTCCATCTTGCATCATGCTTTTATATCAATATTTATTGCATTATGGGCTATCATTACACTTTATATCTTAGTATTTATGGCTATTCTCTCTTATTTTACAAGGTTTACCATGAAGAGGGGGAATGCTGGCAGCTGGAATTCTGGCTGGAAAAGGAGCAAACGTTGGAAACCTATTCTGCACAACTCCAAAAGTCCTGAAACTCCACGAAACAACCTTTTGGATTTATTAAGAATTTATGAGCGAAAGAAATAGGCCAGGGGGCCCACACCCTGTCCAGGAGACAAGGGGGCACCCCCCCTATAGGGCGCCCCCCTATCTCCTGGGCCCCCTGGTGGGCCTCCAGCGTCCATCTTCTGCTATATCATCACTTTTACCCTGGAAAAAATCGTGGGCAAGCTTACGGGATGAAACTCCGCCGCCACGAGGCGGAATCTTGGCGGAATCAATCTAGGGCTCTGGCGGAGGTGTTCTGCCGGGGACACTTCCCTCCGGGAGGGGGAAATCATCACCAACGTCATCACCAATGATCCTCTCATTAGGAGGGGGTCAATCTCCATCAACATCTTCACCAGCACCATCTCCTGTCAAACCCTAGTTCATCTCTTGTATCCAATCTTGTATCCAAAACCACAAATTGGTACCTGTGGGTTGCTAGTAGTGTTGATTACTCCTTGTAGTTGATACTTATTGGTTTACTTGGTGGAAGATCATATGTTCAGATCCTTAATGCATATTATTACACCTCTGATTATGAACATGATTATGCTTTGTGAGTAGTTACTTTAGTTCCTGAGGACATGGGTGAAGTCTTGTTATTAGTAGTCATTTGAATTTGGTATTCGTTCGATATTTTGATGAGATGTATGTTGTCTTTCCTCTAGTGGTGTTATGTGAACGTCGACTACATGACACTTCACCATTATTTGGGCCTAGAGGAAGGCATAGGGAAGTAATAAGTAGATGATGGGTTGCTAAAGTGACAGAAGCTTAAACCCTAGTTTATGCGTTGCTTCGTTAGGGGTTTATATGGGCCCATATGTTTAATGTTGTGGTTAGGTTTACCTTAATACTCCTTTTTGTACTTGCGGATGCTTGCAATAGGGGTTAATCATAAGTGGTATGCTTGTCCAAGTTAGGGCAGTACCCAAGTGGCCGGTCCACCCACATATCAAATTATCAAAGTACCGAACGCGAATCATATGAGCGTGATGAAAACTAGCTTGACGATAATTCCCAATGTGTCCTCGGGAGCTCCTTTATTATTATTAGAATTTGTCCAGGCTTATCCTTTGCTACATAAAGGATTGGGCCACCTTGCTGCACCTTATTTACTTTGTTTACTTGTTACTCGTTACTATTTATCCTATCGCAAAACTATCTATCACCTACTATTTCAGTGCTTGCAGAGAAAACCCTTACTGAAAAATCGCTTATCATTTCCTTCTGCTCCTCGTTGGGTTTGACACTCTTACTTATCTAAAGGACTACGATAGATCCCCTACACTTGTGGGTCATCAAGACTCTTTTCTGGCGCCGTTTCCGGGGAGTGTAGCGCTTTTGGTGAGTGGAACTTGGTAAGGAAACATTTATTTAGTGTGCTGAAATTTTCTGTTACTTGTCATTATGGAAACTAACCCTTTGAAGGGCTTGTTCGGGGTATCTTCACCCCAACCAGAAGAGCAAAGATATGCTCCTCAACCTACTGAACCTTATGAAAATATTCACTTTGAGATTCCTTCGGGTATGATAGAAAAACTGCTAGCTAATCCTTTTGCAGGAGATGGAACATTGCATCCCAATTTACACCTTATCTTTGTGGATGAAGTTTGTGGATTATTTAAGCTTGCAGGTATCCCCGACGATGTTGTCAAAAGGAAGGTATCCCCTTTATCTTTGAAGGGAGATGCAATGACATGGTATAGGCTATGTGATGATACGAGATTTTGGAATAATAAGCGACTGAAGTTGGAATGTCACCAGAAGTTCTATCCTATGCATCTTGTTCATCGTGATCGTAATTACATATATAATTTCTGGTCTCGCAAAGTAGAAAGCATTGCTCAAGCTTGGGGGAGGCTTAAATCCATGTTATGTTCATGCCCCAATCATGAGCTCTCTTGGGAAATGATTATTCAGAATTTTTATGCTCGACTTTCTCTTGATAATCGCAACCTGCTCGATACTTCCTGTGCTGGTTCCTATATGCTGAAGACTATTGATTTCAAATGGACTTATTGGAAAGAATTAAACGCAACTCTGAAGATTGGGGTTCCGACGATGGTAAGGAGTCAGGTATGCCACCTAAGTTCGATTATGTTAAATCTTTTATGGATACCGACGCTTTCCGTGGATTTAGCTCTAAGTATGGACTTGACTCTGAGATAGTAGCTACTTTTTGTGAAACTTTTGCTACTCACGTTGATCTCCCTAAAGAGAAGTGGTTTAAATATAATCCTCCTGTTGAAGTGAAAGTAGTTGCACCTATTACAGTCAAAGAAAAGACTATTACATATAGTGATCCTATTATTCCTACTGCTTATATCGAAAAACCTCCTTTTCCTGTTAGGATAAAAGATCATGTTAAAGCTTCGACTGTTGTTCGTAAGAGTAATACTAGGACTTATTCACCTCCTGAGCAAATTAATGTTGAACTTGGTATTGCTATGATTAAAGATCTCTTGGATGAAGACTTAGATGGGAATGTTATCTCTTTCATGGGTGAAACTGCTGATATTGCTAGACCCGATACTAAGACACGTAGACCTGTTGTAGGCACGCTTGTTATTTCTGTTAAAATAGGAGATCATTGTTATCATGGCTTATGTGATATGGGTGCTAGTGCTAATGCGATACCTTATGATCTTTATAAAGAAATTATGCACGATATTGCACCTGTTGAATTAGAAGACATTGATGTTACTATTAAGCTTGCTAATAGGGACACCATTAAACCTATTGGGATTGTTAGAGATGTTGAAGTCTTGTGTGGGAAGATTAAATACCCTGCTGATTTTCTTGTTCTCGGTTCCCCACAAGATAATTTTTGTCCCATTATTTTTGGTAGACCTTTCTTGAATACTGCTAGTGCTAAGATTGATTATGAAAAGAATATTGTCACTATTGGCATAGATGGTATGTCTCATGAGTTTAATTTTGCTAAGTTTAGTAGACAACCTCTTGAAAGGGAACCACCTAGTAAGGATGAAATTATTGGTCTTGCTTCCATTGTTGTTCCCCCAACTGATCCGTTAGAACAATATTTGTTAGACCATGAAAATGATATGTTTATGAAGGAAAGGGAAGAAATAGATGAAGTGTTCCTTAAACAAGAACCTATACTAAAACATAACCTTCCCATTGAAATTCTTGGGGATCCCCCTCCACCCAAGGGTGATCCCGTGTTCGAACTCAAACCCTTACCTGATAATCTCAAGTATGCTTATCTTGATGAAAAATAAATATATAATGTTATTATTAGTGCTAACCTCTCAGAGAAAGAAGAAAAAAGATTATTGAAAACTCTGAAGAAGCACCGAGATGCTATTGGATATACTCTGGATGATCTTAAGGGCATTAGTCCCACATTATGTCAAGACAAAATTTCAGTGGAGAAAGATGCCAAACCAGTTAGAGATCCTCAAAGATGATTAAACCCCAAAATGAAGGAAGTGGTAAGAAAGGAGATTCTACAACTCCTTGAGGCAGGTATTATTTATCCCGTTGCTGATAGTGAATGGGTAAGCCCTGTCCATTGTGTCCCTAAAAGGGGAGGTATCACCGTTGTTCCTAATGATAAAGATGAATTGATTCCGCAAAGAATTATTACAGGCTATAGGATGGTAATTGATTTCCTTAAGTTAAATAAAGCCACTAAGAAAGATCATTACCCTTTACCTTTTATTGATCAAATGCTAGAAAGGCTATCCAAACACACACATTTTGCCTTTCTAGATGGTTATTCTGGCTTCTCTCAAATACCTGCGTCCGTGCAGGATCAATCTAAAACTACTTTTACTTGCCCTTTTGGTACTTTTGCTTATAGACGTATGCCTTTTGGTTTATGTAATGCACTTGCTACCTTTCAAAGATGCATGATGGCTATATTTTCTGATTTTTGTGAAAAGATTTGTGAGGTATTCATGGATGACTTCTCCGTCTATGGATCCTCTTTTGATGATTGTTTGAGCAATCTTGATCGAGTTTTATAGAGATGCGAAGACACTAGCCTCATCCTGAATTGGGAAAAGTGTCACTTTATGGTTAATGAAGGCATTGTCTTGGGGCACAAGATCTCTGAGAGAGGTATTGAAGTTGATAAATCCAAAGTTGATGCTATTGAAAAGATGCCATGTCCCAAGGACATAAAAGGTATAAGAAGTTTCCTTGGTCATGCCGGTTTTTATAGGAGGTTCATTAAGGACTTCTCTAAAATCTCTAGGCCTCTGACTAATTTATTGCAAAAAGATATTCCTTTTGTCTTTGATGATGATTGTGTAGAAGCATTTGAAACACTTAAGAAAGCTTTGATCACTGCACCTATTGTTCAGCCACCTGATTGGAACTTACCTTTTGAAATTATGTGCGATGCTAGTGATTATGCTGTAGGTGCTGTTTTAGGGCAAAGAGTCGATAAGAAATTGAATGTTATCCAGTATGCTAGTAAGACTCTTGATACTGCCCAAAGAAATTATGCTACTACTAAAAAAGAGTTCTTAGTATTTGTGTTTGCATGTGATAAGTTTAGACCTTATATTGTTGATTCCAAAGTTACTATTCACACTGATCATGCTGCTATTAAATATCTTATGGAAAAGAAAGATGCTAAGCCTAGACTCATTAGATGGGTTCTCTTGCTCCAAGAATTTGACTTGCATATTATTGATAGAAAGGGAGCTGAGAACCCCGTTGCAGACAACTTGTCTAGGTTAGAGAATGTTCTTGATAACCCACTGCCTATTAATGATAGTTTTCCTGATGAACAGTTAGCGGTTGTCAATGCTTCTCGTACTGCTCCTTGGTATGCTGATTATGCTAATTACATTGTTGCTAAATATATACCGCCTAGTTTCACATACCATCAAAAGAAAAAGTTCTTTTATGATTTAAGACATTACTTCTGGGATGATCCACACCTTTATAAAGGAGTAGATGGTGTTATTAGACGTTGTGTGCCTGAGCATGAATAGGAACAAATCCTACGCAAGTGTCACTCTGAATCTTATGGAGGACACCACACTGGAGATAGAACTGCACACAAGGTACTACAATCTGGTTTTTATTGGCCTACTCTCTTCAAAGATGCTCATAAGTTTGTCTTATCTTGTGATGAATGTCAAAGAATAGGTAACATTAGTAGACGTCAAGAAATGCCTATGAATTATTCTCTTGTTATTGAACCGTTTGATGTTTGGGGCTTTGATTATATGGGACCTTTTCCTGCCTCCAATGGTTATACACATATTTTAGTTGCTGTTGATTACGTTACTAAGTGGGTAGAAGCTATTCCAACTAGTAGTGCTGATCATAACACTTCTATTAAAATGCTTAAAGAAGTTATTTTTTTGAGGTTTGGAGTCCCCAGATATCTTATGACTGATGGTGGTTCACACTTTATTCATGGTGATTTCCGTAAGATGCTTGCTAAGTATGATGTCAATCATAGAATCGCATCTCCTTATCACCCGCAGTCTAGTGGTCAAGTAGAGTTGAGCAATAGAGAGCTCAAATTAATTTTGCAAAAGACTGTGAATAGATCTAGAAAGAATTGGTCCAAAAAACTTGATGATGCATCATGGGCCTATAGGACTGCATACAAAAATCCTAAGGGTATGTCTCCATATAAGATGGTTTATGGAAAAGCATGTCATTTACCTCTTGAACTTGAACATAAAGCATATTGGGCTATTAAAGAGCTCAATTATGACTTCAAACTTGCCGGTGAGAAGAGGTTGTTTGATATTAGCTCACTTGATGAATGGAGAACCCAAGCATATGAGAATGCCAAGCTCTTTAAAGAAAAAGTCAAACGCTGGCATGATAAGAGGATACAAAAGCGTGAGTTTAACGTAGGAGATTATGTATTATTATTCAACTCTCGTTTAAGATTTTTTGCAGGAAAACTTCTCTCAAAATGGGAAGGTCCCTACGTTATCGAGGAGGTCTATCGTTCCGGTGCTATAAAAATTAACAACTTCGAAGGCACAAATCCGAGGGTGGTTAACGATCAAAGAATCAAGCATTATATTTCAGGTAATCCTATCAATGTTGAAACTAATGTTATTGAAACCATAACCCTAGAGGAATACATAAGAGACACTTTCCAGAATGTTCCAGACTCCGAAAAGGCATATGTATGTGGTACGGTAAGTACACCGACTCCAAAACAACTCTAATGGCAATTTTTATCAGTTTTGGATTATTAAAGAATTTTAGGAAGAAAGAAGTAGTCCGAAAGGGACACGAGGCTCCCACGAGAGAGGAGGGCGCCCCACCCCCCTGTAGGGTGCGCCCCCTGTCTCGTGGGCACCTCGTGCGCCTCCCGGACTCTGTTTTCTTGTATGTTACGTATTTTGGTTGGTAAAAATTCATTATATATACTCCCGAAGGTTTTGACCACTGTATCACGCAAATATCCGCTGTTTTCGTTTCGAGCTGTTCCTGTTGCAGAATAAAGCAAGATGTCTTCTCAGGAATCAGTTGGGGGGAGTCGGGTGTCTCACCCAATGCCAGGTCCAGGAGGAAACGATGATGTCTATCACTTTGGACCATCAACGGAGGATGAGATGGAGGCTGATTTGAAAAGGATAGATGCCATGGAAGAATATCAAGAAGTTACCTCTCGTCTCCAAGCAGATTTCACTGTGGGGGAACTACCTAGCTTGGCTGTCCCTGTCTCGGTCATCCCTTCCAACTCTAGATTTCTTTCTTATGAAAATATAAAAAAGAGTTTCATGTGTTCTCCAGAAGCTATGCAACATCCTTGGGTAAAAGGAGCCTTGGCCGTTACGAGCAAGCTCCGTAAAGAGATTTTGGACCTTAAACGACAAATCAATAAGCTCGATGAGGAGAACCGTATCCTGAAGGGTATCATCGCCAAGAAGATCATAACACCAACCATGAAGAAAGAGAAATAATCACATGGGTATGGGCACTCCCCTTGGCAACCGCCAAGCTTGGGGGAGGTGCCCCGGTATCATATCACCATCACACTCCTATCTTTACTGCTTTATTTAGTTCGATCCTTTTAGTAGTATCTTGATCTAGTAGATTGAAGTTTTGATATCAAGTAGTTTTCAGTTTTTCTTTGTGATCTATTTATGTAAGCGAGTCCGTGTGCTATCTATAATAAAGATTAGTGTTGAGTCAAGGGCTTTGCTATGTTGCTATGATCTTGAGTAAGTAGAAAGAACAAAAGAGTTCATATTGATCTTATGGACAACGATAACTTCACACATAGAAAGTATGAGGCATAAAAATTGTTGAGAGTTGATGAACGTAGCCTTGGTCATCGTTGCAATTAATAGGAAGTGATAAGGAAAGAGAGGTTCACATATAGATATATTATCTTGGACATCTTTTATGATTGTGAAGCACTCATTAAGTATGACATGCTAAAAGAGTTGATGTTGGACAAGAAAGACAACATAATGGTTTATGTTTTCCGACATTTCAGTTAAAGTATATTGTCATTGACCTTCCAAACATGTTGAGCTTGCCTTTCCCCCTCTTGCTAGCCAAAATTCTTTGCACCAAGTAGAGATACTACTTGTGCTTCCAAATATCCTCAAACCCAGTTTTTGCCATGAGAGTCCACCATACCTACCTATGGATTGAGTAAGATCCTTCAAGTAAGTTGTCATCGGTGCAAGCAATAAAAATTGCTCTCTAAATATGTATGACTTATTAGTGCAGAGAAAATAAGCTTTGTACGAACTTGTTGTGGAAGTAATAAAAGCGACGGATTGCATAATAAAGGTCCACATACAAGGGGCAATATAAAGTGACGTTCTTTTGCATTAAGATTTCGTGCATCAACCCTAAACGCGCATGACAACCTCTGCTTCCCTCTGCCAAGGGCCTATCTTTTACTTTATGTTTTTACTTTATGCTTGAGTCAAGGTGATCCTCACCTTTCCACTTTTTCATTTTATCCTTTGGCAAGCTCCTCGTGTTTGAAAGATCATGATACATATATCCAATTGGATGTAAGTTGGCATAGGCTATTATTGTTGGCATCACCTAAAGGTGAATACGTTGGGAGGCACCACAATAAGCCCCTATCTTTCTTAGTGTCCGGCTGAAACTCTATAACCACAAGTATTGCGTGAGTGTTAGCAATTATAGGAGACTACGAGATAGTTGAGTATGTGAGCTTGCTGAAAAGCTCTGTTATTGACTCTTTCTGATGTTACGATAAATTGCAATTGCTTCAATGACTGAGATTATAGTTTGTTAGTTCCTGATGAAGTTTATGAACCATACTTGACATTGTGAATTGCTTATTACTTGAGCATAAGAAATCATATGATAAAATCTATATATGTTGCTGTTATTAAAATGATCATGATGCCCTCATGTCCGTATTTTATTTTTATCGACACCTCTATCTCTAAACATGTGGACATATTTCTCAATCTCGGTTTCCGCTTGAGGACAAGCGAGGTCTAAACTTGGGGGAGTTTATACGTCCATTTTGCATCATTCTTTTATATCAATATTTATTGCATTATGGGCTGTCATTACACTTTATATCTCAATATTTATGGCTATTCTCTCTTATTTTACAAGGTTTACCATGAAGAGGGGAATGCCGACAGCTAGAATTCTGGCTGGAAAAGGAGCAAACGTTGGAAACCTATTCTGCACAACTCCAAAAGTCCTAAAACTCCACGAAACAACTTTTTGGATTTATTAAGAATTTATGAGCAAAAGAAATAGGCCAGGGGGCCCACACCCTGTCCAGGAGACAGGGGGCGCGCCCCCTATCTCCTGGGGCCCCTGGTGGGCCTCCGGCGTCCATCTTCTGCTATATCATCACTTTTAACCTGGAAAAATCGTGGGCAAGCTTACGGGACAAAACTCCGCCGCCACGAGGCGAAACCTTGGCGGAATCAATCTAGGGCTCTAGCAGAGCTGTTCTGCCGGGGACACTTCCCTCCGGGAGGGGGAAATCATCACCAACGTCATCACCAACGATCCTCTCATCGGGAGGGGGTCAATCTCCATCAACATCTTCACTAGCACCATCTCCTCTCAAACCCTAGTTCATCTCTTGTATCCAATCTTGTATCCAAAACCACAAATTGGTACCTGTGGGTTGCTAGTAGTGTTGATTACTCCTTGTAGTTGATACTTATTGGTTTACTTGGTGGAAGATCATATGTTCAGATCCTTAATGCATATTATTACACCTCTGATTATGAACATGATTATGCTTTGTGAGTAGTTACTTTAGTTCATGAGGACATGGGTGAAGTCTTGCTATTAGTAGTCATGTAAATTTGGTATTCGTTCGATATTTTGATGAGATGTATGTTGTGTTTCCTCTAGTGGTGTTATATGAACGTCGACTACATGACACTTCACCATTATTTGGGCCTAGAGGAAGGCATAGGGAAGTAATAAGTAGATGATGGGTTGCTAGAGTGACAGAAGCTTAAACCCTAGTTTATGTGTTGCTTCATTAGGGGTTTATATGGGCCAATATGTTTAATGTTGTGGTTAGGTTTACCTTAATACTCCTTTTTGTACTTGCGGATGCTTGCAATAGGGGTTAATCATAAGTGGTATGCTTGTCCAAGTTAGGGCAGTACCCAAGTGGCCGGTCCACCCACATATCAAATTATCAAAGTACCGAACGCGAATCATATGAGCGTGATGAAAACTAGCTTGACGATAATTCCCAATGTGTCCTCGGGAGCTCCTTTATTATTATTAGAATTTGTCCAAGCTTATCCTTTGCTACATAAAGGATTGGGCCACCTTGCTGCACCTTATTTACTTTGTTTACTTGTTACTTGTTACTATTTATCCTATCGCAAAACTATCTATCACCTACTATTTCAGTGCTTGCAGAGAAAACCTTACTGAAAACCGCTTATCATTTCCTTCTGCTCCTCGTTGGGTTCGACACTCTTACTTATCGAAAGGACTACGATAGATCTCCTACACTTGTGGGTCATCAATAGGCATCACGTCCATAACAAGTAGACCGACTCCTGCCTGCATCTACTACTATTACTCCACATATCGACCGACTCCTGCCTGCATCTAGAGTATTAAGTTCATAAGAACAGAGTAACGCATTAAGCAAGATGACATGATGTGGAGGGATAAACTCATGCAATATGATATAAACCCCATCTTTTTATCCTCGATGGCAATAATACAATACGTGCCTTGCTGCCCCTACGGTCACTGGGAAAGGACACCACAAGATTGAACCCAAAGCTAAGCACTTCTCCCATGGCAAGAAAGATCAATCTAGTAGGCCAAACCAAACTGATAATTCAAAGAGACTTGCAAAGATAACCAATCATACATAAAAGAATTCAGAGGAGATTCAAATATTTCTCATAGATAAACTTGATCATAAACCCACAATTCATCGGATCTCGACAAACACACCGCAAAAAGAGTTACATCGAATAGATCTCCAAGAAGAGGAAGGAGAACTTTGTATTGAGAATCAAAGAGAGAGAAAAGGCCATCTAGCTTATAACTATGGACCCGAAGGTCTGTGGTAAACTACTCACAACTCATCGGAGAGGCCTTGGAGATGATGCAGATGCCCTCCATGGTGGATTCCCCCTCCGTTGAAGCACCGGCGATGGCTCCAAGATGGGATCTCGTGGATACAGAAGGTTGCGGCGGTGGAATTAGGTTTTCGTGGTCGCTCTGATGGCTTCAGGGTACGGGTGTATATGTAGGAGGAAGAAGTACGTTGGTGGACAATCCAGGGGCCCATGAGGGTGGGGGCGCCCACCCTTACAGGGCGCGTCGGGCACCCTCGTGGCCGCCTCGTTTGTTGCTTGACGTCCACTCCAAGTCTTCAGGTTGGCATTTGTTCCAAAAAGATCGTTCCCGAAGGTTTCATCCCGTTTGGACTCTGTTTGATATTCCTTTTCTTCGAAACACTGAAATTGGCAAAAAAAATAGCAATTCGGGTTGTGCCTCCGGTTAGTAGGTTAGTCCCAAAAATGATATAAAAGTGTAAAGTAAAGCCCATAAACATCCAAAACAGGTAATATAATAGCACGGAACAATCAAAAATTATAGATACGCTGGAGACGTATCAACGGTTCAGATAAACTTGTTTTTCTTTGAGGTGCCCCCTGCCCTTGTATATAATGGAGGGAGGGAGAGAAACCGGCCCCCTAGAGGCGCGCCAAGTGTATGGAGTCCTACTAGGACTTCCAAGTTCTAGTAGGAATCCTTTCCCTTTTAGGAGTAGGAGAGAAGGAAAGAGAGAGGGAGTAGGAAAGGGCAAGGTGGGCGCCGCCCCTTCCCCTAGTCCAATTCGGACCCATGGGAGGGGGAGGCGCCACCTCCCCTTTGGCCTGCCTCCTCCTTTCCCGTATGGCCCAATAAGGCCCATTACTTCTCCCGGTGAATTCTGGTAACTCCCCGGTACTTTAAAAAATACCTGAATCACTCGGAACCTTTCCGATGTCCGAATATAGCCTTACAATATATCGATCTTTACGTCTCGACCATTTTGAGACTCCTCGTAACGTCCATGATCTCATCCGGGACTCCAAACAAACTTCGGTCATCAAAACACATAGCTCATAATACAAATCATCATCGAACGTCAAGCGTGCGGACCCTACGGGTTCGAGAACTATGTAGACATGATCGAGACACATTTTTTATCAATAACCAATTGCGGAACCTGGATGCTCATATTGGCTCCTACATATTCTACGAAGATCTTTATCGGTCAAACCGCATAACAACATACGTTGTTCCCTTTGTCATTGGTATGTTACTTGCCCGAGATTCGATCGTCGGTATCATCATACCTAGTTCAATCTCGTTACCCGCAAGTCTCTTTACTCGTTCCGTAATGCTTTATCCCGCAACTAACTCATTAGTCACATTGCTCGCAAGGCTTATAGTGATGAGCATTACCCAGAGGCCCCAGAGATACCTCTCCAAAATACGGAGTGACAAATCCTAATTTCGATCTATGCCAACCCAACAAATACCTTCAGAGACACCTGTAGAGCATCTTTATAATCACCCAGTTATGTTGTGACGTTTGATAGCACACAAGGTGTTCCTCCGGTATTCGGGAGTTGCATAATCTCATAGTCTGAGGAACATGTATAAGTCATGAAGAAAGCAGTAGCAATTAAACTGTAACGATCATAATGCTAAGCTAATGGATGGGTCATGTCCATCACATCATTCTCCTAATGATGTGATCCCGTTCATCAAATGACAACACATGTCTATAGTTAGGAAACATAACCATCTCTGATTAACGAGCTAGTCAAGTAGAGGCATACAAGGGACACTATGTTTTGTCTATGTATTCACACATGTACTAAGTTTCCGATTAATACAATTCTAGCATGAATAATAAACACTTATCATGAAATAAGGAAATAAATAATAACTTTATTATTGCCTATAGGGCATATTTCCTTCACTTCCCTCCCCCCCCCCGCTGTCGGGCCCTGCCCGCGTGGTGCTGGCGGCGGTGGGCCAGCCCTTCCCCGCGCGCGGGCCCCCTTGCTCGGGTGGTGGTGGCTGGCAGCGGTGTGCTTTGGCCGGCATTAGTGTGGCTCGGCGGTGCTGCTGCTGCGTGCCATAGTGCTCACGACGCGATGGTGCGGCCATTGGCCGTGGGGCAGCGCAGTGGCGCTGGTGGCTGGCGGCGCCCGTCCAGCCCAGATTTGGGCCCATTTGGACCCCATCTGGGTTGGGGCGGGCCGGTGGCTCGACGTTCGGCAACGGTGCTTCCTAGTGGTGGAGACGTGGCGGCGGTTTGTGAGCGGTGAGGACTCCTTCGATCGGCGAGTTGCAGCATGGTGGCAGGACTGTCTGGGTCCACGTGGACCCGGCCGAGCCATCAGGGCCCGGCAAGTCCTCGTCACCGCGTCCGGTCGGCTACGCTACGACGGTGGATGTTGTCCCCTCCTTCCGGTCGAGGTGTGCTCGCTCTCGTGGCCGATGTGGCCTTTCCCTTGCTAGGTCTCGTGTTGGCAGCTCCAGTGAGGCGACGAGGGTTGTCCGGTAGCCGTGGTGGCACAAGCTGGTGGGCGGCTGATGGGGTGGTGCATTTTGAAGCACCTGTGGTGGTGGTGGTGGTGGTCGTGGATCAGGTGAAATCCCTGTCGGCTTGTCCGGCACCGACGTGGTGACGCCTGAGGGCGCCGTCGGTCCTTCCCGAGGGGCGTCGAGTGTATTTCTTCCCCACCATCCCCCGTGTACCGGGGGAAACCCTAGAACTTGTTCGTGCAACAATGACGATGCCGTCTCATCCCTTCCTGAAGGTGTTGCTTGGTGCGCGACGCTTGGGGATGTTGGGAGCGTGGTGGTACTTCTTCGGAGGGTGCAGCGATTGTTGGGCTTCCTTTCTCCGTTGATCTGCCGGTGTCAACATTTTTTTTCTCCTTTTTTTTCTTCTTGTCTTTCATTTTGGGCTTCTCTGTGCCGTGGCCCCGGGCAGGCTGGTTGTATCAGACGTTTGCTTTATATATAAAGCGGGGGGAAACCCTTTATCATCAACTACCCCATTCATCTACGAGTATTGCTCCAGTAGCCTTGTCAATTCCTCCTCATGAAACGAAGCATCGACATTGACTTCCAAAGACCCGTGCATAGGCTTTATCCATTTTGATCTTCCTTCTTCCTCTCAATCTTAGCGCGTGTTGCTCGCATGAAGTTTGTGGCTAAAGCCTGACATAAGTTGTTGTTCTTTCCACCGGTTGAACGGGCTCGCCCGTTTGTCAAATGATGACGCTGCCCCCAAACATACCAAGAAGTAACAATTATAATTAAGCACATCATCTGTGAGGCCTCCTTTGATTTATAGGATAGGAATATCATGAGAATAGGAAAATCACAGGAAGTGAGATGGCAAGTATTTCAATTCCTATAAAAAACGATGTGATTTGGTTCATATGATAGGAATTCATTTCATTGAGTCTAGACAAATATTTCTTTTCTTTTAAATGAGAAGAATTTGTTTCTACCCTACATAGGAATGAGACTCGATTTCTACAAATCAAATGACTTCAAACGAATTCTCCCTACAAAGCTCCTACCCATTGAAATTCATACAAAATTGCCGTGAACCGAAAATGGCCTGAGTTTCTTCTCCGCATTGTCAGCAAGCAGTTGACTCTGCGTTGTTTTTGACCCATGTGTAACTTGAGTCTGACCGGTCATAGCAGGTTTGCTTTGTTAACGAACTCCAAGATACCTAGCTGTTTCCAGACTTCACCGACACGCTTGCACCCAAAAGATTCCGCCTCGTTTTGTTAAAATCAACTTGGGGACGAACCATTTTAAAAAAAAAAACTAGGGGACGAACCAAGTTGCAGCAACTATAAACCACCGCATTCAAATCTGAGTACAGCATTCTTCGAGTTGGCTGAGTGGTCTCGCCCTTTGTCAATTGACGATGCTGCCCCTAAACATGCCAAAGAAGCACCCTGAGCTCAGGGATAGCAGTTGACTCGTGTTAACTTTTTTTTTTTTTGAGAAAAGTTGACTCGTGTTAACTGGGCCTGATCGGTCATAGCAGGCCGCTTTGTTAATGAGCTCCAAGAGACCCGCTGCTTCCAGACTTCGCTGGCACGCTTGCACCCAAAGATTCCGCCTCGTTCTAATAAAAATAAATAAGAAAATCGCCTCTCTTTTTTTTTGCGCTCCCTCGTTTCAATAAAATAAGCGAAAACCACCCCATAAAAAAGCAGCGAGGCCCCGCTCCACTGCTGGCATTCCGCTCACTCACCTTTTGCAGAAAACCCACCGACTTCTCCAAAGCATCCCATTTCCGCCCCTCCTCGCTGCCCCCCTTCCCAATCTCCGCACCGCCACCGCGAGCGGCGGTACGCGCGCGCCAGATCGCCCGCCCCCTCGCCGCCGCACCGGCGCAGGTCCGCCGCGCCCCCGGCCGCCGCCATTGCGCGCGGACGAGCGACCCCGCCCCGCCCCGCCCCCTGAAGGACGCGAGGCGCCGCACCCACCCCGCGCGCGGGGGGAGGGCGCCGCCGCGGCGCGTACGGCGATGGTGATGATCAGCAGGCAGCTCCTGCTCACCTACCTCTACCTGCTCATCTACATCTGCCTCTCGTCGGGGGTCATCCTCTTCAACAAAGTACGGCCTCCCTCTCCCTCCCCCTCCCCAGCGCCGGCTTCACCGCTCGGAAACCACCGTGTGCGCCCAGTCCCACTGTGCGGCGGAGTGGAGCAAGTGACGACGTCACGATGAGCTAGCATTCGTCCCGTTCACGATTTCGTTCACATAGTACTAGTATTTCATTTCCCGTCGACGGTTTCAGGTGTAGTGCGGATTAAGTTTGGTATAGCTCTAGTGTGAATGCATGCTTCCTTGATTGCCGATTTGGTGCGCGGTCTGTTACAATGCCGATTTGGTGCTCTGTAGGGGTTTCTGGCTTATGGTTTGGTGAATCAAGGTTTTGCTGCATTACACTGTCGGTAACCTGTAGTATAATGTACTAGCTCCAAGGGTTGACCATTTGAGGAATCTTCTATTCGCATGCTGATAGTGCAGATCCAAACTCCAAAGCATTGCGTTCTTTAACCCCTTTCGTCTTTGGTATTATGTGCTTTCTTATGTACGTGACTTTGATTATGATGTATGTATGTTTTTCTAAAAAAAATCTGTTTATTTTTACAGTGGGTGCTATCTCCTAAGTACTTCAAATTCCCCTTTCCCATTACTCTCACAATGATTCACATGTCATTTTCTGGAGTCGTGGCGTTCTTCCTAGTCCGTGTTTTCAAGGTATGCTTCTCCATGCCACTTCCCTGTTAGAGCCTTCGATTTTCCTTGTACAATACTATCTCGTCTCTTATTTAATGAATAATGGTGGGCCTGCTTCAACAGAACGACTTGTAAATCAATAATATTCTCACGCAGCAATTGTTCTTGCAAGAACATATGCAAAGCTTGGGCTACTAGCTGTAATTGAACCGTTAGTTTTTCTAGTGACGCCATTTTGTTTTTCCTAGATGAGCTAATGGAGTCACTTGTATTTTGGTTTTCCAGGTTGTTGCACCTGTCAAGATGACTTTCCAAATGTAAGAGCATTCATTTTTGTTCCTTCATTGTATAAAGCTGAGCATTCAATTTTCTTCCTTCATTGTATAAAGCTGAGCATTCAATTTTCTTCCTTCATTGTATAAAGCTGAGCATTCATTTTTGTTCCTTCATTGTATAAAGCTGAATAATAGTAATTTGTGTCCTCCCTGATGCAGATATGCCACATCTGTAATTCCCATTAGTGCCTTCTTTGCGTCAAGTCTTTGGTAAGCTGATTGAAGACAATATGAAATTTTATTCCAATCTCTTTTTATTTCTCTAGGCTTCTTTACAATATCCCTACATGCAAAGGCAAGCCGATGCAGACATGTAGTATGTGAATGCATATATGCCTAAAATGGTGAAGCATCTTAAACTAATTTCGACTATTAATATTGCACAGAGGCATACTTGCAACATTGGTGTTTGTATCAACTGAATTGTTTGCCTTGAAATGATTATGTGTTTGTGTTGAAGTTGTTTGCAAACCTAGCAGGTGCTGCTATGTTCTTTGCGTTGGACTGTCTTATTGCACTATTTGCCTGATATACCTGTTGCTTGGAATTGGATGATGCAACTTCCTTATCATGTGAAATTGCTTAATGCAATAGCAATCTTAGTTGACATGGGTTGCTATATGGACAAAGGAGTGCTTTCTACACAGGCATTAAGCCTTTGACTTAATCTGGTTATGTTTACAAATTGAACATTCTATACCATTTATAACTTAGTTAATTTACTACTTCCCTTCTCAAGCTCCATAGAGTACTTATTATCCACTGAATGGCAGCTTGTTACTTTTCTTTAGAGTTGTCTTAACTCAGGTGTTCGCAGCATGTCCCTCCCTCGCATAATATTCATGCAAAACGTTATTGATTTTTGTTTTATATTTTACAGGTTCGGAAATACAGCATACTTATACATTTCAGTGGCCTTCATTCAAATGCTCAAGGCTTTGAGTGAGTTTACTGCGCAGCTTCCTTATATTGTCGTTATGATATGGTACTGATTGGAATTAATTCGAATTGCAGTGCCTGTGGCAACATTTATAATGGCCGTTCTATGTGGTACTGACAAATTAAGACGGGACCTTTTCTTGAACATGGTGCTGGTCAGTGTTGGTGTTGTAGTTTCATCATATGGGGAGATTCATTTTAATGTAATAGGAACATTATACCAAGTAACTGGCATTGTTGCGGAAGCCCTCAGGCTGGTCCTGACACAGGTCCTCCTCCAAAAAAAGGGATTAACCCTGAATCCTATTACAAGTCTGTATTACATAGCGCCTTGCAGGTACCAGATACTTCATCTAAAATTCTGAATAGTTGCTTGCTTATTATATTCTCTCTTGCAGAATCCTTGTACAAAAATATGTGAATTATCATTTCTATCTAACAGGATACTTGGAAAAATGACAACAGACATTTTCTTAAATTCTCTTAAGTGCTACTAATGAGCCAGTGATTTTAAATGCTCTTAATGCTTAATAGATGATTGGATAGGGATGCCGACTTAAGGAATAGAGATGACAACTTGACATGAGATTGAGGCCACACAACTACATTTGTAATATATGTTTGTAAAAATAAACTAGAACACGCTATTTTTATTGGTTTTAGTATGTATATTCTGAACCGAATCAGTAGTTCCCAAAAGGCATATCAAAATACATATATAATCCTATTTGGCATATGTTCAAACTCTGTAATTATGTAATGTTTCTGGTAGACATACACATGCATTATGCAACAAGCCCATTTGCTAGGTTCATCTGTTCATGACAACTTTCACTAGGACTTTTTTATATGATGCTAGGACTCTTATATGAGGTTGTTACTAGCAAACATCTGTTGCGTACTTTTTTCCTGGACTCAGTTCAAATGAGTTGTCAAAATTAATTAAGTTGCTATATTTGGCTGGTCATATTACTGAAGTCTTCATGTTCATTGGTGAATTTAGGTTCATAACATATGTTGCCTATATGTTAACCAAAGAATCATATGCATATATTGATGGACTTAAGTTATATTAGATGACTATTTTACTCATTATAAAGTACTCTACTTTACAATGTTTTGGTACTAGATTAATATCCATGAAGTTATTGTCAAATGTACTTTACAAGGAATATTTGTTTTTTAAGCATGAACCATAAATTCTGTTTAGCCATCTACAACCCATTGGCCGTTGCTTAGCATTGCCACTTCAGTCAAGAAGTCTAGTTTAGTTGAGTGTCGAGTCAAGTTTGTCGTAAGCCTAGTTAGCTGAAATCCTATACTTTGTGAAGTACATATGCATCTAGAAACATTTGACTTCTCACGATTGTTATGACTTACGAGTGTCATACCTTTTCATGCTTTAGAATACCATTTGCTCATAATGATTTAATTAAGTATGATCTCTCTCAGTTTATTCCAGAAGAGCTTCTTTGTATTACTAGAAACCAAACCATATGCACTATCCTATAAGTAAAACAAGCAGAGTTTGGCAATACTAATAACTAGCTCAATGCTGTTTCTTTTTAAAACATGCTGTGGGCATATCTTTTGTTGACATTCCTTCACAGCCTTTATGATTTCCATTTGAGGTTATTATAACTAAATATTGCATGTTCTGTATGTCTCTTAAATGCTTTAGTCTTCCACATTTATTCTAAGATGTAATTTATCTAATGTATTATTCTTTCATGCAGTTTCATCTTCCTATTTGGTCCATGGTATTTACTGGAAAAGCCAGAAATGGACATCTCTCCAATTCAGTTCAATTATTGGATATTTTTCTCGAATGCACTTGCTGCATTTGCGTTAAACATATCCATATTCCTAGTTATTGGAAGGACAGGAGCAGTCACTGTCAGAGTTGCAGGAGTTCTAAAGGATTGGATACTTATTGCCCTCTCGACCGTTATCTTTCCTGAATCTACTATTACAAGCCTCAACATAATTGGATATGCCGTTGGTAATTATTATGCATTCAGTTTCCGTCGAGTTTGCAAATGGATCTTGTAATAACAAGTTGGTATGCCTGTTTTGAATATATATTTTGCGAACAAACTCCTAACTTGTAGTAATTTAATGTGTAGCGCTCTCTGGCGTTGTCATGTACAATTATTTGAAGATGAAAGATGTGACAGCAATCCAACTTCCAATTGATAACACTGCTGATAGAGCTACCAAGGTTAGTGTACAGATCACACTGTAGTTTCGATATTTAATTTTCTTTAGCCTTTTTAGGTCGTCCATTGTACAATGTCATCAAGAGAAGCCTTTGATGTATCACTACTTCAGAGGGCATTATTGTTGCATTTTTCATATATATTTTTCTTCTTTCCTTCTCCCTACTTTTATTCGTTGTGGCGTATGACACCTCTAGTACAAAAATTCAATTGTTTTGCCCTGCCTATGTGTATCGTGTTGTCAGACAGGACATCATGGTTGTGGACTAGAGATGACTATTCTTATTCCTATGTTTTCTCACCATTTAGTAAAAGGCTTTTTTTATCTCCCCAGTGATGACTATTCTTATTCCTATGTTTTCTCACCATTTAGTACATGCCTTTTTTATTCCTACCTATGTGTATCGTGTTGTCAGACAGGACATCATGGTTGTGGACTAGAGATGACTATTCTTATTCCTATGTTTTCTCACCATTTAGTAAAAGGCTTTTTTTATCTCCCCAGTGATGACTATTCTTATTCCTACATGCCTTTTTTATCTCCTATTTCTTGAGCTTATCCTTGTTCTATCATCTAACAAACTTTTACAATCATCTGAGTACCTGACAGCGACCATCTTAGTGTCAGACATGCCTGGCATGCTGTTTCTTTGCTTAGCTTCCACTAAAGTTGATAGAACATACGGTTCCAATTTGTAGCGTATGTCACTCCGGTTCTCATCTGGTCACAAACACCTTATTAATCCACGGATACTAGTTTAAGAGTTTGTCTCTCGGGGATGTCAAGTTGCATTATATAAGCGTTCTGCTGTCCTTCCGGTCATGAAATGGTTGCCTTCAGTCTCTGATACATTCCTTTTCCTCTTTCAGGAGAAGAAGGTTGTCAACATATACAAACCCGACAGTTCCATTGACAGTATTGATGAAACTGTTGTTGGAGGTGTGGCAGTTGGAAGTATGGCAACAGAAGCTGCAGCTGTTGACGAGGAAGCCCCATTGATCCCTTCATCACGCATCTCCCATGTAACCCGGACACAAACAGGCGGTCTCAGTAGCAGATGACCACAGTTTTCTAAAGTTTTGAGTCGGTTGAGGTAGCAAACTTCATCCTATTATCTTCCTCCTGGATAGTCCGAGAACTACGAGAAGACCCTCTTTGGAAGCTCCGCCGATCGAGCGATTGGTCTTGCACGTTCCTTTTCTCCACGACACGTTTGCTTGGATGCCTTGCTAGTTGGCGCGGAAAGCTGTTTCAGGAGACACCTGGAGGTGAATTAGAGAAAGTTGCAGTGATAGAATGATTCATTACTTTTTATCTGTACCTGCGTATTTTGAGAAATTTTTTTCCGGTAGTCCATGTTAGATATACGACATTTCTTAACCCAGGGTATGGAAATGCTGTCGGGTCATAGATGGTGTAAGGCATCTTTGTAGATGCTAAATCTAATAGCAGAGGTTCCATTCCTTAAGCCGATGTGTGCTGTTCTTGTTGTCTTCAGCATGAGTACCAAATGCGGATTTTCGCTGGATAATATGATCTATTGATCTGATATTTCTACATGGTAGTGGCATGGAGCCTTTCCAGTGAACTGGTATGTAAGCACCAAATGCATGGGCCCTTTCTGTTGGATAGTGTACGTGCAAGCGCTGTTATGATTTTTTCAAGTTTTGTCAAAGTCTGAGCATGTAAAAATGTGGGGAAAACTATAATGCAAGTTTTTTTTTGTTACAAAGCACCTCAAACATAATAAAAATTACATCGAGGTCTATGAACCACCGAACGACCGTTGTTGTCGCTGCTCTCATACCAGAGTCGGCCTAATCTTGTCAACGATAGCACTAAAGTCTTCATGCATGTGCTCCTAATGGGCAACGCTTTAGAGCCATAATCATCGTCGTTAAATCATTGAATTGATCTGAAGAACCTGACACCAAATCTCGCCGTTACCTATGCACGGTGAGAAACCCTAACCTCGCCGTCCCGAAGAGTTGGCAGGAATCGTCGACCCACAGTTTGCAATCGGGATCGCTCTAACGGCAATAGGCCCGGCCCTGAGGAGGGGCAGGGGGGGCGCCCGCCCCGGGCCCCCGGAACGAAGGGGCCCCCACCCAGGGATGTGTGTTTATGTGTGTTACGTTGGCCTGCTGCTACGTGCACTGAAAGAAAAATAAACGACCATGCAGGCCCAAGATACTGCGTACAGAAATCACACGGCCTAGTTCAAAAAACAGCAGCGATGGCGCACAGAGCGACACATCTGTTACGATCGACCTCACCCACGAGGCACGATGGCTGCGGCTTCCGCGGATGCGTTTTTGCCTTATCGCCTCCCGGGTCAAGCCACGCCCTCGCCGGATCGGTAGTCCTCGCCACGCCCTCACCGCAAGTACAACGGCGGACGACCTAGCGCACATGTGGCCGGTGAAGCTTCAGCCAGAGATCTGGAGATGCCCCATCACCGATCCCTACGCCGAGAGACTAGAAGCTGATTTTTTTAGAAGGTACCTACCCTAGCGAGTAGCGACTTTACTATGATAATCAAAAATAGATTATAAAAAATAATCAATATTTCGTTTTCACCGGTATAATAGGGCATTGATAATTGATTGACTGGGTTTCCTAGCGATGCATATTATTGATTTCATTTTTAATAAGATTTATCGGGTACTTTAATTACTGAGGATATATCTATTTTATCCTGTGTGATGCTTGCAGAAAACATATACAAAATGCCAATTTCATACCATGTCTAAGAGTCACTACCTTGGGTGCTAATTGTAATGTACATATGCTTCTCTGATTAAACTGATTGCATAGCATATGTTTTTGTAGCGCAGAAATGCAAACACTCGTCCAAGAAATAAACCAATTCATGATTTTTGCATAATATGGTAACACTTTTTTTGGAAACACGTCATATTTGATCGCACCTTTAATCCTGCCTCCTCATTTTTTTTAAACAATTATGTGCCGCACCGGGTGCAAGGTTAAACCCTAGACGATCGAAAAAAGAGGGAAATAACCATAAAGTTGGTCCCCGCGACATACTCTATAAGGGGCCCCGACATTTAGTTTCGCCCCGGGCCCCTAAAACCCCAGGACCGGCCCTGAACGGCAAGGTTGTTTTGATGTGTTTAAGTAATCTATCTTTCTCAAATCATATCTTAATTATATTCTCAATGCCATATTTTATGCAGGGTGGATAATACTTGGATACAAATATGACTATACCAATAATTTTTTGTACTCCACCCATGCAAAGAAGTTCCTTTTTTTGTACTCCATATAGATACACATTGTAACGAGTAAACAACATTGGGTTGTTTCGAGCAACTCGAAGCCATAGCCCCGAAACTTCTCCCCTCCACCCTAAATACTTTTTTTGGGGGGTGGGGGGCTCCCAAAATAGTCTCTATTTTTTTAGTGGCATTACAATGATATCCTCCTAA
>NC_041387.1:27608499-27626991 GCF_002162155.2 Triticum dicoccoides
AGACAAAATAAAAACTCATTGGTGGTGAAACATTACAAGTGATGGCGGGAGGTGGCGGACTGCGACAAGAAACGACGGTTGTCCACCATCAGTGGATAACGGGCGACAACGACATATACCAACCAACGGGATTCAGGAAGGAATGGGGAGCCCTTATAGTTGCCCCCTACACATTTGGCAGAAATATAGTGTGGATGAAGAGACCCCAAGATGAAAGAGGAGTTGGAGTAGGGTTTAAGCTTATAAATCCCTAAACGAGAGAGATGAAAGGAAGAATGGCGACATATTTTGTCTCAACTACCCCTTCACTCCTTCTTCCTAGGATCTCTCAACTAGGATTTCCCCGCCACTCGCCGGCGTCGCCGTTGGTCCGCCTCATCTCCTATGGTCCTTGGATCATGGAGGCGCGGTTGATCCCGGTCCTTGACGGCGGGAGGGCTCCGCTTTTAGGTGTTTTTTTGGAGTTTTGTTAGGGTTTGTGCCATATGCTCAGGAAGACGAGGCGGAGGCGGCTTCTTGAAGATGGAATAAGGTCCTCCCCGCCTAGCCCCCGTCTTGGCGATGCTTCTAGCACCGTCGGATGGCGTGTGGAGGTGTGTCTCCGGAGATCTCGTGGGATCCGATCGACGTTTGTCTACGGTGGATCCGCTTGGCTCCGGTCTTCGTTCATTTGCGTCTACATGTCTGCAGGTTGGATTCTTTCGATCTAGGATTCTCTTCATCGACGACGGGTTGCTGTTCTAATGCGCTGGTCCTATGGGGACGTAGCACGACGACTTACCGACTGTCTACTACTCCCTCCGTCCCAAAATAAGTGTCTCAAGCCTAGTACAACTTTGTATTGAGACACTTATTTTGGGACGGAGGGAGTACAACAATGTTTGTCCGGCTCCGCTGAGGGAGGGGCGATGACGGCGGCGGGCCTTCGGCTCGCTCCTATACTTGTAGTCGTCGCTAGGTGATCAACGGACCTAGATGTAATTCTTACTTCTGGTGTTCTTTGTACTACCTCGATATTTGATGAATAGATTGGAAGTTTTCTCGCAAAAAAATTGTCTAAAAAAAAGGAAGAAATGGCGACATAATTTGAATTTCTTTTTTTTTTAGAAGAACATAATTTGAAGTTGCTCTCGCCGGTGTCGACTGATCGAACCCCCTCCCCCCGAGCCCGGCCCGGCCCGGCCTGCTACTTTCCTGGCCCTACCCAAAGCTCCAACCCGACCCGACCCAGCGCTCTAAAATCCGTCTGGAGTCCATCGCCGCTGTGCTGTGCCGTGGCTTTAGCGTCAACGCCGACGCCTCCCTTCCCACACACACAGCCCCCCTCCGCCCGCCGCCGCCGCCGCCGTCGCCGTTCCACCTCGTCGCCCCACCCCGTCCGCAATCCCCGGCATCGACTCCTGAGGTATGCCGTCCAGTCATCCACGGTCGGATTACTTGAACCCAAGAACTTGGACTTAGATTTGGGGCGTGGCGCGCGCCGCCACGCCGTATAGAACCCTATATCCGTCCCCCTGCAGCCGGCTCCGGGCTTAGATTCGGCCAGGCTTCCGTTTTGCTGCGGCGTTGTTCTTAGCTCTACCACGCTTAGAGATCTGGCCGGATTAGTTGCTTATTAGGGTTTTTGTTCTTCGCGTTTCTGCCGCTGCGGATTGGTAGCGACCGTCATCTTGTACCCCATCCCCTTTGCATACGCATGTTCTCATCGGTTTGTGTCTCATCGGTCCTATATTTACATCGCTTAAGTATTATCTTGCCTGGACGCTGGCTAGATTTGAGGCTATGTTCGATGAGAAGCACCTTCTAGATTAGAATTGACTCACAGTGGTACAGTTCTTTGTCTATGTTGGTGGAGGCTTGGTCTATCGTATTCCCTGTTCTCGAGCACACGCTATTCGTTATTGCTGTGTAGTAGTAAGAAGTAGCCTGCAGTTCTAGATCTTCTGGATCTTGAGCTTTTTGGAGGTTTTTCGAAGCCGGACGTTGCATGGCGGTGCGCACGTAACTGCCACGTAGCGTGTGTTTAGAATCGATCTTGAGGACCTTGAAGGCCACACGCTTTCTGCTTTTTGTAAGTTGTAACGTTTCTCACTTGATATGATACACAGAGCTCGCTTTGTTTTTTTCGTTCAAAAAGAATTGTCACGTGATTCCTGGGTTATTTCCGAATCGGTCGACTCATATATGGTATTTTTACTGTTGCTGGCATTTTTGATTAAATTGTGGAGCTTATGTGGTTATCCACTTCGCTACCTGCCATTTTTTTCAGGTAACGTAGATCGCATGTTGGATTTAATTCTTTCAGTGTTTAAGTAAAGTGACCGTGCGGCTACTGGAATAGGTTGACATTCGTTGTCGTATTGCATTGAATGGCTCGCTTTCACGTGATTCCTGGGTTATTTCCGAATCGGTCGACTCATATATGGTATTTTTACCGTTGCTGGCATTTTCGATTAAATTGTAGAGCTTATGTGGTTATCCACTTCGCTACCTGCCATTTTTTTTCCAGTTAACGTAGATCGCATGTTGGATGGATTTAATTATTTCAGTGTTCAAGTAAAGTGACTGTGCAGCTACTGGAATAGGTTGACATACGTTGTCGTATTCCATTGAATGCCTCGCTTTTTTTTTTCCATGCAAAATCTGAAGTCAAGACTCCATCACTTACATCACTCTGACCGTTTCTTACACTTGGTAGCTTCTGTATTCCGCAGGTGAACTGAGCACCCAACTTTTGTCAAGATGTCTGATAGTCATGAAACCGACAAGAATATTGAGATGTGGAAGATCAAGAAGCTGATCAAGGGACTCGAGTCTGCTAGAGGCAATGGCACAAGCATGATCTCTCTGATTATGCCTCCACGTGATCAAGTCTCGCGTGTGACAAAGATGTTGGGTGATGAATATGGTACTGCTTCAAACATAAAGAGTAGAGTCAATCGTCAATCTGTTTTGGGAGCCATCACCTCAGCGCAGCAGAGGCTGAAGCTGTATAACAGGGTTCCCCCAAATGGACTAGTTCTTTACACTGGAACAATTGTTACTGACGATGGCAAGGAAAAGAAGGTTACAATCGATTTTGAGCCATTCAAGCCCATCAATGCGTCCTTGTACCTTTGTGACAATAAATTCCACACTGAAGCATTGAGTGAGCTCTTGGAATCCGATGACAAGTTTGGCTTCATCATTATGGATGGTAATGGAACTCTTTTTGGCACACTTAGTGGCAATACTCGTGAAGTGCTTCACAAGTTCAGTGTGGATCTCCCCAAGAAGCATGGAAGAGGAGGGCAATCTGCTCTGCGTTTTGCTCGCCTTCGGATGGAGAAGCGCCACAATTATGTTCGGAAAACAGCTGAACTTGCTACTCAGTTCTTCATCAACCCAGCTACCAGCCAGCCTAATGTTGCAGGACTAATATTGGCTGGTTCTGCTGATTTTAAAACAGAACTGAGCCAATCTGACATGTTTGATCAGCGCCTTCAGTGCAAGATACTTAATGTGGTTGATGTTTCATATGGTGGTGAGAGCGGTTTCAACCAGGCCATTGAGTTATCAGCTGAAATTCTAGCAAATGTGAAGTTCATACAAGAGAAGAAGTTGATCGGGAAGTACTTTGAAGAGATTAGTCAAGATACTGGGAAGTATGTCTTTGGAGTTGATGACACCCTGAAGGCTCTTGAAATGGGTGCTGTTGAAACCTTGATGGTGTGGGAAAACCTTGATGTCAATCGGTTTGTGCTTAAGCACAGTGCAACTGGAGAAATTATCATTAAGCATCTGAACAAAGAAGGTGAAGCCGACCAGAGCAACTTCCGTGATCCATCTACCAATGCTGAGTTAGAAGTCCAGGAGAAGACCTCACTTCTGGAATGGTTTGCTAATGAATACAAAAAGTTTGGGTGCACCCTTGAGTTTGTTACCAATAAATCTCAAGAGGGCTCGCAGTTCTGTAGAGGGTTTGGTGGCATTGGCGGCATCCTCCGCTATCAGCTGGACATTCGCTCCTTTGATGATCTTGATGACGACGAGGGTGTCTATGAAGACTCTGATTAGCAACCAATCAATCACATGCCTGAGGCAGTCGCGGTTAAATCTGAATTTGGAGCGACTATTTGCTCCGGAGCACCTCAAAGAAGCTGTGAGTTTCGTCTCAATATGCAATTAGCCTGTAATTCTATTGTCTGCTCCATGATTTCTGAAGCTCTCCTGTTGTATTTTCAGATCCATTGGATGATGGGCGCGGGTCAGCTACATATTATGCTATAGAAGTCTGAGACGTTACAACCGCAATTCCTCTATCAAACGACGTCGAGATGTTATGATGACTTGTCTACTGAACCTTGGTTGTTACCTCCTGTTTTGCCCATCTTTTTTTCCCAGGAACTCCTGCGTCGCTGTTGTGTGAACTGACTCTGTGTCTAAGGTTCAATTTAGCAACTTGTCTGCCGGGCAAATGTCTGCCCTGAATTTGAGTTGTTGTAAGCTACTTATTGTTGTTGTCATGCGGGAAAGGTTGAATTGGGATTCATTCTAGTGTGTCTTTTAACTTCCGATCTATTATCTCCGTTCTAAATTATTTGTCTTAGATTTATCTAGATATGGAGGTATATGTGTCTGGACAACTCTACATTTGAGACGGAGGGAGTATTTTATCATCTGCATCTGCAGTATAAAGAGCACCAAAAGCTTCATCTGCATCTGCAGCACCAAAAGCAGCTGACCGGCTGAAACTTCGGCCGGGCGGCCGCGTGAGACTCTGTTCGATCGTATTACTTGTTTGCTAAAGCGCATTGTCTCCTACCTTTGGAAGCCCTCCTGCAAGATGCCCCATCGTGTTTTTTTTTTCTTTTCCTTCCGATCTTCACACCGTGCTGCACAGATGCTCCTGCAACGGAGGTGCTCGGACGTGGTGCACAGACTCCTGCTATGGAGGTGCTGGGACCGTTCCGGGACGCCATGCCGACGAGACCACGTCGAAGGTTGCAACACCGGCGAGTGGACTTGCTGCAACTGGCCGAAGTTAGAGCTGAAACCATAGTTGGTTTTTGCTGCAAATAAGCAAGTTGGCCGAAGTCAGAGCTGAAACCATAGTTGGTTTTTGCTGCAAATAAGCAAGTTGGCCGAAGCAAGAGCTGGAACCATAGTTGGTTTTTGCTGCAAATAAGCAAGTTGAAACCACGGTTGGTTTTTGCCACGACCGCATCACCTTTTTTGCTACAACCGGCGTCGCTATTTGCTACAATCTTCGGCGGTGTAGTTTGGTGGACGGCAATGACACACGAATGTAATCGAGAGACCAGGAAGCTGCAAACCACGCTATGAAAAAGCTATGACTGACAACAACAAAAGCGATTGCAACCAACAACGGCGAACTTGTGGCTGGCGAAGACGTGTGCTGCGAGGGTGACCACTGGCGATGAGGGCGGCGAGGCAAGCGGGTGAGGACAGCCGCCGAGCTGGCCGGCGTGTCGGAGGATCACGACATGGACATGGTGGACAGGCTCCATGGCTTTCTTTTCTGTTTTTTGAACGAAGCAATTGGAAGAGAGAGAATATCGTGTGGCTATAACTAGTAACTAGGCAGATCCTATGTGTGCGGTGTGACCGTCCGAAATTTGATCGGCCAACCGACACCTATCACTGGCATAACAAAAATTACGTGGAGGTCGCTAGACTAACTAGTGACGACTACAAGCATTGCGTAAAAATGAAGACCGGATCCAAGCAGATCCATTGAAGATCAACATGGATCTAGATCTGTTAGACACATTTTCACACGTCTTTCAACGACGCTAAATCTTATATATTCAACCTTACCAAAAAAGGCTTTCACCCGTTATATATATTCATCTTCAATCATGGCAATACAACGAACATCAGAAATAATAAAAATTTACATCCGGGTCCGTAGACCACCTAGCGACGACTACAAGCACTAAAGCAAACCGATACAAATCCACACGCATCCAAGGCAAGATACAAAGATGCTAAGAAGCAGTTAACACTCCCAAAACAAGTCAAGTAAACAACAGATACACATGCTCAAAAAAAGAAAAACAACAGATACACACTAAGGGCGTGTTCGGGAGCCTCCACCGCCGAAAAACCTTCAACTCTGACGCCACAAATCCAACTCCAGCTTCTCGCAATCGATCCCGCATTGAGCGATCTGTTCAGCGTCACGACTTCCCCCACTCGCACGAGGTAGCGAGCTTGAAGCCCATAAAACCACCCCTTTGTGGCCCATCAGGAGCAGACTAGCAATCCAAAAGGTTTGGAAAAGATGGGCTGGGCCATAGGCCTGGTCGGGGAGGGACTGCTTGCGGCAAGAGAGACGACCTGGAGCGAATCAGTACGTGATGCTCAGTCGAGCGAGTCACTTGGGGCGTGTTTGGTTGCAGTTTGCAACAATAGTTGTATTGCATGTCCATCTCCATCCAGCCTGGTTGCTGAAATACAACCTCATATGCAGCAGATGCAACCTGTTTGGTTGCCTGCATCGCATCAAGAGGCACTTACCCCCCTGCTGTTTGGTTGCCCGCATTTGTAATTAGGGTGTGAGCAGATGCAAACTTCAGCTGTTTGGTTGCAAACAACGTTTGTGTTCTACTCAACCCATTCAAATGTGGTGGCCTTACCACCACACATGATCAGCACAACAGCAACAACACAACAGCAAGATCAAACAAAGCAAGCAATGTAACGATACCCACACATCACCGACGAGTCGTGGTTGTAGATCTGAACCTTCAGTCCGAGTCCTGAGATGCGCACAACGACGAGGTCGCCGGGGACGATGCAGTGGCGGCGGCAGAAGTAGTTCCACCCCCGGCCAAGCACCATGTGGCCCTCGAAGTTCTGGACCTGCACCTAGAACACACACCGCTTGTTGGCCGAGAGCCTGACCACTCGCGGGAGTCGCTTGATGACCAGCCAGGTGTTCATCACCTCCACGAACTTGGGAGGGACGACGAGCATGGCGAGGTCCTCGTTGTCCTTGATCTACCGGTAGAATCTCATCGGCTCCCTGGCTCCCTCCTCGTGGCCCTGCCTCGGAGATCATCCCCTTGAACGAGCCATGCTCATGAAGGCGATCCTGCCAGGCAGGTCCACCATCCTGAGCCACCTGTTCGTGGGGATGAAATCCTCGGCGCGCTCAGCTTCGGCCACCACCTGAGCTCCTCCACCCGCCACATCCCAGTCAGTCTTCAGTATCTTATCAGGCAACATGACAAGTATTAGTACCAAAAAAAGCAAACAAAGCAAGCAAGCAAGCAAGCAAATGCCACTGATCAGTGGGCTTGCCCAACAGCAAGTGCCACTGATCAGTGCCATGTGCTCATGGCCAAATGGCACTGATCAGTGACTTGCCCAATAGCAAGTGCCATTGATAAGTGACATTTTGCCCAACAACAAGTGTCATTGATAAGTGGCATTTGCCCGCAAATGCCACTTATCAGTGACACTTGTTGTTGGGCAAGTCACTGATCAGTGGCATCCAAGAGGTGGCATCTTCTTTGCTGCAACTGGCACTGATCACTGCACTATCCTAAACAAGTAAACATCTAAAAATAGCAACGGCAAGTGCCAATAGCACCCATGTGCAGCCATGCAGATTTGGGACCATCCTAAAATGGTCCTACTACATGCACGTATAACATCCACTGATGGCACAAACCCTATCTTCAACATGCAACATGAAACAAGGACATGATCCTAACATGAACATGCCAGCAGTCAACATGATTCTAGCATTCATCACTCAACATGAACATGCCATCAGTATAACATTCATCAGTTAACATGAACCTCAAAGCAGCCCGTTTGGTTGTAGGACATGAATCTTGTGCTAGGATAATCTTAGGACATGCAATGCAACTACTAGCATGTAGCACAAATCTTAGGACACACAAGCAGTAGCACAAGAAAATTATCCTAGCACACACACTGTACAAAACAAGAACAGATCAATCTGATTGGATTCGATTGGGATCGCATCCAATCGGATCTGCTAGAATCCTAGCACATGCATAAGAAATTAACCGCTAATGTACATCTAGGAGAAAGCTTTGAGGGGATTTGACTCACCGGAGCACACGCGTCCGCGGCGAACCGAGGCCGGGGTGAAAACCCCGACAGGAAGGGTAGAGGTGGCGGAGCAGAGGACGAGCCGGCCCCGGCGACGGCCTGCGGCATCAGCCCCGTGCTGAACGCCACGCCGGAGGTCGAGAAGGACGGCCCGCTGACCGGTGAAAACCCTTGGACGGGGGTCAAGAAAACCCCGGAGCCCAATGATGTCCCAAGAAGGGGTGGCTCCGTCGACGGTGCCGGCGTCGAGCCTAGGACCACGACGTCCGGAATCGGCGGCGGAGCAGGAGCAGTCGGCACCGCATTGGCCGACGCTCATGGAGACCGGCAGCAGATGGGGGACAACGCTCGTAGCGCCGACGCCAGGTCGCGGATCGAGTTCTGGAGCCCAGCCAGCTAGCGCTCCTGGATGCTGGCGATGCGCTGGTAGACCGGGGTCAGAGGGTGGCGTGGCGGTGGGCGTGGCGGAGCCATCGGGGAAGAGGAGAGGAGAGGGAGGGGCGATGAGGGAGAGAGAGGGAGCAGTGGGAACAGTGGGGAAGAGTAATGAGACGTCGCCTCCATCTCCTGCGCTTCCCAAGGCGTGCAACTGCCCTGCATGTGCGGCCGCGCCTGGCCAGGCTCGTGAGAAACTGCTGATTTAGCAGTTTCCGCCGGGCCAGGTTGCAGGCTGCTTTGAGGTCCGTGCGGGCCTCAAACCGCATGCAGCCCAGCCAACCAAACAGGCCGCACACATCCCGCGCGGACCTGGTTGGGCTGCATGCGGGCAACCAAACACGCCCTTGGTGGTGGCGGGACAATGTAATTTTCTTGAAATCCCGCTTCTAGTTTTTGTGGAGCTCAGTTTTTCCAACTCCATCGATCCTGCAAATTTGCACTGAGCCGTTCGCCCATTTCTGTGTGGAATAGCCGGGAGTTGACCCATTCGGGTGCGCTCTGGTCTTGGAGGCAAGGATGTGAGAATCCAATGGGCTGCCAAACACGCCCTAAGCCTCGCTAGGAAATCGAGGGAGCACTCAACCGGGAACAAGCCGCTGAGAAGAGACCAAGCCGCACGTCTTCAATCTATGAGACCCAAGGCGACGCCTTCAAGAAGGATACGCCACCGGAGTGCCACCACCACCCGATGCAAAGGATCACAATTTTCATCCATGGCACCTTGCAGGATATGGAGTAACCACGACGGAGCCTTCAAGAAGATGACAAACGTCCACGGATGCCGCCTCCGTCGTCCCGGGAAAGCCAGGCAAGGTATTCACCCCGATAAACACACTCCAACTCCGAACAGGTTGCAGCCAGTCCTGGGGACAAATGTTGAAGGAAATATGCCCTAGAGGCAATAATAAAGTTATTATTTATTTCCTTATATCATGATAAATGTTTATTATTCATGCTAGAATTGTATTAATCGGAAACATAATACATGTGTGAATACATAGACAAACAGAGTGTCACTAGTATGCCTCTACTTGACTAGCTCGTGAATCAAAGATGGTTAAGTTTCCTAACAATAGACATGAGTTGTCATTTGATTAACGGGATCACATCATTAGGAGAATGATATGATTGACTTGACCCATTCCGTTAGCTTAGCACTTGATCGTTTAGTATGTTGCTGTTGCTTTCTTCATGACTTATACATGTTCTTATGACTATGGGATTATGCAACTCCCGTTTACCGGAGGAACACTTTGTGTGCTAACAAACGTCACAACGTAACTGGTTGATTATAAAGGTGCTCTACAGGTGTCTCCGAAGGTACATGTTGGGTTGGCGTATTTCGAGATTAGGATTTGTCACTCCGATTGTCGGAGAGGTATCTCTGGGCCCTCTCGGTAATACACATCACTTAAGCCTTGCAAGCATTGCAACAAATGAGTTAGTTGCGGGATGATGTATTACGGAACGAGTAAAGAGACTTGCCGGTAATGAGATTGAACTAGGTATTGAGATACCGACGATCGAATCTCGGGCAAGTAACATACCGATGACAAAGGGAACAACGTATGTTGTTATGCGGTCTGACCGATAAAGATCTTCGTAGAATATGTGGGAGCCAATATGAGCATCCAGGTTCCACTATTGGTTATTGACCGGAGACGTGTCTCGGTCATGCCTACATAGTTCTCGAACTCGTAGGGTCCGCACGCTTAACATTATGATGACAGTTATATTATGAGTTTATATGTTTTGATGTACCGAAGGTTGTTCGGAGTCCCGGATATGATCACGGACATGACGAGGAGTCTCGAAATGGTCGAGACATGAAGATTGATATATTGGAAGCCTATGTTTGGATATCGGAAGTGTTCCGGGTGAAATCGAGATTTTACCGGAGTACCGGGAGGTTACCGGAACCCCCCGGGAGGTTAATGGGCCTTAGTGGGCCTTTACGGAGAAGAGGAGAGGCGTCCAGGGCTGGGCCGCACGCCCCTCCCCCCTAGTCCGAATAGGACAAGGAGAGGGGGGCGGCGCCCCCCCCCCTTCCTTCCTCTCTCCCTCCTCTTTCCCCCCTCCCAAGTCCTAATCCAACTAGGAAAGGGGGGGAGTCCTACTCCCGGTGGGAGTAGGACTCCTCCCGGCGCGCCTCTCCCCTTGGCCGGCCGCACCCCCCTTGATCCTTTATATACGGGGGCAGGGGGGCACCCTAGAGACAACAATTGATCGTTTGATCTTTTAGCCGTGTGCGGTGCCCCCTCCACCATAGTCCACCTTGATAAAACTGTAGCGGTGCTTAGGCGAAGCCCTACGTCGGTAGAACATCATCATCGTCATCACGCCGTCATGCTAACGAAACTCTCCCTCAACACTCGGCTGGATCAGAGTTCGAGGGACGTCATCGGGCTGAACGTGTGCTGAACTCGGAGGTGTCGTACATTCGGTACTTGATCGGTCGGATCGTGAAGACGTACGACTACATCAACCGCGTTGTGCTAATGCTTCCGCTTACGGTCTACAAGGGTATGTAGACAACACTCTCCCCTCTCATTGCTATGCATCACCATGATCTTGCATGTGTGTAGGATTTTTTTTGAAATTACTATGTTCCCCAACAAATGTCGCATCGCAGCCACCGATCGACAAGCACCAACCGCCATGCCACCCACACGACCATAGAGACTAGCCCGCACCTGAGCCACGAGCTCCGCCCATGAGCATGCCGCTCCCGCCACCAAGGCTGCCGCCCTGCAACCCG
Source organism: Triticum dicoccoides (assembly GCF_002162155.2). Classification (NCBI taxonomy): domain Eukaryota; kingdom Viridiplantae; phylum Streptophyta; class Magnoliopsida; order Poales; family Poaceae; genus Triticum; species Triticum dicoccoides. The sequence goes on from NC_041387.1 coordinate 27,619,787, forward strand.
ACACTCCAGAAACCAACAAAGGAATGGACTTGGAACAGACCGGCAAAACCCAAGCATCAGCAGAGCCGCCGGTGACCAGACTGCCCCGAACAACTCAATCTGGAGCTCGGAGATGCTAAGCAGGGGAAATGAGGAGAAGAGGATTGGAGCATGTCCGGACCGATGCCCCCTACGTTGGTGACGGGTAGAGAGACCACCCATCCCTCCTACAACCTCCCCACACGGCCTCCAACCACCCCCATGTGGGGCAATAGCAGCCACCCGTCCACCGGCGAGGGCCCCCGGCCTATCCGCATCCATCCGCCAAAGAGGGCCCAGAGCGCCCATCCACCAAGGGGCCACCGCACCACCGAAAACCGCTGCACCCCTGCAACAGCCCACCGCGCGCTGTCGCGGCCACTCCCAGCGCCATGACCACGCTAGGTCATGGCCAGCCCCCGCGCCGCCTGTCGAGGGAGACCCACCAGATCCCGATTTGCCCCCCTCCCCACAGCCGCCAGGCCCGCCCTGCCTGTGGCACCGCGAACACATCCCCGCCAACCACACCATGTAGCCCTCCACGGCAGGGCAACAGCCAGCAGCGCCGCAGCACCCCGCGAAGTGCCGCGCCCCAGAACGGCGAGGCCGTCCTGCACGGCCCACCACCGCTCGGAGAGGAGAGGAGCCCCCCCCCCCAAGCTGGGCTTTGCCTGCCAGCGAGCTCCAGCGGCGGCGAGGAGAGTGGAGGAGGGAAGGGAGCTAGGAGCGGCGGCGGCTAGGGTTTCCCCCCGTCGCTCGCCGGAGTGACGCGGGGGGTCACTAAAGGGGCGTCTCTCGACAGTCAACCTTATTCAACCTTCACGGAGCTGCCGCCGCCACCTTGCCTCATGAAAAAAACACCTAAAACACAAAGTAGAATCCCTCCCGCCGGCAAGGGCCGGGGTCCACCGCGCCTCCATGGTCCGAGGACCAACGAAGACGAGGCAGACCAGCGGCAGCGCCGACGGGGGCAGAGGAACCCTAATCCATCTTCATGTCAAATTCAAGTGTGTCTGTTCTCCTATTAATCAGTATCTCATTGTATAGTCTACATCATACTGGAATCAGCTGGAACTCTACACCATCATCATACATACAGGAAAAAAGAAACCAGGAAGGTATTCTACAATGGAGGATCGTCAGGTCAGGACGACATCTTTGGGTTTGCCTTCTCCCACCCGCCGCAGGAGTCGTCGCAGCAGCTCTCCTCGCCGATGACCCTGTTGACGGTCCTGCCGACGCAGCTGGAGGAGGCGCAGCCGCCGTCCCTGGCGTTGTCGAAGTCCGGCGCGAAGCCGAGGAACATCGGCGGCTGCGTCTCCATCCCGTGGTTGCTGCCCAGCGTCCCGTACTGCTTCTCGACGCCGCCGTCCTCCCGGAACCGGACCTTGCACCCGCCGCCGTCCTCCCTGCAGAGGAGCAGGTCGTGGCCGGGGTTCCAGAAGATGCGCACGCCGTGCGCCCAGCACAGGTTGGCGCCGCGGTAGGAGCAGAGCACCTCGAACACCTCGTCGCCGCGCACCGCCGGGATCGACATGCGCGCCTCCTCCGCGCTGGGGATCTCGGCCCGCTCCGACCACACGGGCGCGCTCAGGTTGTGCTCGCTGTAGCCGTGGCACAGCAGCTGCACGTTGCCGTCCGCCATGTCCAGCTCCTCCCCCACCTGCTGCTCGTTGGTCACCACGATCAGCAGCTTCGGCGCGGCGCCGCCGGGCAGGAACGGCGACGGCAGGCGGGGGCACTGGTACCGGAGGAAGTAGCTGGTCGCCACCACCGCGGCAATCAAGACGGCGAGGACCACGATCTTGACCGGCCCCGCGGCCATGACAACGGCGACGACAACGACGATGATGCTGCGACGGCGGTGGCGCGCCGGCGGAGCTTAGGACCGTGGAGATGGGGCTGCGCGTACGTGTGCGGTGGAGGCTGGCATGCAAAGTGGCGCGCGCCTCGCTCATGCATGTTTCGCCGTGATCCTTCCCTTGGGCTGAGGCCACAGCAGAGGAAGGCAAACTTAGACAGCGGACAGCGGCGAATGAGCTCGTTTTCCCCCCTCTAGGCCATGGGCCGCACCCCCTAATTTTGGGGTGTTTGCTCACCCGGCTAAATTTGCCGATCGGCCAAGAACACATGAAATGCAACACTCAAATATCATGCAACTTTTATTCTCATTTGGCAGAGCAAAACATGCTCTCAAGTCTGAATTATGGTTCCATTCGAACAGCAGTAGGCAGAAACTCAGCAAGATGCTGAAGATGATGATAACATATCAGTGTTGCAGAAGGTCTCTGAACCAGTAGGCCGACGCCTTGGGGTGCCGGTCCAGGGTGGGGCTGCTGAAGTCGACGTACACGATGCCGAACTTGGAGGAGTAGCCGGAGCTCCACTCGAAGTTGTCGAGGAGAGACCACGCGAAGTAGCCGAGGACGTTGGCGCCGCCGTCGATGGCCCTCTTCAGCTCGCCGAGGTAGCTCCGGTAGAACCGGACCCTCGTCGCGTCCCGCAAGTACTGCTCCCGGGTGAGGCCCCCCGGCTCATCCATTCCTGGCAACATGATGATAATAATAAGTTTGGTATGTGCATGCATGACAAGATGATCGAGAGGCGGCATGAAACCAAGCAAAGATGAAATGGAGCTTCAAAAAAGGATCAACTATTTATCCAGTACCGTTTTCGGTTATGACAATAGGTGGGTTTCCATACTTCTGGCTGAGGTAGTGCACGCATCCGTACATCCCCGACGGGACGATGTAAAGCCAGTTAGAATTCGCCTGCAAGAGTTCACGCATCGACGACGATTGATCATGTCAATATTCAACTCAACGGTGCAAATATGGTCGGAGAAAATGAAGTTAAAAAAGGTTGCAGCTAAGAGCTACACACATACCTTTGGTCCAATCGGTTTGCCATTTCTCTCAACTGCAAAGATTTCGGCGATGATTTAAAGGGTGAACCGACAGTATTCATCGGAACGCAATGATGTAAAACCTAGAGCTTGAGGCAAGAAACTCACAGGCATAGGTGACCTGCCAATCGGCCGAGTAGCTGGTCGGCGTCTGCTGCGTCAACTTCTGCCCCTTCATGAGGCTGGCCGTGTACTGGTTGATCCCAATGTAGTCTGCCGAGCCCTTGACCAATTTAGCTTCATCAGGAGTGAACCTGGGCAGCCTCTCTTTCACAAGGTCTTGCATTATCTGCGGGTAATGCCCGTTTATTAGCGGGTCGACAAACCTGCATCCAACGCAACGTTGATGGCATAAGCATCGGTATATATTTTGTTTATCTATCTGATGAAATGCTTTGTCAGAGGGCTTACCAGCCAACATGGAAGTCCCTGGCTCTTTGAGCTGCTGCTTGGTCTTCAGTTGAGTTGGTAAGAGCCTCATACCAATTGAAGTCGAGAACTATTCCAACCTTCCCCTTCTGAGCTGCCTACATTTTTTTTAAAAATTATTCAGATACTATACTCCTGAAAGCTGAGCCACTATGATTTACTCTTATAATTCAAGTAGAAAAATACCTGATACTTAGTCCGGTATCTTGCAACTGCATAACCATGTGCTAAGAGAAAATTGTGAGCAACGATGTAAGGTTCTGTTGCCGAGTTCCCACCGGCAGCGCATTTGCTGCACCTCTGAGGAGGATTCGACCCTACGTCGTAACCAAGAAGCGCAACTATCCTTGGTTCGTTGAATGTAAACCAGTGCTTCACACGATCACCGAAGGTCTTAAAACAAAAATCAGCGTAGTCTGCAAATAGTCCCCTACAAAACAAATGTTATGGAGAAAGTCACGCATTGCTCACGGTTCAACCTTTCATATCAGAGGCACATACTATATAGCTTGCTGTATTTACCTAGAAAAACATATAGTGCTTGTATGTTATGCATTTTACTTTCGGGTAAACATACAAAAACTTCCACATGCATAATGTTCATGCTCAATACGCAGAGTCACTTTAGACAATTATTACCGTACACAGAGTCACAGAGTAACTGGTAATTTGTCTAAACCATTTTAGCTTTCTCAGGTATATATGCTAGCTTCTAAATTCCAAACTACAAGTATACAGTAACTCCAAAGTGAGAAGTTAAATGTAACACATGAGTACATAGAAAGGTAGAATATTAGTTTGACTTACACCGTCTTTGCGTTTAACCAGCCTCCATACTTCTTCTCAAGTGCGAGAGGGAGATCGTAGTGGTAAAGATTGATATAAGGAGTAATGCCTGCTCAGTTTTCATGGAAACATTCAGATAGCATTCAGGTTCCCATGGAAGTTTCACAGGTTGAAATACGTGCTTAGTTCCGCGCAAAAAAGGAAATAGATGATTAGTTACATGCTATACCTTTCTGAAGAAGGTAGTCTATCAGATTATTGTAATACGCGACGCCTTCTTGGTTAACTTTTCCGTCACCATCTGCATAAGTCAAAGGTGAATAAGGGTGGTAACTCTTGTGTTTCATTCAGAATGATACTGGAGTTGTGTATTAGCATATGCTACGGTTCCAGCCAAATTCGGAGTCGTACCTGGGAAGATTCTGGACCATGAGATGGAAAACCGGTAGGCGTCGAAATTCAATCCTTTCATGAGATTGACATCTTCCTGTGGCAACATAAAAGAACATATCGTAACTCGTAAGGCCATGGGAGTTCTTTCTCGACAGTCGTAGCGCGAATATTAATGTTTCCCCAAAATAAAGCTTGCATATATGGTGTTTTACAAGTAGTAATGCACTGGGAGATGTCAATCAGCTCAATTTTTTGTGAAGTGTGATCTATGCGGTGTAATTTTGAATGGGTACAGATATTTCACTCGTAGAGAGCTTAGTTTGCCATTAGCTTCTATTGAGAAGGGAAATATGGTATCTGCGTTTTTGCACCGTGCTATAAAGATCCCAGAGGAGCAGTGAAAGTAATACTACTAGAGATTTCAGCTAATTTCTGACATGGAAGTTATTGCGATTTCTGATACTGCAAGATGCGCCTCTGTTTGCTTCTCGGATGTAATGGTACTAGTACCTTGTAGCGATGATATTGATCCGTAGTAACGTCTGCATTTTGATTGCCCGCAATGTTGCCTGCTCGTTGCAACATTCAGAAGAGAATGTCAGTGTGGATGGATGAGGTGGAAGAAGAAGAATAAGAATTGGATCTCAGTTCAAGATTCTAAGTCGAGTGTTTAGTTCCATCCATGGCAGCCACCTTCAGTTCAGTTCACACCAGCTCACTGACCACTGGTGGTAACTCGCTGGTGCCAAGCAAGAGACAGACGAGACGAGACGAATCACCTGGGACGTGGGCGAAGGCGTCCCAGATGGAAGGCCCGCGGCCGCCGGCGTTGGCCATGCCCTCCACCTGGTACGCCGACGTGGCCGTCCCGAAGACGAAGCCCTTGGGGAAGGACGCCCGGCTCAGCCCGCCCAGCCAGTTGGGCCGGCGCGGCGACGCCCCCGCGGCACTCACGCTCGCCCCCTCGCCATGGCACGCCGCCACCAGCGCGAGCAGCAGCAGCACGCGGCTCGCCGACCACGCGGCCATCTCGCCGCCGACCGACCGACCGACCCCGCTCGGCGCTGCTCGCACGACGCAGCGGCACACTCTTGCTTGGTCACTGTTCACGCCCACCCGCTGGCCACTGGCAGCTCGCTACTCGCTAGTAGTAATGCCAGGGCAGCGGCACGCTCTTCAAGTAGTGTTTGTGGGCGCGTACGTCCTAATAATTGCCGGCGCGGTGGGGCGGGGCGGAGGGCATCTTTTCTGGCGGTGCGCGCGCGTGGTCGAGGCTGGCGGCACGGACGTGGTGGGTGCTCCAGTGGCTGGCTGGCACGGCCGGGCGCCGGTGATAACGCCGCGTGGGTCACGGTGTCGCAGGACCAGGTGACGGACGTTCTCGGGGGAGAAGGAAGGAACTAGGAAGGGGTGACGAGGGGAGGCCGGCTGCAATGATTAATGGTGGCCAGTTCACGGCTGTCGGGGAGCGTCACGTGGCCGGGTCTTCCTCCGGCCGGGAATCGGCCATGTGACGCGGCATGTGGGAGTGTGGAGGATGGTTCCGTCCTGGCGCGGATAGCGGAGGTACGAGCCTCGAACATGGCAGCGGCGAATCTGTCGCGGGCCGTGCGCGCGTACGTTCGGTGTCAACCGGCATGCACGGGAAACTACGGGCATCGAAGTTTTACCTCGGAGCTGGACTGGGGCTCTGAGCTGCACCGCCACCAGTCGGTGCTGCGTACACTAGGCGGGTTGGTACAGATCCAACACATGCTGCGGTTTCCAACACGCAGAGTGCTCTTATTAAAAAAAAAGTATTCACAATAACTTCATGTATGTCCGCAGCTTGGCCCGTCGATTCCACTGTACCAAATCTCCAACCCTGTTATTCAAACTTGACATCAAAAAAGCCTTCGACTCGGTTCGACGGGACTACCTCATGAACTTATTGCGTCACCATCATTTCCCAAGTCGTTTCTGTGACTGGATTTCGGCGTTCCTTTCCACGGCCTCTTCCAGGGTGCTTCTTAATGGTATTGCGGGTGACCCTATCAAGCATGGTCGTGGGCTTCGGCAGGGAGATCATTTATCCCCCTTGCTCTTTGTCCTCGCCATCGACCCTCTCCACCGCATTCTTGCAAAAGGCCACTGAGCAAGGCAACCTCCACCCGCTACGTGGAAATCCGATTCGGGCATCCCTGTATGCCGATGATGCGGCCATCTTCGTTGCGCCTATCAAAGAGGACATCCAGTTTCTAGCCTCTATGCTGAGCTGCTTTGGTGAGGTCATCGGACTTGTCACCAACTGCAACAAAAGTTTGGTTGCGCCCATTCGGTGTGCCAACCTCGACCTTGATGGCATCCTCCAGGCTTTCCCTATGCGGTACCTTGGTCTTCCTCTATCGATCACGAGGCTAAAACGCATCCATTTCCAATACCTCGAGGACAAGATTGCGGGCAAGCTCCCACCTTGGTCGGCCATGCATGTCACTGCTCCTGGACGCATCATTTTGGTCAAAGCGGTTTTCACGGCCATAGCAATCTATCATCTAACACCCCTTGATATCCCGGTTGAGGTGCGGAAGAAAATCGATAGCCTGAGATGTGCCTATCTTTGGGCAGGTTGCGACAAGGTGTCTGGAGGCAAATGTAAGGTTAACTGGAACCTTGTCTGCAAACCCAAGATTTTCGG
>NC_041387.1:27627229-27630148 GCF_002162155.2 Triticum dicoccoides
TGGAATGGAGACACCCTGTAGCAACACTGACAGAGATCTCTTTGCGACGTTCACGACTGTGACCATTGGTGATGGTAAAAAGGCAAAATTCTGGGAATCATCATGGCTTAATGGCCTCATACCAATAGATGTCACGCCCAAGATCTTCGAGATATCTAAGAGGAAGGCGTGTTTGGTCAGCAAAGCGCTTGATAACAACTTCTGGGTCAGTCAGATCGACGCTACTCAGGGCCTCTCTTTGGCCCATATCCAGGAGTTCGCCAGTCTTTGGGGAATGCTTCAAGATGTTACTCTCAGCCTGGATAGGGAGGATACTATACATTGGAAATTCACCTCTACCAATGAATATTCGGCGGCCACTGCCTACATGGCGCAGTTTGCGGGACAAGTTCTCAACCTGACCTCTACCACGATATGGAAGACTTGGGCTCCGCTGAAATGCAAATTGTTTTCTTGGTTGATCATCCAAAATCGTGTGTGGACAGCCGATCGATTGCAACGGCGGGGATGGCCGAACTGCGGCTTCCGCCCTCTTTGCAAGCAGGTTCAGGAGTCAGCTGCTCACATTTTCTTCCAGTGCAGATTTAGTGCCCGAGTTTGGAACGAGATCATCGTTTGGCTTGGCATTCATGGCCAATCTACGACGGCTTGGCGTCATGAGATCTCCGTCCAGGATTGGTGGCTCAAGACGATCAACCCTGGAGGCCACATCAAGAAGGTGATTACCTCCATTATGATGCTTGTCTCGTGGGAAATTCGGAAGGAGCGAAATGCGAGAGTCTTCCGCAACACGGCCACCCCGACCACTGTCATTGTCGTGAAGATCAAAGAGGAGGCCCGCCTTTGGTCGTTGGCTGGAGCGAGCCACCTGAGTAATCTTATGTTGCGAGAGTAGTCTCTCAATTATCTCTGCCGTTTTACGGCTTATGTCTAAATCTTCTTCTTAATCAATGAAATGGCAAGCCTTTTGCCTTATTTCAAAAAAATAAAAAAAATAAAGAGTAACTCGATCGCGATGACGCAAAATGTCAGCGCATATCTGTTTTGACTTGTTTGGCTTGAAACCGATACAAATCGTTGCCCAACTCAAATGGACGAGTGTCTATTTTTTGTCCCATTTCAGGCCCAAATTTGAGTCGGTTTTGTGTTGGTGTGGACACGGAGCAGACGCATGACGCCCGCCCTTGTCCTACCCCTGGCCCGCCAGTCAGTGGCACAACGTCCAACAGCCAACGCACCTGGCCACCCCGCCCTCGCCACCGTCCCTAGTGTAAGCTAAGGAGATTGGGGAGAACTGATCACCACGATCGATTATGCTCTAGGCAGTGCCATATATACACTTACAGGACGGCAGCCCAGGGAGATCATGGGTGCTCCACTACTAGGGATCGTGCGCCACTAACACTGCAGGAGGGCGCGACGATCACACGCACGCTCTACACCGTATGCCAGCGGCTATACGTATACACATGCGATATACAAGAGCAGTACAGTCTAACACCCCCCGCAGTCGTGACGTCGTCACCGGCGACGCAAAGACTGGATCGGAACTCCGAGAAAGCGTCCGACGGCAGGCCTTTGGTCATGATGTCGGTGAGTTGTTGACGCGTGGGGACGTGAAGAACACGAAACTGGCCGAGGGCGACGTGCTCACGGACGAAGAGGATGTCGAGCTCCACGTGCTTGGTCCGTCGATGATGCACGGGGTTGGCCGACAAGTAGACGGCAAACACTTGTCGCAGTACACCAGTGTTGCCTTGGTCACCGAAGCGAAGAGCTCGCCGAGGAGCTGGAGGAGCCAAATGCACTCAGCAACGGCGTTGGCGACGCCGCGGTATTCAGCCTCGGCGATGGATCGCGAGACAGTGGCTTGGCGCTTGGACGACTAGGAGATGAGTGCATCGCCAAGGTAAACACAGAAGCCGGACGTGGAGCGGCACGTGTCGGGGCAGCCAGCCCAGTCCGCGTCAGTGAATGCACGGAGATCTAGAGTGCTCGACGCGCGGAGATGAAGGCCGAGTGCACACGAGCCGCGCACGTACCGGAGCACGCGCTTGACGAGCGTGAGATGGCACTCGCGCGGGTCATGCATGTGGAGGCATATCTGCTGCACGGCGTAGGCGATCTCGGGCCACGTGATGGTGAGGTACTGGAGAGCGCCGACGATGCTCCGGTACGCGGACGGGTCGGCAGCGCACGGCCCGTCAGCCGAGGGAAGCTTCCTCTTCATGTCAATGGGCGTCGGCGAGGGACGGCAGGTGTCCATGCCGGCACGATCCAGGAGTTCTCCAGCGTACTGGTGCTGGGACAGGAAGAACCCAGCCGAGGTGCGCGTGACACGGATCCCGAGGAAGAACTGGAGGGAGTCCATGTCCTTCATCGCAAACTCGCCAGTGAGGCGCGTGATGACACGGTGGAGCACGGCGTGCGAGGATACGGTGAGCATGATGTCGTCGACGTAGAGGAGGAGGAACGCCGTGTCGTCGCCGTGCCGAAAAGTGAAGAGCGAAGAGTCCGAGCGCGTGGCTGTGAAGCCAATCGAGCGAACAAAGCCGGCGAAGCGGAGGAACCAGGCACGGGGCGCCTGCTTCAGCCTGTACAAGGACTTGGAGAGGCGGCACACGTGTTATGGCTTGGCCGGGTCGACGAAGCCGGCAGGCTGCAGGCAGTAAACTTCCTCCTCCAAGTTGTCGTGAAGAAACGCGTTGGACACGTCGAGTTGGTGCACGGGCCAGCCACGCGACGCGGCCAAGGTGAGCACCGTACGGATCGTCGTCGGCTTGACGACGGGAGAGAACGTTTCACCATAGTCGATGCCGACGCGCTGGCGGAACCCACGCACGACCCAGCGTGCTTTGTAGCGGGCAAGCGCACCGCTGGCGTCGTTTTTGTGCTTGAAGATCCATTTCCCAGTGATCA
>NC_041387.1:27630559-27632669 GCF_002162155.2 Triticum dicoccoides
ATCTTGCATGGCGGCAAGCCAATGCGGGTCGCGGACGACAGCGCGGACGGAGCTGGGAACCGGCGAGACCGATGAGGACGTCGAGGAAGTGGATGTCGAGGTAGCGGCCGCGTCGTAGTAGCGCGGGTTGGGGCAGAAGATGCCGCGTTGAGCCCGCGTGACCATGGGCGCCGGTGGCGCAACGGGCGGTGCGCGCGGCGCCGGTGGCGCGACGCTGTTGGTGGAGACGCCCGCGCACCCAGTGGACACAGAAGTGCTTGACGAAGACGTGGCCGAGCCGCCCGTCGAAGAGCCTGCGGCGAGGCTGGGGCTGCGCGGGGCAGCAGGCGGTGAAGACGAGCCGGTCGTGGGAGATCCGATGGTGGAGCTTGAATGTGTCGAGGCCGCGCTCGGCGCAGGCGACGCCGAGGCGCACGATGATGTTCCAACGCCTGAGCTTGAACCAGGCAAAAGCACGGGCACACCATGGCTCCTGATCACGAGCGGGACCTGCAGGACAGGGGGCGAAGCGGGCGATGCAGGCTGCATGGGCGAAGGAGCAGGCGGTGGTGTTGAGAAGGGAAAGACTGTTTCATGAAAGAGGACATGGCGGGAAGTCAGGACGCGGCGCGAGACTGGATCAAAGCAGTGAAAACCCCGGTGATCAGAAGGATATCCGAGGAAGACGCAGGCAATAGACCGAGGCTCAAGCTTGTGGCGAGTAGTAGCAGTGATATTCGGATAGCACAAGCATCCAAAGACGCGAAGCTGGGAGTAGTCCGGGGCGACACCGAGCAGAAGCTCGTGCGGAGTGCAAGGCGCCGAGGCGCGGCACGACCGGCGATTGATGAGGTATGTGGAGGTGTTGAGGGCCTCGGCCCAGAATCGCGGCGGCATCGACGCATGACATAGGAGCGAGCGCACCCCGTCGTTGAGCGTGCGAAGGACACGTTCAACCTTGCCGTTCTGCTGGCTCGTGTACGGACAAGTGAGGCGGAAATGAGTGCCATGGCGTGCAAGCAAGGCGCGCACGGCGGCGCTGTCGAACTCGCGCCCGTTGTCTGTCTGAAGCGCAAGGACATGAAGCTGGAACTGGGTCTGAACATAAGCGAAGAAATCAGTGAGGATAGAGAGAGTTTCAGACTTATGTTTCAGAGGGAACGTCCAGACGTAGTGACTGAAATCATCGAGCACAACTAAGTAAAATTGATAGCCCGAGATGCTTACAACGGGAGATGTCCATACATCAAGATGTAAAAGCTGGAAAGGAAAAAAGCTAGTGGTGCTAGATGACTGAAATGGAAGTCTAGTGTGCTTGCCCAAGCGACAGGCATGACAGAAGGGCGGCTCGCGGCTGAACTCCAGGTGCAGATCATCAGCGATGGCGCGAAGCGAGGTAGCACCAGGATGCCCAAGGCGTTGGTGCCACAGGTCGGTCGCAGCGACGCCGGCGAAGATGCACGAGGAGGGGAGTTTGGGCCGCACAACAGGGTAGAGGTCGCCATCGGAATCACATCGGAGAATCACCATCCTGGTTCGAAGGTCCTGTACAGAAAAGCCACGCGCGTCAAATTCAACAGAGATGGGATAATCACGGCAAAGCTGGCGAACTGAAAGTAGATTTTTGACAAGAGAAGGAGAAACGAGAATATTGCGAAGAGGAATAGGGGATGTGCCGGTGATCAGCGAGCCAGTGCCAACATGGGTGATGGGCAGGCGCTCGCCGCTGCCGATGATGATGCATGCATCAGTAGAGGAGGGGCGAGCAAAGAGAAGATTACCGGGCGAGGAGGTCATGTGGGACGTCGCGCCGGAGTCGAGGTACCACTCCGGTGCACTCCCAGAGGACGAAGGGCCGGCTAAGGCGCTGTGAAGGGCGGCGTGCAGCGATGCCATGTCCCAGGCCTGGTGAGGAGGCATGGACGAGCTCGCTCCGGGGCTGCCGAAGCCAGAAGGGGCGGCAGCGTACCCAGGAGGAGGAGCCCCGTAGCCGTACGACGGGGGCGGTGGCGACGGAGCCGCGAACATGGCCTGTTGGTGTAGTGTGCCAGGGCGTGGGCCGAGCACGCCAGCGTCGGGCGCGCGCCAGGCCAGTCCACGAGTTGGCACTGGGCGCCGGCGCGGGGTACGT
>NC_041387.1:27633167-27647278 GCF_002162155.2 Triticum dicoccoides
GTCCACGGCGACGCTGGCGCCCGCGCCCCTGGTTGGTGTTGCTGGGCGGGGGCGCAGGTGGTGTTGAGGAACTGCCGCGGCCCGCTACGAGAGCGTGCACGGACTGCTGGCGAGCGGACTGCTCGGCGCGGTGCTCTTCAAGCAGGAGGAAGGAGCGCACTTGCAGGAAAGAAGGGAGCGGAACCTGCGAGGTGATGTGCGGGATGGCGGAGTGGTACTGTCGGTTCAGGCCGTGGAGGAGGTTGAAGACCTGCTGCGGCTCGGTCACCGGCTGGCTGAGGTCCCGAAGCTGATCGGTGAACTGCTTGAGTTTGGTGCAGTACGCCATGACCGTCATGTCGCCCTGACCAACGGCGTGGTACTCGGCGTCGAGGTAGACGGCGCGAGCAAGCTGGTTGTCACGGAAGATCCCGTCGACGGCCGCCCAGACGGTGAGCGCGGTGTCGTCCGGCTGCATGACAACGTCGAGGAGCTCTGGCGAAATGGTGGTGTAGAGCCAGTGCACCACAACGTGGTCCGCCATGTCCCGCTCTGGATCGACGTGACGATGGACGGCCGCGGAGTCGACGTGGTCGCGGAGGTCGAACATGCCGACGATGATGTCGAAGTGGCGGCGCCACTGCGTGTAGTTGCCGGCGAGGAGGTCGAGAATGACGGGAACATGGCGGTGAATGTCAACCTTCTGCAAGATGGAGGACGGGATGGAGGGCGGGATGGAGGGCGCAGGCGCAGGGCGCACCGGAGCGGGAAGCACCGGGGCGGCAGGAACCGCAGCAGCATCAGCGGGAGGTGGTGGTGGTGCATCGGCTAGGGGAGCGGCGTGAAGGACGCCGTCATCGCCATGCTGAGAGGAGCGAGGAGAGACGATAGGGTTGTCGTCCATGGCGGCGGAAGCAAGACCGGCGACCGACGCAAAAGGATTGAGCTGGTCGGGGGAGTCTGATACCATGTAAGCTGAGAAGATTGGGGAGAACTGATCACCACGATCAATTATGCTCTAGGCAGTGCCATATATACACTTACAAGACGGCAGCCCAGGGAGATCATGGGTGCTCCACTACTAGGGATCGTGCGCCACTAACACTGCAGGAGGGCGCCATGATCACACGCACGCTCTACACCGTATGCCAGCGGCTATACGTATACACATGCGATATACAAGAGCAGTACAGTCTAACACCTAGTTCCAACCGGTTGGACGCTACCCAGGCCGCCGCCCGCACCCACAAACCTCCCCCACCAGCACGCTGCACTCGACGACCGCTCTTGCCGATGTTGGTGGATTGTTTTCGCCACCGTCGTAGCACCCCCACGACCACGCCAACCCCCTCGCCTCCGCCGGCGGCAATGATCCAAGCTCGGCGTCCGCGCTCGCTGGTCGCCGCCACGGTCGCTTTCACGCCGATAGGCTTGCTGCATGGCCTGGGAAAAACGTCGGGCTCTTCACCAGTCGGCTTCTACCTCCACGCCTCGGAGGTGTGACCTGGGGCTCTGAGCTGCACCGGCACCGGTCGGTGTTGCGTACACTAGGCAGGTTGGCAGGGACTCGTTGGTACGAGTACAAATTGAAGGCATGTTGCCGTCAAGGGAAATAGACCTCCCCAACCCCTCCAGCGTGGCGACGGTGAGGGAACCCTAGATCGCGCCACCGCTTCCCCCCGCTTTTTCATCCCTTGCCGTCGTTAGTGGACGCGGCCAGGCGAAGCCTAGTCGGCATTGACAACAGTGGCGCATATTTGTCTCCGGCTCGATGGGGTTGACGTGGGAGGGATGTATGTGATTGTTGACCGACAGGGTTGACGTGGGAGGGATGGATGCATGCGGGTGTGATGGCGGCGTGCGCTTGGCGTGGATGTGGCGGTGGATCGGTTTGTTCCTCTAGGAAGCAAGGGCTGTGGGCGGCCGCCCTTTGTCGTGCCAGTTGGCTAGCGGAGGTGGGCGGTAGTGGCTCAACCTCCCTCCTCTGCTTAGGTATGCAGTTGGATCGGAGGCTGATGGCGGATCTTTTTGGATTGTTGCTGGTGGCTCAGCGCGTGGCGTCGGTGGCTGGCCGGCGTGGCAGGGGGCTTCCCGAACTTATTAGTCGATTTAGTAGCATGTAAATAGCATATAGTCCAAACAAAAGGGCCTAAGAGCATCTCCAACAGCCGCGCTAAACTAGCGCCGCGCCGCAAATTAGTCGGTTTTAGCGCGCGCGCAACGCGGCGGGTCGCTCCAGCGGGCACGCAAAAACGGCGCGCACGCTATAACGAGTTGGGCGCGCTGTCGGAAACACTGCCCCGCGCGGTGTATTTCGGGCGCCCGCTGCAGCGCGCGGCACACTCGAGCACTCGCTCTCACACTTCCTCTCCCACTTCCACCCCTATCCGGCCGCGCTGCCGCCGCCGCCCGCGCCCCCCGGCGACCGTTCAGGCGCTTCCCCGGCCTATCCCCGCACCGCCGCGCTTCCGCCCCATCCCCTCCTAGTCCCGCCGGCGCTCACGCGCCTCCGTCGTCCGAGGAACAGCGCCCGAGCGCTCGCTGCCGCGCCGCGCCCGCAAGGTGTTCGACAAAACGCCTACAAGGTATGTATTGCTCAAACTTCATGAATTTGGTGCATGTTTTGAATTGTAGTTTTTATAGTATAGTATTGAACATTGTAGATGAGTTCGTCGTATGATTCTTCCGAAGAAGAATTTGATATGGAAGAGGAAGAGGATCTTGCAATGATCCTAGCTATGCATATCAATAAAAAACCGAAGCACGGTGGTTCGGTTATGGGTCGGGAGAAAATTTGGAGAGATAGGATTGATGCCCATAACAGATTAATGAAGAACTATTTCGTGGAGAATCCCACATACCCGGAGTCGTATTTTCGTCGCTGGTTTAGGATGAGCACCGACTTGTTTAGGCGCATTGCAGAGAAATTAGCGAGCCATGACCGGTTTTTCCAGCAAAGAAGGAATGCCGCCGGAGAGCTCGGGCATAGCACCTTTCTGAAGGTGACAGCCGCTTTGCGTATGTTGACATACGGTATCCCAGCTGATCTAGTTGATGATCACTTGGCTATGGGTGAGAGCCAAGCCATCATGTGTGTCAAGCGCTTTGCAGTGGAAATTGTGCAAGTGTTTGGCAAGGAGTATTTGAGATCTCCCACTGCTGAAGACGACGCAAGGCTATTGGCGATGAACAGCGCTCGCGGCTTTCCTGGCATGCTTGGCTCAATAGATTGCATGCATTGGAGTAGGAAGAATTGTCCAAAGGCATGGCATGGGCAATTCCATGGCCAAAAAAAGGGTTCCACTATAATCCTTGAAGCGGTGGCCGATCAGGAGACTTGGATTTGGCATGCATTCTTTGGAATGCCTGGATCTTTGAATGACATAAATGTTGTCAACCGGTCACCACTGATGAATAAGATTGCAAACGGTGAGTTGCCACCTGTGCAGTTTGTAGCAAATGGCCGTACGTACAATTATGGCTATTATCTAGCGGATGGCATCTATCCAAAGTGGCAAATCTTCGTGAAGCCGTTGAAAAGGCCGGAAGGTAAGAAATATCTTGATTTCCACAATGCTCAGGCAGCGGCTAGAAAAGATGTGGAGAGAGCATTTGGGATTTTGCAAGCCCAATTTGCTATTGTGAGAGGACCGGCTAGATTTTGGGATCAAAAAATGCTTTGGTACATCATGCACGCTTGTGTGATCATGCACAACATGATCATCGAGAATGAGCTTGGCTAAGATTTAGACTACTCACAGTATGAACTCTTGGGACATCCCGTGCGAGTGCGACGGAGGGCTGAAAGGGTAGCCCGTTTTATTGCCTCCTATCATGCCATTCGGCGTCCCACAACACACAATGAACTTCAGAATGATCTGATTGAAGAGTGGTGGGCATGGTATGGACGACAAAGAGCATGATGATTTCTGCATTCGACATTGTATTGTTCATGAACTATTTGTTGTGTTTATTGCATTATTTATTGTACTAAAGGATAGACTATTAACGAAATTGAACTATTTATTGTTGATTTATTTTGTTTGTTTGATCATTTTTGCTCTTCTTCTTTGAAACGTATATGTGGTTTGTGCGGTGCGCGCGCGCTGTATTTTTACGCTCCGCTGGCGGCCGCGCTAAACCAGCCGAAGCGCGCGCGGCGCTTAGCGCGGCTGTTGGAGATGCTCTAAGTACATGAGCTGCACGGCCGCACCGGCACCGGTCGGTGCTGCGTACGCTGGGCGGGTTGGTACACATCCAACACATGCTGCTGTGGGAACCTTGCACATGATCACGGGAGCAGAGTGAACGCGGACGACTTACATACCAGGAAAAATCTGGTGGTGGCGAGCTGTCCAAGCCTCAATCTGTGCAAACATACAGATCTGTGTGCCAATCACAGCATCCAATCCTGGCACACAAACAATAGTGTGAAACTGAACTAGAGGACCCGACCCTTCAGGATGTTCCAATCCACTGCTTATTCAGTACTGCTAGCTAGTTGCCACACCAAGAGAAAATAACCTCACCACTAGAAGGAGAGCATGAAGATGGAGGGAAGAACCAGATACAAGCAAACCAGCAGGGAGAGCAGAACCCGAGGGCTACTCGAGGTGGCCGAACCGCCAGCCGCCATGTTGCTGCCTGAGACGCCGGAGCCAGCGTGAGTGCCGCCAGAAGTAACCGTGCCGTCTTTCGAGGAGCCGGGCCCCGACGCCTGCAGCATGTTCTTGAACCAGTAGGCCGAGTCCTTGGGGTACCGCTTGAGGGTGGTGAAGTCGACGTACACGATGCCGAACTTGGAGGTGTAGCCCGACAGCCACTCGAAGTTGTCCAGGAGGGACCACGCAAAGTAGCCCACCACGTTTGCGCCATCGTCGATCGCCTTCTTCAGCTCCGCGAGGTAGGTCTTGTAGAACTCCACCCTGGAGGCGTCGTGCAGGAACTCCTCGCGGGTCAGGTTCGCGGGTTGGTCCATTCCTGGCACCATATCATTATTATCATATCACCGTGATTCGTATTATGTATGTATATATTTGCTCTGATGGATGGACATTGTTGCATGTAGAGTTTGTTTTTTTCAAGTTGTTAGAGGAGGATAAGGCCGTTTTTTCAAATACCGTTTTCGGATATAATGATCGTCGGGTTGTTGTACTTCTCCCTTATGTAGTTCACACATCCATACATGCCCGTCGGGACGATGTAAAGCCAATTGGAGTTCGCCTGCACACAAAATGATGCACCACCAGATACACGCGTGTTAGTTTTCGCACTCGTCAAATCTTGTAACAATGGCTGAAGAAACCGCAATGTGATGTTGCAAGAGGAAACAGCTATATGTACCTTCAGTCCAATCGGTACACCATTTCGCTGAACTGCAGGTTCAAAGGAGAAGGTGAAAAAGTGATGTGTCTTGAGCAAATGAATTGATTTTATATATTTACAAAACCTGAATCATAATTAAGTTGACGACTCACATATATATTGAACATGCCAGTCAGACGAGTAGCTTGTTGGTGGTTGCTGGGGCGTTGGTTGGTCCGCCATGTAGGTCGCCGTATACTGATTTATCCCAATGTAATCTACAGAGCCCTTGACCAACTTAGATTGTTCAGGTGTGAAATTAGGTAACCTCTCTTTTACGATATCTTGCATGGTCTTGGGGTATTGGCCATTTAGTAGTGGATCAAGAAACCTGAATTTCCGGAACAAAATTTGTCAATAAAGGACAATTGTGTCAAATAATGAAAACCTCAAGTTTTGTGACGAATTACTGCCATGGTCTTACCAACCAACATGGAAGTCCCTAGCCCTTTGAGCTGCTGCTTGGTCGGCAGGTGAGTTGGTAGCAGCTTCATACCAGTTGAAGTCCAGAACTATCCCAACTTTGCCTTTCTGACTTGCCTAAATTTTGTTTGAAGTCAGATGACAGGATCGTACACAGCAATACAAATACATATGTGACATAGTTGCCTCAATACTTGTTTTTCCGCTACGAATGCACATAACATATGATATTCCATTGTTCCCAAGTGCAAGTGAGTTCCCACACTTCTTGTTATATTCACATATTAGAAGCACATTATTTTAGTAGACAAAAATGCTTTCGCTACCATATACAAACCATATGGAAAGCAAAAGAATTTCGAACTTGCAGCCGAATATCCTTCTTTGAAAAAAAATGTTAATAAGAAACTTTAACCACTTGGTATAGCATGGATTGTTTTTTTGCAAGATATGAATTCAATTCCATTCAGAAACAAACTCAAGAAAACAACCAAAATTTTACGCTGCCAAATTAGGATAATTATTGTGTACGTACAAACTACCATGTCACCAACCTGGTACTTATTGCGGTATCTCGCAACTGCAGTAGCATGAGACAAGAGAATGTTATGAACAACAGTGTAAGGCTCTGTTGCTGAGTTCCCACCGGCAGCGCATTTGGTGCACCTGTTAGGGGGATTCGTTCCAGTATCAAAGCCCAGTGCTGCTACAATCCTTGGCTCATTGAATGTGAACCAGTTCTTAATACGATCGCCATAAGTCTTGAAACAAAATTCAGCATAGTCCGCAAATATGTTCCTACAGCAGAAGACAGAGAAATGTTTAATGCTCCTTGACCCATGTAAAAACTGTCATAAGCATAGAAGTTGCCTTCTTACATGTATCAACAATTATACAGAGAAATTACAGACAGCATATATGTAGATGGTCCATTTATCTTATGTTGATATGTTCTCAATGGAAAGCGAAAAGTCAGTCATGGTCAAGAATTGTGGTTATTAAGCTGTTTCTGCTCTTATAGAATTCTGGAAGAAAAGACCCTTCTTCTTAAATATACAGGTAATGTAGCTCTCCTGCATATCCTGTATTATTAGCAATGAAGTCTAGACTAAATATGTTTAAAATGCTGGCAAGGTCCGATATGTACTTTATGAATGTGTAAATTACTCCAAAACAGAAAGGAAATACTAATAGTCACAAGTGTGTGTGAAAAGGGAAAAGTAATATTTAGTGTGACTTACGCGATCTTTGGGCTTAAGAAGCCATCATACTTCTTCTGAAGCGCAAGAGGGATATCATAGTGGTTGAGATTGACATAGGGGGTGAGCCCTGCTCAGTTTTGACATAAAGGAGTGAGCCCTGTTCACATAAACACTTGAAGAACTGGACTTCTCCATTTGATACTTTGATGCCGTACCTTGCTTAAGGATGTAGTCTATGAGATTGTTGTAATACGTTACACCTTCTTTGTTGACCTTCCCCTCCCCATCTGAATCAAACCAAAATGCATCAGAGAAACAGCTCGAGCAGATGATACTGCAAGAGTCAGCGTTTATGTACCTGGGAAGATCCTGGACCATGAGATTGAAAACCGATACGCGTCGAAATTCAGGCTTTTCAGGAGATCAACATCTTCCTGCGGTGGCATAAAAGGGCAACGAATATCAGTCTGACAGAACCCATTTTTCACTCAGGATATTATTTTTTCAACAACAGATTGATGTAGCTCCGAAAATTATAAACAATCTCAAATTAAAAGTAAAAAATGGACTTAGTGAGCATCAACTCAAACATCTGTTTCAGATCACAGTTAACTTGGAAAGTTGAATTTAAAAAAATAAATAAAAAAAATCCATGCTTGTTTATGCTTCAGAGTAACAGAATTTGATAAACACAGGTGGGTGAACTTGGATACTCGTGTACTCCTTTTCTACAGTACCTTGTAGCGATGGTATTCATCCGTGGTGACATCTGCATTCGCGTTCTCCGCAATGTTCCCTGTTGGCGGCAGGCAGCAACAAAGATGGTGAATTTCATGGCGGAAGCCAATCAGTGACATGATAGTGCGGGATCTAGCATAGAAGCTGGTGGAGCAGGAGCGGGAGCGGGTCGTGGAGTGGCGTACCGGGGGTGTGGACGAATGGGTCCCAGATGGAGGGCCCGCGGCCGCCGGCGGCGGCCGCGCCCTCGACCTGGAACGCCGAGGTGGCCGTCCCGAAGACGAAGCCCTTGGGGAACGACGCCCGGCTCAGCCCGCCCGTGTCCGCCGCGGCGCGCGTGCATCCGAGCAGCGCGGCGCCGGCCAGCAGCAGCACCAGCAGCGGCAGCAGCCGCGGCGGCGCCATCATCTGAGCTACTACTAGGCCGCTGGTACCGAGCGAGCAGCTCTCAGTCTCACTCTCGCTCGCCGGTGGGAGTGGGCAGTGAGTGAGTGAAAGTGAGCAGCGCTTTCTGCCCTCCTGACCGTGGTGGCGCATGTGACGCCGCGACCCTATTTTTTGGCCGGTGGTCTGGCCGGACCACTGGGGTCGGTAGGTAGTGCCACGGTACAAAGCTGGTGAGAGCGAGCGGCTCAGTCTCGCTCGCTCACTGTCGTACACTAGGCGGGAGTGACAGCGGGCGCTTTTCTGGCCGTGGTGGTGTGATCCAAATTTTTCGCCGGTGGTCGGACGGGCCAGCTGATCTGGTCTGGTATTCGATCTGAGGGCGTGGGTCGGGTTGGATGGGGCCGGATTGGAACGGGGACGTGTACGCGCGCACGCCGATGGCAGTGCGATCTGCGTATCGACGGTCCCGCCCATGGGCACGCCAGCTGCGCAGGCGCAGCATCGGTAGAAATTAGCGGGCCATGCCTCCCGAATCGCGACGACTCGAGCGCGCTGTCATCATGCGTGCGTTGCATTATGCCAACAAGCCAAAAGTTATGTGCCGGTGTCACAAAAGCTATGCAACGGTGACTAGTGAAAGGGTGGTTTGGCTGGCTACACCGCGGCATCCTCTCTCATGGCGATGTGTGCGGTGCCCTTTCTCGTGGGTGGGTTATAATTCTTGTGCGGAAGTAGTTTTTTCAAAGGTAATCGTTTGGGAACGGTGCGCCGGCGGAACGCTCGGCCGGACGCTCCCGCTCGCGCGCGCCTAATTGGCTGCGCACATGCAGGCCCGAGGGAGGCCCACCCAATGACAAATTCGTTTTATCTCCTCCCACCTTTGACTCGTCTTCCCCTCTCCAAACCTCTATGCCCAGTGCCCATCCTGCACACCTCGCGCTGCTCCTTTGCTACGAACGCCATGGCCGTCAGCAGGAGATCCAACAACAGGGGGTGGACGACGGCGGGTGCTGCAACCAGCACCCGCCGGAGCTGGGAAAGATGATCACCGGTGGCTGCAAAACTGGGGGCACCCATAGATGACTGAAGCGTGAACGCTGTATGGCATAGGCGGCGAGTCGATGTGCTTCAACCTGCATAACACAGCGCTACAACCGGCAGGAGTTTTTCCTGGGACCGGCGAGTTTTTTTGTTGCGTCGGAGAACTGCGGAAGCTATTGCCATGAAAAAAACTGGAACGGTTTGCCGCAAAAGTTACAACCAGCAAGCAAAAAAGCTTCAACCTTTGTCATGGGATGCATTGGCGGTGACCACGAGCTACATCAGCGGTGACCTCGAGCTGCGCATTTTGCTGGAAGCGGCATCATGGGGTGCTGCAACCGGTGATGGCAAAAGCGTCCACCAGCCATGGGAAAGCTGCAGCTACAACCGGGGGGGAAAGCACGCCCGGTGATCCCAATTGCTACAACCGGCATGGAGGAAGCTGCGATCAGGGACACAAAAAGCTACAACCCGCGGCGAAAAAGTTGCCACCGGTGACCGGGGTGGTCGAGAAGAAGATGCTACTACGGAAGTTATGAACGGCGATGAGAAGCTGCAACTGTTGGTGACAAAAGGTACAATCGACGATGAAGAAAGCTTCAACCATTCATGTCCCAGCACTGACCTAACAATTTTTTGCTGGGACTAATGAGCTTTTTTTTGCTGCATGCGTTTTACGGAGCATGACGATGACGAGCTATGGAGTACGTCCGGCGACTGCAGCGACGTGTGCTGCGAGCTCGACGGCCGGTGCTACGACGGAGGCAGCGTGGAGCAACGAGCTCGCTGGCGGCATAGTGCTAGCTCGGCGAGGGCCACAAAATGCTACAACTGGATTCGGCGGCGCACGATGGAGCCTAAGGGCATCTCCAGCCGTTCGCCCCCCCCCCAGGGCGCCTAAATAGAGCGGCCTGGGGGCGTGCCGGCGCTAGTTCGGCCCCTGGGGGCGACCTAGCTCCCAGTCACGCCCCCACGCGCCGGCCCCAGGATGCGGGAAATTCAAACTTGGTCGTTCCCGCTCTCAAAAGACGCCGCAAATCCGGCGATCGGACGTAGTCTGGCGTTACAAAAAACAGAGCACCGCCGTGCGCAACGATTCACTCGGCGGGGTCGGCTCCAGGCGTTGGCGGAGTCGGCGTGCGCGGGCTCGTCGGTGTCGGAGCTGCTTCGGTGCAGGGCTGCGTCGGCGCGGCTTCGGCACTGCTGGGCGGCGATGTAGAGGCGTCATTCGGGCTTGGCGTCCATGTGGTCGTGGGCGTCGTCGGCGTCGTCGGCGTTGCCGTCGGTAGCTCATTCAGGATGAGGCCGCCCTGCACCAGGTACCACGCCTTGAGCTTCTTGTCGTTGCTCTGGAGCATGTCCGCCCCGCCCATCAGAAAAGCCATGTCGGTGTTCCTCTTCTTCGCGGCGACGTTCGTCCGGAGCAGGTCGAGCTTGATGGCGTTGTTCTTCATTAGCGACGACCACCGCGCCTCGGTCTTCTCTTCGCGTAGGACGGCCCGGGCCTGGGCGTCGGCGAGGCAATGCTCGATGGACTCCTGCACTCGCGTGGTTGCCGCGTCGGCGCTTTTCCCCTTCTTTGCCAATTTGTGGCCGTCCGGCCGTCCCTATGACGCGCCCGGAGTCGTCGCGTCCGGCTTGTATGTCTCCTTGGCCTTGTCGAGGGCACGTCGGACTTCCGCCCACTTCTCGCACTTGTCAATGCGCTTGTAGGCGTGGAGGTGCTTGAAGTCGGCGTCTTGGTTGTCGCCCCGATACATGGCGAACATACGCAGCAGCTGCGCGGAGGGACAAACAGTTGGCGGGCGGCGGGCGTAGGGGACGAACATATGCGGGCGAACGGCGTGCGTACCTGATCCTCAACGCTGGCGCCGCTCTCCGGGCGAGCCGCAACCTCCTCGACGATTCCATGCCATTTGTTGCACGCCAACTAGATACGCCCCCAATGGTTCGCCATCGCCTTGGAGCCGCGCTGCATGTAGACGCCTTTGAAGTAGGGGTCGACGAGCTTCCGCTCGTCGAACTCGGCCTTGATGCGGTCCCAGTACGTCTCCAAGCTCTGGTTCGCGCCGGTGGTCGGGTCGAGGCAGACGACTTTCCATGCTTCGGCGAGGCATTCCTCCTCCTTGGACGTCCACTTGATGCGCGGCTCGCTTGACCTAGCCGCCCGCTTCTTCTTCTTCTGGCGCCCCTTCGTCGGAACAGGAGCCGGCTCCTCCTCCTCCTCCTCTTCGTCCTCCTCCTCCTCGGGTTCCTGTGCGTCGTCGCCGTAGACATAGCCGAGCTCGGCCTCCATGTCGCTGTTGAGGTCCACTACCTCGTCCTGGGTGGTGAACCCGGGAGACGCGGCGGCCGCGGTCAATCCTGTCGCGATGATGTCGTCCATGTCGGCTCCCGTGTCGTCGGCGTCGCCGAGGTGCGAGAAGGGTAGCGGTCCGCGGTAGAGATGGGGCGTCGGTGTGGACACGTAGGCGGCGGGCGGCGAGTAGTTGTATGGAGGGTACTACACGCCGACGAAGGCGGGCGAGGGCGTGCGCGTAGCGGGGTGACCATGAGGGAAGGTCACGTTTGGGTTGAACCCACCGTGCGTCGCCGTCGGCGTAGCCGGGCGACGATGAACCCCATGGAGATCCGGCGCCTTGCTATCCCCAAGGCGTGTACTGGGCGTGGCTGACGACAGGTGGATTCATCCCCGCCTGGTTGACCGATGAGGAAGACGCCGCCGCACGCGCCGCGTTGTCACGGGCCTTCTTGGCTATGGCCCTGTTCCGCCTGTCGGCGGTGACTGCTTCGCGCCGCTGAACTTCCACCCTCCACTCGGCGTTCGACAGGCCCGGTGGCTTCGATGGCGGTGCCCTCGGCTTCCTCTGCTTCGGCTGGGCCACGGCGCCAGTCGCGGTTGCCGCCGCGCGCGGCATGGCGTACTTCTTCGGCGGCATGGCGTGCTTCTTCGCGGCGAGCGGGAGGGGGTTTGGCGGGAGAAAGGGAGAGAATGGCGGGAGGAAGGCGAGCGAGCGGGAGAGATGCGAGGGAAAAGCGTCAAGAAACGGCGGGAAAAGGCCCTCGGGTCGCTTCCAGGGTGGGCCCACGTGCCTTTTTCGCTTGTGCCGGCTCCCCAAGCGCCCCCCAGGGCGCCGGGTTCGGCCTGGATCCGCCGGCACTAGTTTTGGCCCGAGCCGGCGAAAAACGGGCTTCTGGGGGCGCGACTGGGGCCTTTTTTGGCGCCGGCACGGCAAAATCACCTGGGGAGGGCCTGTTGGGGGCGCGGCTGGAGATGCCCTAAGAGTGCGGTGCCGATGCGCGCGCACTACGTGCTGGAAGGAGGCAGTGGCAAGGAGCACGCCCGAGCCTGGATTTGAGACGGTTTGACGAGGTCAAGGTCAGTTTTCCTTTTTTTTGCGAAGTAGTTATATTACGAGGACGGCGCCAGAATCGCATGGCCCACATGACTCGTATCACGCGGCTGGCAGGCGACCGGCCGAAACTTTCGGCCGGCGCGCCGGCGCCTATTACTCCCTTTTTTCAAAACGGAGGCAAAGATTGACTCATCTATTAATTAAGTAGAAAATAATTGCCCAGTTAATTACGGAAAACCGGGCAAAAACCAAAACAACAAGGGCCAAGCCCACTCCCATAGACTGAAACACATAGGGCAAAGCCCACCCTAATCAACGACAAGTCGACTTGCAGCCAGACAACGCAGCTCCGACTCTGACGGAGAACTCAGAAGAACAAAATCAGACACGGATGGCGCCACCGAAAATTGCCGAAAGGGCCACCTACAGTCAATCATCATACACTACAGGGCCCCGCCGCCGCAACTTCGACTCCACAGCAACAATCAACCCGAGGCAAAATCATGGACACGCCGGAGAAGATCCGACTACCCCAACCATTGTCACGTCGTCGACATCGCTCCCACCATCATCGTTGCCACAAGAGTCTGGTCGCCACAGTGATTATCTCGGGGCCGCCGCCCCGACATCCACCGCTCCGTCGCGCCCAGCGCAATCAACCAGCATCGCCTTCCGGGGCCGCCGCCCCGACAGACCACCGCTCCCCTCGAGCAGCAACGCCGCATAACCCAGCTACCCGCAGCCCACGCTGCTCAGGGCAACCGCTCGCAGACCACGAATGTTGCACCACATCCGGGGCCGCCGCCCCGACCACTACTAGGAAAACCCTTACCAGTAGCGCTGGTTTTTTGGCTATTAGTAGCACGGGCAGGCACGCTACTGCTACGGCGCTACATCTATTTTTTAGCAGTAGCATGTGTTTCAACCAGCGCTACTGCTACCTATGTCTAGTAGTAGCGCGCCTCTGCCCATTGCTACTGCTAATAGTAGTAGCGTGGCTATATGACCAACGCTACTGGTAAAGCAGCGTTGCTACTACTCCAAAACCCCATGCTACTACTAGTATTTTCTTTTTTTATTTTGCTATATTCGTATTTTTACAGGTTTTATACAATTACAACATACACATACACTGAAACTATATGAAAAATGAATGTCTCATCATCATCATCGAAGTGGCACAACATAGTCTCATCATATCATCATTATCGAACACAAATGATGTCGATCTCATCATCATCTCGAAATAGCGATACAAGTTAATGATCACATGCTCTTACATTGTCAATGTAGACACATGTTTCATCATCTACCTAAACTATGACATACGAGATAAGAGCAATCACGATGATCAAAAGCGGTATCATGTAGTAGTTTTTGAAGCGGCGCTGGTTCTGAATCCCCTGTTGTGCCATGAATCTCAAGTAACTAGCTTCGGCTTCCGCTCTGCTATCAAACCCTTTCTGGCTTCCGCCGGAGAAGCCAGAGACCTGGGCATGATACTCTGGTCACTCATCATACACACCAGGAACATGCCCTACATACACGGCATACCACTTCCTCGCCATTGTTGATCTATATACCTGTCAGAGATGCACACACACACACACACACACACACA
>NC_041387.1:27647699-27650910 GCF_002162155.2 Triticum dicoccoides
GAATTGAACGAAACAGTTATGAAATAGAAGCAACATATATAGTAAACATAGTTAACAAACACATCGTACCGAAAGTAATTAACTAGAGCGCGGCACCATACATCTAATAGTTTCGTCGTACTGAGACATTCGAAGTTTCGTTGTACAGAGAAAGTAACAAGTAACTAAACAGACACATTGTTTTTAAGCAGTGCACTCTTCCCATCTGTCCATATCCGGGAGGACGGACCCAAGCTTAGTGAAAGGCGTCATGTCCTGACGTTGTAGGCAATGCGGGTTCGGACGTTAGCTCGCGATATTTGGCCACCGTAGAACATCTCATTCTCTTCGAGGACATCTTTCATGATGATGGACGCAATTTCCTACTGGATCCGGTAGAAATCATTTCGAAGTCGATTATCCGGCACGGCTCCAAAGGCTTCGGTCCATGGGTATCGAATGAAGATTTCATGCAAAGTGATTGCACATCCCTTATGTACTCCATCATTAGATGGATGACGTAGAATCCATCGTTCTCACTTCTTGCCCGTTGCTGAATGTAACAGAAGTCAGTCTTGTGGCTGAAACAGACCCCGACCTTATTTGCTTTTTTGCTTTGGATGTAGCCACCCCGCATGATGAAGCCTAGCATAGCTCTGTCCAGAACATACTTTATGTGTGTGTAATCTTTCTTCTGTATGTTCTTCGACGGGTCCAAATACAGAGCGCGGGAGTAACGAGGGTAAAGAACGATGAGAACGGCACGACACCCCCCCCCCTGCGCAAAATACACGATCAAGTTAGCCTCCATGCATGCAAAGTAATCATTGAAATGCACGAAAGGATGTATGTGTTATAGTGCTATCCGCGGATGACTTACCTGGGATGATAAGGTAGGAGAATCGTTTCTTTGTCCTTATTGCTGACCAAGAAATCTTCGATGTACTGAGTCGCATATTGATGGTCCAAAAGGTTGCTTCTCAAGAGAAGAAAGCCAACTCTGGACCTAAGCCTGAAACTGAGTGCTTCTACTGCAAAGGGATTGGTCACTCGAAGCGGAACTGCCCCAAGCATTTGGCGGATAAGAAGGATGGCAAAGTCAAAGGTATATTTGACATACATGTTATTTATGTGTACTATTAACTAATGCTCGCAGTAGCGCCTGGGTATTTGATACTGGTTCTGTTGCTCATATTTACAACTCGAAACAGGGGCTACGAATTAAGTGAAGATTGGCTAAGGACGAGGTGACGATGCGCGTGGGAAATGGTTCCAAAGTCGATGCGATCGCGGTCGGCACGCTACCTCTACATCTACCATCGGGATTAGTTTTAGACCTGAATAATTGTTATTTGGTGCCAGCGTCGAGCATGAACATTATATCTGGATCTTGTTTAATGCAAGACGGTTATTCATTTAAATAAAAGAATAATGGTTATTCTATTTATATGAGTAATATCTTTTATGGTCATGCACCCTTGTTGAGTGGTCTATTTTTTGAATCTCGATAGTAGTGATACACATATTCATAGTATTGAAGCCAAAAGATATAAGTTCAATATGATAGTGCAACTTATTTTTGGCACTGCCGTTTGGGTCATATCGGTGTAAAGCGCATGAAGAAACTGCTGATGGTCTTTTGGAATCACTTCATTATGAATCACTTGGTGCTTGCGAACCGTGCCTTATGGGCAAGATGACTAAAACTCCATTCTCTGGAACAATGGAACGAGCTACTAACTTATTGGAAATAATACATACCGATGTATGCGGACCAATGAGTATTGAGGATCGTGGTGGGTATCGTTATTTTCTTACCTTCACAAATGATTTGAGCTGATATGGTTATATCTACTTAATAAAGCATAAATTTGAAACATTTGAAAAGTTTAAAGAATTTCAGAGTGAAGTGGAAAATCATCGTAACAAGAAAATAAAGTTTCTATGATCTGATCGTGGAGGAGAATATTTGAGTTACGAGTTTGGTCTTCATTTGAAACAACATGGGATAGTTTCACAACTGACGCCACCTGGAACACCACAGCGAAATGGTGTGTCCGAATGTCGTAACCGTACTTTATTGGATATGGTGCAATCTATGATGTCTCGTATTGATTTACCGCTATCGTTTTGGGGTTATGCTTTAGAGACGGCTGCATTCACTTTAAATAGGGCACCATCAAAATCCGTTGAGACAGTGCCTTATGAACTGTGTGAAGGAAATATGCCCTAGAGACAATAATAAAGTTATTATTTATTTCCTTATATCATGATAAATGTTTATTATTCATGCTAGAATTGTATTAACCAGAAACATAATACTTGTGTGAATACATAGACAAACAGAGTGTCACTAGTATGCCTCTACTTGACTAGCTCGTTGATCAAAGATGGTTATGTTTCCTGACCATAGACATGTGTTGTCATTTGATTAACGGGATCACATCATTAGGAGAATGATGTGATTGACTTGACCCATTCCGTTAGCTTAGCACTTGATCGTTTGGTTTTCTGCTATTGCTTTCTTCATGACTTATACATGTTCCTATGACTATGAGATTATGCAACTCCCGTTTACCGGAGGAACACTTTGTGTGCTACCAAACGTCACAACGTAACTGGGTGATTATAAAGGTGCTCTACAGGTGTCTCTGAAGGTACTTGTTGGGTTGGCGTATTTCGAGATTAGGATTTGTCACTCCGATTATCGGAGAGGTATCTCTGGGCCCTCTCAGTAATGCACATCACTTAAGCCTTGCAAGCATTGTAACTGATGAGTTAGTTGTGAGATGATATATTACGGAACGAGTAAAGAGACTTGCCAGTAACGAGATTGAACTAGGTATTGAGATACCGACGATCGAATCTCGGGCAAGTAACATACCGATGACAAAGGGAACAACGTATGTCGTTATGCGGTTTGACCGATAAAGATCTTCGTAGAATATGTAGGAGCCAATATGAGCATCCAGGTTCCGCTATTGGTTATTGACCGGAAACAGTTCTAGGTCATGTCTACATAGTTCTCGAACCCGTAGGGTCCACACGCTTAACGTTGCGATGACAGTTTTATTATGAGTTTATAAGTTTTGATGTACCGAAGGTTGTTCGGAGTTCCGGATGTGATCACGGACATGACGAGGAGTCTCGAAATGGTCGAGACATAAAGATTGATATATTGGACGACTATATTCGGACACCGGAAGTGTTCCGGGTGATTTCGGAGAAAACC
>NC_041387.1:27651258-27666855 GCF_002162155.2 Triticum dicoccoides
GGCGCCCCCCTTGCCTTTCCCCTCTCCCACTCCTTCCTTCCCCCTCCTTCTTGGACTAGGAAAGGGAGGGGCAAACCTACTCCTCCTAGGGCGCGCCACCCCCTTGGCCGGCCCCCTCCTCCTCCCCCCCTTTACATACAGAGGAGGGGGCACCTCTAGACACACAAGTTGATCCTCGTGATCGTTCCTTAACCGTGTGCGGTGCCCCCCCTCCACCATATTCCACCTCGGTCATATCGTTGCGGTGCTTAGGCGAAGCCCTGCGTCGGTAGAACATCGTCATCATCACCATGCCGTCGTGCTGACGGAACTCATCCCCGACACCCTGCTGGATCGGAGTCCGGGGATCGTCATCGAGCTGAACGTGTGCTGAACTCGGAGGTGCCGTACATTCGGTACTTGGATCGGTCGGATCGTGAAGACGTACGACTACATCAACTGCATTGTCATAACGCTTCCGCTATCGGTCTACGAGGGTACGTAGACAATACTCTCCCCTCTCGTTGCTATGCATCACCATGATCTTGCATGTGCGTAGGAAATTTTTGAAATTACTACGTTCCCCAACAGTGGTATCCGAGCCTAGGTTTTATGCGTTGATGTTATATGCACGAATAGTACACAAGTAAGTTGTGGGCGATACAATTCATACTGCTTACCAGCATGTCATACTTTGGTTCGGTGGTATTGTTGGATGAAGCGGCCCGGACCGACATTACGTGTACGCTTACGCGAGACTGGTTCTACCGACGTGCTTTGCACACAGGTGGCTGGCGGGTGTCAGTTTCTCCAACTTTAGTTGAACCTAGTGGTGCTACGCCCGGTCCTTGCGAAGGTTAAAACAGCACCAACTTGACAAACTATCGTTGTGGTTTTGGTGCGTAGGTAAGAACGGTTCTTGCTAAGCCCGTAGCAGCCACGTAAAACTTGCAACAACAAAGTAGAGGACGTCTAACTTGTTTTTGCAGGGCATGTTATGATGTGATATGGTCAAGACGTGATGCTATATTTTATTGTATGAGATGATCATGTTTTGTAACCGAAGTTATCGGCAACTGGCAGGAGCCATATGGTTGTCGCTTTATTGTATGAAATGCAAACGCCCTGTAATTGCTTTACTTTATCACTAAGCGGTAGCGATAGTCGTAGAAGCAATAGACGACGTAAACGACAACGATGCTACGACGGAGATCAAGGTGTCGCGCCGGTGACGATGGTGATCATGGAGGTGCTTCGAAGATGGAGATCACAAGCACAAGATGATGATGGCCATATCATATCACTTATATTGATTGCATGTGATGTTTATCTTTTATGCATCTTATCTTGCTTTGATTGACGGTAGCATTTTAAGATGATCTCTCACTAATTATCAAGAAGTGTTCTCCCTGAGTATGCACCGTTGCCAAAGTTCGTCGTGCCCAGACACCACGTGATGATCGGGTGTGATAAGCTCTACGTCCATCTACAACGGGTGCAAGCCAGTTTTGCACACGCGGAATACTCAGGTTAAACTTGACGAGCCTAGCATATGCAGATATGGCCTCAAAACACGGAGATCGAAAGGTCGAGCGTGAATCATATAGTAGATATGATCAACATAATGATGTTCACCATTGAAAGCTACTCCATTTCACGTGATGATCGGTTATGGTTTAGTTGATTTGGATCACGTGATCACTTAGAGAATTAGAGGGATGTTTTTCTAAGTGGGAGTTCTTAAGTAATATGATTAATTGAACTTAAATTTATCATGAACTTAGTACATGATAGTATCTTGCTTGTCTATGTTGATTGTAGATAGATGGCCCGTGCTGTTGTTCCGTTAAATTTTAATGCGTTCCTTGAGAAAGCAAAGTTGAAAGATGATGAGAGCAATTACACGGACTGGGTCTGTAACTTGAGGATTATCCTCATTGCTGCATAGAAGAATTACGTCCTGGAAGCACCATTGGGTGCCAGGCCTGCTGCAGATGCAACTGACGACGTTAAGAACGTCTGGCAGAGCAAAGCTGATGACTACTCGATAGTTCAGCGTGCCATGCTTTACGGCTTAGAACCGGGACTTCAACGACGTTTTGAGCGTCATGGAGAATATGAGATGTTCCAGGAGTTGAAGTTAATATTTCAAGCAAATGCCCGGATTGAGAGATATGAAATCTCCAATAAGTTCTATAGCTGCAAGATGGAGGAGAATAGTTCTGTCAGTGAGCATATACTCAAGATGTCTGGGTATAATAATCACTTGATTCAACTGGGAGTTAATCTTCTGGATGATAGCGTCATTGACAGAATTCTCCAATCACTGCCACCAAGCTACAAGAGCTTCGTGATGAACTATAACATGCAAGGGATGGATAGGACGATTCCCGAGCTCTTCGCAATGCTAAAAGTTGCGGAGGTAGAAATCAAGAAGGAGCATCAAGTGTTGATGGTCAACAAGACCACTAGTTTCAAGAAAAAGGGTAAAGGGAAGAAGAAGGGGAACTTCAAGAAGAACAGCAAGCAAGTTGCTGCTCAGGAGAAGAAACCCAAGTCTGGACCTAAGCCTGAAACTGAGTGCTTCTACTACAAGTAGACTGGTCACTGGAAGCGGAACTGCCCCAAGTATTTGGCGGATAAGAAGGATGGCAAGGTGAACAAAGGTATATGTGATATACATGTTATTGATGTGTACCTTACTAGAGCTCGAAGTAGCACCTGGGTATTTGATACTGGTTCAGTTGCTAATATTTGCAACTCGAAACAGGGACTACAGATTAAGTGAACTCTGGCAAAGGACGAGGTGACGATGCGCGTGGGAAATGGTTCCAAAGTCGATGTGATTGCGGTCGGCACGCTACCTCTACATCTACCTTCGGGATTAGTATTAGACCTAAATAATTGTTATTTGGTGCCAGCATTAAGCATGAACATTATATCTGGATCTTGTTTGATGCGAGACGGTTATTCATTTAAATCAGAGAATAATGGTTGTTCTATTTATATGATTAATATATTTTATGGTCATGCACCCTTGAAGAGTGGTCTATTTTTGATGAATCTCGATAGTAGTGATACACATATTCATAATGTTGAAGCCAAAAGATGCAGAGTTGATAATGATAGTGCAACTTATTTGTGGCACTGCCATTTAGGTCATATCGGTGTAAAGTGCATGAAGAAACTCCATACTGATGGACTTTTGGAACCACTTGATTATGAATCACTTGGTACTTGTGAACCATGCCTCATGGGCAAGATGACTAAAACGTCGTTCTCCGGTACTATGGAGAGAGCAACAAATTTGTTGGAAATCATACATACAGATGTATGTGGTCCGATGAATGTTGAGGCTCGTGGCGGATATCGTTATTTTCTCACCTTCACAGATGATTTAAGCAGATATGGGTATATCTACTTGATGAAACATAAGTCTGAAACATTTGAAAAGTTCAAAGAATTTCAGAGTGAAGTTGAAAATCATCGTAACAAGAAAATAAAGTTTCTACGATCTGATCGTGGAGGAGAATATTTGAGTTACGAGTTTGGTCTACATTTGAAACAATGCGGAATAGTTTCGCAACTCACACCACTCAGAACACCACAGCGTAATGGTGTGTCCGAACGTCGTAATCGTACTTTACTAGATATGGTGCGATCTATGATGTCTCTTACTGAGTTACCGCTGTCGTTTTGGGGTTATGCTTTGGAGACAGCTACATTCACGTTAAATAGGGCACCATCGAAATCTGTTGAGACGATGCCTTATGAACTATGGTTTGGCAAGAAACCAAAGTTGTCGTTTCTGAAAGTTTGGGGCTGCGATGCTTATGTGAAAAAGCTTCAACCTGATAAGCTCGAACCCAAATCGGAGAAATGTGTCTTCATAGGATACCCAAAGGAGACTGTTGGTGTTGGGGAACGTTGCAGAAAATTAAAATTTTTCCTACGGTTTCACCAAGATCCATCTATGAGTTCATCTAAGCAACGAGTCTAGGGAGAGAGTTTGCATCTACATACCACTTGTAGATCGCGTGCGGAAGCTTGCAAGGTGATGATGTAGTCGTACTCGACGTGATCCAAATCACCGATGACCAGCGCCGAACGGACGGCACCTCCGCGTTCAACACACGTACGGGACGGGAGACGTCTCCTCCTTCTTGATCCAGCAAGGGGGGAGGAGAGGTTGATGAAGATCCAGCAGCACGACGGCGTGGTGGTGGATGCAGGGTGTCACAGCAGCAGGGCTTCGCCGAGACTACGAGGGAGAGACGTAACGGGGGGAGGTGGAGGCGCCAGGGGCTGGTGTATGAAGTCCCTCCTCTCCCCCACTATATATAGGGGTGCCAAGGGGGGGCGCCGGCCCTAGTAGATGAGATCTACTAGGGGGGGCGGCGGCCTAGGGGAGGTTTCCCTCCCCCCCAAGGCACCTAGGGGTGCCTTCCACCACTAGGACTCCTCCTAGGGGGAAACCCTAGGCGCATGGGCCTATAGGGGCTGGTGCCCTTGGCCCATGATGGCCAAGGCGCACCCCCTACAGCCCATGTGGCCCCCCGGGACAGGTGGCCCCACCCGGTGGACCCCCGGGACCCTTCCGGTGGTCCCGGTACAATACCGATAACCCCGAAACTTGTCCCGATGCCCGAAATAGCACTTCCTATATATAATTCTTTACCTCCGGACCATTCCGGAACTCCTCGTGACGTCCGGGATCTCATCCGGGACTCCGAACAACATTTGGGTTTCTGCATATCCATATCTTCATAACCCTAGCGTCACCGAACCTTAAGTGTGTAGACCCTACGGGTTCGGGAGACATGCAGACATGACCGAGACGCTCTCAGTCAATAACCATCAGCGGGATCTGGATACCCATGATGGCTCCCACATGCTCCTCGATGTTGTCATCGGATGAACCACTATGTCGAGGATTCGATCAAACCCTGTATGCAATTCCCTTTGTCAATCGGTACGTTACTTGCCCGAGACTCGATCGTCGGTATCCCAATACCTTGTTCAGTCTCGTTACCGGCAAGTCACTTTACTCGTACCGTAATGCATGATCCCGTGTCCAACACCTTGGTCACATTGAGCTCAATATGATGATGCATTACCGAGTGGGCCCAGAGATACCTCTCCGTCATACGGAGTGACAAATCCCAGTCTCGATCCGTGTCAACCCAACAGCTACTTTCGGAGATACCTGTAATGTACCTTTATAGTCACCCAGTTACGTTGTGACGTTTGGTACACCCAAGGCACTCTTACGGTATCCGGGAGTTACACGATCTCATGGTCGAAGGAAGGGATACTTGACACTTGCAAAGCTCTAGCAAAACGAACTACACGATCTTTTATGCTATGCTTAGGATTGGGTCTTGTCCATCACATCATTCTCCTAATGATGTGATCCCGTTATCAACTACATCCAATGTCCATAGTCAGGAAACCATGACTATCTGTTGATCACAACGAGCTGGTCAACTAGAGGCTTACCAGGGACATAGTGTGGTCTTAAGTATTCACACGTGTATTACGATTTCCGGATAATACAGTTATAGCATGAATACAAGACAATTATCATGAACAATGAAATATAATAATACTTTTATTATTGCCTCTAGGGCATATTTCCAACAGTCTCCCACTTGCACTAGAGTCACTAATCTAGTTACATTGTGATGAATCGAACACCCATAGAGTTCTGGTGTTGATCATGTTTTGCACGCGAGAGAGGTTTAGTCAGCGGATCTGCGACATTCAGATCCGTGTGCACTTTGCAAATCTCTATGTCTCCATCTTGAACATTTTCACGGATGGAGTTGAAACGACGCTTGATGTGCCTGGTCTTCTTGTGAAACCTGGGCTCCTTTGCGAGGGCAATAGCTCCAGTGTTGTCACAGAAGAGTTTGATCGGCCCCGACGCATTGGGTATGACTCCTAGGTCGGTGATGAACTCCTTCACCCAAATCGCTTCATGTGCTGCCTCCGAGGCTGCCATGTACTCCGCTTCACACGTAGATCCCGCCATGACGCTCTGCTTGCAGCTGCACCAGCTTACTGCTCCACCATTCAACATATACACGTATCTGGTTTGTGACTTGGAGTCATCCAGATCTGAGTCGAAGCTAGCGTCGACGTAACCCTTTACGACGAGCTCTTCGTCTCCTCCATAAACGAGAAACATGTCCTTTGTCCTTTTCAGGTACTTCAGGATATTCTTGACCGCTGTCCAGTGTTCCTTGCCGGGATTACTTTGGTATCTTGCTACCAAACTTACGGCAAGGTTTACATCGGGTCTGGTACACAGCATGGCATACATAATAGATCCTATGGCTGAAGCATAGGGGATGACACTCATCTCTTCTTTATCTTTTGCCGTGGTCGGTGACTGAGCTGAGCTCAGTCTCATACCTTGTAACATAGGCAAGAACCCCTTCTTGGACTGATCCATTCTGAATCTCTTCAAAATCTTATCAAGGTATGTGCTTTGTGAAAGACCTATGAGGCGTCTCGATCTATCTCTATAGATCTTGATGCCTAATATATAAGCAGCTTCTCCAAGGTCCTTCATTGAAAAACACTTATTCAAGTAGGCCTTTATGCTGTCCTGAAATTCTATATTATTTCCCATCAGGAGTATGTCATCTACATATAATATGAGAAATGCTACAGAGCTCCCACTCACTTTCTTGTAAACGCAGGCTTCTCCATAAGTCTGCATAAACCCAAACGCTTTGATCATCTCATCAAAGCGAATGTTCCAACTCCGAGATGCTTGCACCAGTCCATAAATGGATCGCTGGAGCTTGCATACTTTGTTAGCGTTCCGAGGATCGACAAAACCTTCCGGCTGCATCATATACAGTTCTTCCTTAAGATGCCCGTTAAGGAATGCTGTTTTGACGTCCATCTGCCATATCTCATAATCATAGTATGCGGCAATTGCTAACATGATTCGGACGGACTTTAGCTTCGCTACGGGAGAGAATGTCTCGTCGTAGTCAATCCCTTGAACCTGTCGATAACCCTTAGCGACAAGTCGAGCTTTATAGATGGTAACATTACCATCCGCGTCCGTCTTCTTCTTAAAGATCCATTTGTTTTCTATCGCTCGCCGATCATCGGGCAAGTCCGTCAAAGTCCATACTTTGTTTTCATACATGGATTCTATCTCGGATTTCATGGCTTCAAGCCATTTGTTGGAATCCGGGCCCGCCATTGCTTCTTCATAGTTCGAAGGTTCATTGTTGTCTAACAACATGATTTCCAGGACAGGGTTGCCGTACCACTCTGGTGCGGAACGTGTCCTTGTGGACCTACGAAGTTCAGCAGTAACTTGATCCGAAGTACCTTGATCATTATCATGGTTTTCCTCTTCAGTTGGTGTGGGCATCACAGGAACGGTTTCCTATGCTGCGTCACTATCCCGCCCAAGAGGTAGTACTTCATCGAGTTCTACTTTTCTCCCACTTACTTCTTTCGAGAGAAACTCTTTTTCCAGAAAGCATCCGTTCTTGGCAACAAAAATCTTGCCTTCGGATCTTAAGTAGAAGGTATACCCTACAGTTTCCTTAGGGTATCCTATGAATACGCATTTTTCCG
The DNA here is from genome assembly GCF_002162155.2 of Triticum dicoccoides. NCBI lineage: Eukaryota > Viridiplantae > Streptophyta > Magnoliopsida > Poales > Poaceae > Triticum > Triticum dicoccoides. Next base: position 27,658,846 of record NC_041387.1, read on the forward strand.
ACTTGGGTTCGAGCTTTTCAGGTTGAAGTTTCTTGACATAAGCTTCGCATCCCCAAACTTTTAGAAACGACAGCTTAGGTTTCTTTCCAAACCATAATTCATACGGTGTCGTCTCAACGGATTTAGACGGTGCCCTATTTAAAGTGAATGTAGCTGTCTCTAGAGCGTATCCCCAAAATGATAGCGGTAAATCGGTAAGAGACATCATAGACCGCACCATATCCAATAGAGTGCGATTACGACGTTCGGACACACCGTTTCGCTGAGGTGTTCCAGGCGGCGTGAGCTGTGAAATGATTCCACATTTCTTTAAGTGTGTACCAAATTCGTGACTTAAGTATTCTCCTCCACGATCTGATCGTAAGAATTTTATCTTTCGGTCACGTTGATTCTCCACCTCATTCTGAAATTCCTTGAACTTTTCAAAGGTCTCAGACTTGTGTTTCATTAAGTAGACATACCCATATCTACTCAAGTCATCTGTGAGAGTGAGAACATAACGATGTCCTCCGCGAGCCTCAACGCTCATTGGACCGCACACATCGGTATGTATGATTTCCAACAAGTTGGTTGCTCGCTCCATTGTTCCGGAGAACGGAGTCTTGGTCATTTTGCCCAAGAGGCATGGTTCGCACGTGTCAAACGATTCATAATCAAGAGACTCTAAAAGTCCATCGGCATGGAGCTTCTTCATGCGCTTGACACCAATGTGACCAAGGCGGCAGTGCCACAAGTATGTGGGACTATCGTTATCAACTTTAAATATTTTGGCATCTACACTATGAACATGTGTAATATTACGCTCGAGATTCATTAAGAATAAACCATTGACCATCGGAGCATGACCATAAAACATATCTCTCATATAAATCGAACAACCATTATTCTCAGACTTAAATGAGTAGCCATCTCGTATTAAACGAGATCCTGATACAATGTTCATGCTCAAACTTGGCACTAAATAACAATTATTAAGGTTCAAAACTAATCCCGTAGGTAAATGTAGAGGCAGCGTGCCGACGGCGATCACATCGACTTTGGAACCATTCCCGACGCGCATCGTCACCTCGTCCTTTGCCAGTCTCCGTTTATTCCGCAGCTCCTGCTGTGAGTTACAAATATGAGCAACGGCACCGGTATCAAATACCCAGGAGTTACTACGATTACTGGTAAGGTACACATCAATCACATGTATATCAAATATACCTTTGGTGTTGCCGGCCTTCTTATCCGCTAAGTATTTGGGGCAGTTCCGCTTCCAGTGACCCTTCCCCTTACAATAAAAGCACTCAGTCTCAGGCTTGGGTCCATTCTTTGACTTCTTCCCGGTAACTGGCTTACCAGGCGCGGCAACATCTTTGCCGTCCTTCTTGAAGTTCTTCTTACCCTTGCCCTTCTTGAACTTAGTGGTCTTATTGACCATCAACACTTGATGTTCTTTCTTGATTTCAGCCTCTGCTGACTTCAGCATCGAGAACACTTCAGGAATGGTCTTTTCCATTCCCTGCATGTTGTAGTTCATCACAAAGCTCTTGTAGCTTGGTGGGAGCGACTGGAGGATTCTGTCAATGACCGCCTCATCTGGGAGGTTAATGTTCAGCTGGGTCATACGGTTGTGCAACCCAGACATCTTCAGGATGTGCTCACTGACAGAACTGTTTTCCTCCATCTTACAACTGTAGGACTTGTCGGAGACATCATATCTCTCAACCCGGGCATGAGCTTGGAAAACTAGTTTCAGCTCTTCGAACATCTCATATGCTCCGTGATGCTCAAAACGCTTTTGGAGCCCCGGTTCTAAGCTGTAAAGCATGCCGCACTGAACGAGGGAGTAATCATCAGCGCGAGACTGCCAAGCATTCATAATGTCTTGGTTCTCTGGGACGGGAGCGTCACCTAGCGGTCCTTCTAGGACATATTGTTTCCTGGCAGCTATGAGGATGATCCTCAGGTTCCGGACCCAGTCCGTATAGTTGCTGCCATCATCTTTCAGCTTGGTTTTCTCTAGGAACGCGTTGAAGTTCATGTTGACATTAGCGTTGGCCATTGATCTACAAGACATATTTGCAAAGGTTTTAGACTAAGTTCATGATAATAAAGTTCTAATCAAATTATGAACTTCCACTTAGATTAGACATCCCTTTAGTCATCTAAGTGTTACACGATCCGAGTCGACTAGCCCGTGTCCGATCATCATGTGAGACGGACTAGTCATCGTCGGTGAACATTTTCATGTTGATCGTATCTTCCATACGACTCGTGTTCGACCTTTCGGTCTCCGTGTTCCGAGGCCATGTCTGCACATGCTAGGCTCGTCAAGTTAACCCTAAGTGTTTTCGCTGTGTAAAACTGTCTTACACCCATTGTATGTGAACGTAAGAATCCATCACACCCGATCATCACGTGGTGCTTAGAAACGACGAACTGTAGCAACGGTGCACAGTTAGGGGAGAACACTTCTTGAAATTTTATAAGGGATCATCTTATTTACTATCGTCGTCCTAAGTCAACAAGATGCATAATACATAATAAACATCACATGCAATTATATAGTTGTGACATGATATGGCCAATATCATATAGCTCCATTGATCTTCATCTTCGGGGCTCCATGATCATCTTGTCACCGGCTTGACACCATGATCTCCATCATCATGATCTCCATCATCGTGTCTTCATGAAGTTGTCACGCCAACGACTACTTCTACTTCTATGACTAACGTTTAGCAATAAAGTAAAGTAGTTTACATGACGTTATTCAATGACACGCAGGTCATAAAAAATAATGACAACTCCTATGGCTCCTGCCGGTTGTCATACTCATCGACATGCAAGTCGTGAATCCTATTACAAAGAACATGATCTCATACATCACAATTCATCATTCATCACAACTTCTGGCCATATCACATCACATGATCAATCGCTGCAAAAACAAGTTAGACGTCCTCTAATTGTTGTTGCATCTTTTACGTGGCTGCAATTGGGTTCTAGCAAGAACGTTTTCTTACCTACGAATCACCACAACGTGATTTTGTCAACTTCTATTTACCCTTCATAAGGGCCCTGTTCATCGATTCCGCTCCAACTAAGGTGGGAGAGACAGACACCCGCCAGCCACCTTATGCAACTTGTGCATGTCAGTCGGTGGAACCGGTCTCACGTAAGCGTACGTGTAAGGTTGGTCCGGGCCGCTTCATCCCACAATACCGTTGAGCAAGAAAAGACTAGTAGAGGAAAGTAAGATGACAAAATCCACGCCCACAACAAAGTTGTGTTCTACTCGTGCAAAGAGAACTACGCATAGACCTAGCTCTGATACCACTGTTGGGGAACGTTGCAGAAAATTAAAATTTTTCCTACGGTTTCACCAAGATCCATCTATGAGTTCATCTAAGCAACGAGTCTAGGGAGAGAGTTTGCATCTACATACCACTTGTAGATCGCGTGCGGAAGCTTGCAAGGTGATGATGTAGTCGTACTCGACGTGATCCAAATCACCGATGACCAGCGCCGAACGGACGGCACCTCCGCGTTCAACACATGTACGGGACGGGAGATGTCTCCTCCTTCTTGATCCAGCAAGGGGGAAGGAGAGGTTGATGAAGATCTAGCAGCACGACGGCGTGGTGGTGGATGCAGGGTGTCACAGCAGCAGGGCTTCGCCGAGACTACGAGGGAGAGACGTAACGGGGGGAGGTGGAGGCGCCAGGGGCTGGTGTATGAAGTCCCTCCTCTCCCCCACTATATATAGGGGTGCCAAGGGGGGGGCGCCGGCCCTAGTAGATGAGATCTACTAGGGGGGCGGCGGCCTAGGGGAGGTTTCCCTCCCCCCCAAGGCACCTAGGGGTGCCTTCCACCACTAGGACTCCTCCTAGGGGGAAACCCTAGGCGCATGGGCCTATAGGGGCTGGTGCCCTTGGCCCATGATGGCCAAGGCGCATCCCCTACAGCCCATGTGGCCCCCCGGGACAGGTGGCCCCACCCGGTGGACCCCCGGGACCCTTCCGGTGGTCCCGGTACAATACCGATAACCCCGAAACTTGTCCCGATGCTCGAAATAGCACTTCCTATATATAATTCTTTACCTCCGGACCATTCCGGAACTCCTCGTGATGTCCGGGATCTCATCCGGGACTCCGAACAAAATTCGGGTTTCTGCATATACATATCTTCATAACCCTAGCGTCACCGAACCTTAAGTGTGTAGACCCTACGGGTTCGGGAGACATGCAGACATGACCGAGACGCTCTCAGTCAATAACCATCAGCGGGATCTGGATACCCATGATGGCTCCCATACGCTCCTCGATGTTGTCATCGGATGAACCACTATGTCGAGGATTCGATCAAACCCTGTATGCAATTCCCTTTGTCAATCGGTACGTTACTTGCCCGAGACTCGATCGTCGGTATCCCAATACCTTGTTCAGTCTCGTTACCGGCAAGTCACTTTACTCGTACCGTAATGCATGATCCCGTGTCCAACACCTTGGTCACATTGAGCTCAATATGATGATGCATTACCGAGTGGGCCCAGAGATACCTCTCCGTCATACGGAGTGACAAATCCCAGTCTCGATCCGTGTCAACCCAACAGCTACTTTCGGAGATACCTGTAATGCACCTTTATAGTCACCCAGTTACGTTGTGACGTTTGATACACCCAAGGCACTCTTACGGTATCCGGGAGTTACACGATCTCATGGTCGAAGGAAGAGATACTTGACACTTGCAAAGCTCTAGCAAAACGAACTACACGATCTTTTATGCTATGCTTAGGATTGGGTCTTGTCCATCACATCATTCTCCTAATGATGTGATCCCGTTATCAACGACATCCAATGTCCATAGTCAGGAAACCATGACTATCTGTTGATCACAACGAGCTGGTCAACTAGAGGCTTACCAGGGACATAGTGTGGTCTAAGTATTCACACGTGTATTACGATTTCCGGATAATACAGTTATAGCATGAATAAAGACAATTATCATGAACAATGAAATATAATAATACTTTTATTATTGCCTCTAGGGCATATTTCCAACAGTTGGGTATACCTTTTATCATAGATCCGAAGGCAAGACATTCGTTGCTAAGAATGGATCCTTTCTAGAGAAGGAGTTTCTCTCGAAAGAAGTTTGTGGGAGGAAAGTAGAACTTGATGAGGTAACTGTACCTGCTCCCTTATTGGAAAGTGGTTCATCACAGAAACCGGTTCCTGTGACGTCTACACCAATTAGTGAGGAAGTTAATGATGATGATCATGAAACTTCAGATCAAGTTGTTACTGAACCTCGTAGATCAACCAGAATAAAAACCGCACCAGAGTGGTACGGTAATCCTATTCTGGAAGTCATGTTACTAGACCATGATAAACCTACAAACTATGAAGAAGTAATGGTGAGCCCAAATTCCGCAAAATGGCTTGAGGCCATGAAATCTGAGATGGGATCCATGTATGAGAACAAAGTGTGGACTTTGGTTGACTTGCCCAATGATCGGCAAGCAATTGAAAATAAATGGATCTTCAAGAAGAAGACTGACGCTGAGGGTAATGTTACTATCTACAAAGCTCGACTTGTCGCAAAAGGTTTTCGACAAGTTCAAGGGATTGACTACGATGAGACCTTCTCACCCGTATCGATGCTTAAGTCTGTCCGAATCATGTTAGCGATTGCCGCATTTTATGATTATGAAATATGGCAGATGGATGTCAAAACTACATTCCTGAACGGGTTTCTGGAAGAAGAGTTGTACATGATGCAGCCAGAAGGTTTTGTTGATCCAAAGGGAGCTAACAAAGTGTGCAAGCTCCGGCGATCCATTTATGGACTGGTGCAATCCTCTCAGAGTTGGAATAAACGTTTTGATAGTGTGATCAAAGCATTTGGTTTTGTACAGACTTTTGGAGAAGCCTGTATTTACAAGAAAGTGACTGGGAGCTCTGTAGCATTTCTGATATTATATGTGGATGACATATTGCTGATTGGAAATGATATAGAATTTCTGGATAGCATAAAAGGATACTTGAATAAGAGTTTTTCAATGAAAGACCTCGGTGAAGCTGCTTACATATTGGGCATTAAGATCTATATAGATAGATCAAGACGCTTAATTGGACTTTCACAAAGCACATACCTTGACAAAGTTTTGAAGAAGTTCAAAATGGATCAAGCAAAGAAAGGGTTCTTGCCTGTGTTACAAGGTGTGAAGTTGAGTAAGACTCAAAGCCCGGCCACTGCAGAAGATAGAGAGAAAATGAAAGATGTTCCCTATGCTTCAGCCATAGGCTCTATCATGTATGCAATGTTGTGTACCAGACCTGATGTGTGCCTTGCTATAAGTCTAGCAGGGAGGTACCAAAGTAATCCAAGAGTGGATCACTGGACAGCGGTCAAGAACATCCTGAAATACCTGAAAAGGACTAAGGATATGTTTCTCATTTATGGAGGTGACAAAGAGCTCATCGTAAATGGTTACATTGATGCAAGCTTTGACACTGATCCGGATGATTCTAAATCGCAAACCGGATACGTGTTTACATTGAACGGTGGAGCTGTCAGTTGGTGCAGTTCTAAACAAAGCGTCGTGGCGGTATCTACATGTGAAGCGGAGTACATAGCTGCTTCGGAAGCAGCAAATGAAGGAGTCTGGATGAAGGAGTTCATATCCGATCTAGGTGTCATACCTAGTGCATCGGGTCCAATGAAAATCTTTTGTGACAATACTGGTGCAATTGCCTTGGCGAAGGAATCCAGATTTCACAAGAGAACCAAGCACATCAAGATACACTTCAATTCCATCTGGGATCTAGTCCAGGTGGGAGACATAGATATTTGCAAGATACATACGGATCTGCATGTCACAGACCCGCTGACTAAGCCTCTTCCACGAGCAAAACATGATCAACACCAAGACTCCATGGGTGTTAGAATCATTACTATGTAATCTAGATTATTGACTCTAGTGCAAGTGGGAGACTGAAGGAAATATGCCCTAGAGGCAATAATAAAGTTATTATTCATTTCCTTATATCATGATAAATGTTTATTATTCATGCTAGAATTGTATTAACCGAAAACATAGTACTTGTGTGAATACATAGACAAACAGAGTGTCACTAGTATGCCTCTACTTGACTAGCTCGTTGATCAAAGATAGTTATGTTTCCTGACCATAGACATGTGTTGTCATTTGATTAACGGTATCACATCATTAGAAGAATGATGTGATTGACTTGACCCATTCCGTTAGCTTAGCACTTGATCGTTTAGTTTTCTGCTATTGCTTTCTTCATGACTTATACATGTTCCTATGACTATGAGATTATGCAACTCCCGTTTACCGGAGGAACACTTTGTGTGCTACCAAACGTCACAACGCAACTGGGTGATTATAAAGGTGCTCTACAGGTGTCTCTGAAGGTACTTGTTGGGTTGGCGTATTTCGAGATTAGGATTTGTCACTCCGATTGTCGGAGAGGTATCTCTGGGCCCTCTCGGTAATGCACATCACTTAAGCCTTGCAAGCATTGCAACTAATGAGTTAGTTGTGAGATGATGTATTACGGAATGAGTAAAGAGACTTGCGAGTAACAAGATTGAACTAGGTATTGAGATACCGATGATCGAATCTCGGGCAAGTAACATACCGATGACAAAGGGAACAACATATGTCGTTATGCGGTTTGACCGATAAAGATCTTGGTAGAATATGTAGGAGCCAATATGAGCATCCAGGTTCCGGTATTGGTTATTGACCGGAAACAGTTCTAGGTCATGTCTACATAGTTCTCGAACCCATAGGGTCCGCACGTTTAACGTTACGATGACAGTTTTATTATGAGTTTATAAGTTTTGATGTATCGAAGGTTGTTCAGAGTCCCGGATGTGATCACGGACATGACGAGGAGTCTCGAAATGGTCGAGACATAAAGATTGATATATTGGACGATTATATTCGGACACCGGAAGTGTTCCGGGTGATTTCGGAGAAAACCGGAGTGT
>NC_041387.1:27667121-27716749 GCF_002162155.2 Triticum dicoccoides
CCCTAGTGGAGAAAGAGAGGGGCTGGCCAGGGCAAGAGGTGCGCCCCCTCCCCTTGAGTCCGAATAGGACAAGGAAGGGGGGGGCGGCGCCCCCCTTGCCTTTCCCCTCTCCCACTCCTTCCTTCCCCCTCCTTCTTGGACTAGGAAAGGGAGGGGCAAACCTACTTGGAGTAGGTTTCCCCCTCCTAGGGCGCACCACCCCCTTGGCCGGCCCCCTCCTCCTCCCCCCCTTTATATACGGAGGAGGGGGGCACCTCTAGACACACAAGTTGATCCTCGTGATCGTTCCTTAGCCATGTGCGGTGGCCCCCCTCCACCATATTCCACCTCGGTCATATGGTTGCGGTGCTTAGGCGAAGCCCTGCATCGGTAGAACATCATCATCGTCACCACGCCGTCGTGTTGACGGAACTCATCCCCGACACCCTGCTGTATCGGAGTCCGGGGATCGTCATCGAGCTGAACGTGTGCTGAACTCGGAGGTGCCGTACGTTCGGTACTTGGATCGGCCGGATCGTGAAGACGTACGACTACATCAACCGCATTTTCATAACACTTCCGCTATCGGTCTACGAGGGTACGTAGACAATACTCTCCCCTCTCGTTGCTATGCATCACCATGATCTTGCGTATGCGTAGGAAATTTTTGAAATTACTACGTTCCCCAACACTATGCATCACCATAGGTTCTATCATGTATGCTATGCTGTGTACCAGACCTGATGTGTGCCTTGCTATAATTTTAGCATGGAGGTACCAAAGTAATCCAGGAGTGGATCACTGGACAACGGTCAAGTATATCCTAAAGTACCTGAAAAGGACTAGGGATATGTTTCTAGTTTATGGAGGTGACAAAGAGCTTGTCGTAAGTGGTTACGTCGACACTAGCTTTGACACTGATCCGAATGACTCTAAGTCACAAACCGGATACGTAATTTTATTGAATGGTGGAGCTGTCAGTTGGTGCAGTTCCAAGTAGAGCGTCGTGGCGGGATCTATGAGTGAAGTGGAGTACATAGCTGCTTTGGAAGCAACAAATGAAGGAGTCTGGATGAAGAAGTTCATATCCGATCTAGGTGTAATACCTAGTGCATCGGGTCCAATGAAAATCTTTTGTGACAATACTGGAGCAATTGCCTTGGCGAAGGAATCCAGATTTCATAAAAAGACCAAACACATCAAGAGACACTTCAACTCCATCCAAGATCTGGTCAAGGAGGGAGACATAGAGATATGCAAAATACATACGGATCTGAATGTGGCAGACCCGTTGACTAAGCCTCTTCCACGAGCAAAACATGATCATCACCAAGACTCCATGGGTGTTAGAATCATGCAATGTAATATATATTATTGCTCTAGTGCGGGTGGGAGACTGAAGGAAATATGCCCTATAAAGTGGTTATTTTATATTTCCTTATTCATGATAAATGTTTATTATTCATGCTAGAATTGTATTAACCGGAAACTTGATACATGTGTGAATACATAGATGCAAGATTTGACACTGATCTGGATGACTCTAAGTCACAAACCAGATATGTATTTTTATTAAATGGAGGAGCTGTTAGTTGGTGCAGTTCCAAGCAAAGCGTCGTGGCGGGATCTACGTGTGAAGTGGAGTACATTGCTGCTTCGGAAGCAGCAAATGAAGGAGTTTGGTTGAAGGAGATCATATCTGATCTAGGTGTAATACCTAGTGCATCGGGTCCAATAAAAATCTTTTGTGACAATACTGGTGCAATTGCCTTGGCAAAGGAATCCAGGTTTCACAAGAGAACCAAGCACATCAAGAGACGCTTCAATTCCATTCGTCATCAAGCGTCGGAGGAAGACATAGAGATTTGCAAGATACACACGGATCTGAATGTTGCAGACCCGTTGACTAAGCCTCTTCCACGAGCAAAACATGATCAGGACCAAAGCTCCATGGGTGTTAGAATCATTACTATGTAATCTAGATTATTGACTCTAGTGCAAGTGGGAGACTGAAGCAAATATGCCCTAGAGGCAATAATAAATTTATTATTTATTTCTTAATTCTTGATAAATGTTTATCATTCATGCTAGAATTGTATTAGCCGGAAACTTAGTACATGTGTGAATACATAGACAAAACATATAGTCCCTAGTATGCCTCTACTTGACTAGCTCATTAATCAAAGATGGTTATGTTTCCTAACCATAGACATGTGTTGTCATTTGATGAACGGGATCACATCATTAGGAGAATGATGTGATGGACATGACCCATTCGTTAGCTTAGCATTATTATCGTGTCAGTTTCATTGCTACTGCTTTCTTCATGACTTATACAAGTTCCTCAGACTATGAGATTATGCAACTCCCGAATGCCGGAGGAACACTTTGTGTGCTACCAACCGTCACAACGTAAATGGGTGATTATAAAGGTGCTCTACAGGTGTCTCCGAAGATGTTTGTTGGGTTGGCATAGATCGAGATTAGGATTTGTCACTCCGTGTTTTGGAGAGGTATCTCTGGGGTCCCTTGGTAATACTCATCACTATAAGCCTTGCAAGCATTGTGACTAATGAGTTAGTTGCGGGATGAAGTATTACGAAACGAGTAAAGAGATTTGCCGGTAACGAGATTGAACTAGGTATGTGTTGGAAATATGCCCTAGAGGCAATAATAAAATGATTATTATTATATTTCCTTGTTCATGATAATTGTCTGATATTCATGCTATAATTGTGTTATCCGAAAATCGTAATACATGTGTGAATACATAGACCATAACATGTCCCTAGTAAGCCTCTAGTTGACTAGCTCGTTGATCAACTGATAGTCATGGTTTCCTGACTATGGACATTGGATGTCGTTGATAACGGGATCACATCATTAGGAGAATGATGTGATGGACAAGACCCAATCCTAAGCATAGCACAAGATCATGTAGTTCGTTTGCTAGAGCTTTTCCAATGTCAAGTATCTTTTCCTTAGACCATGAGATCGTGTAACTCCCGGATACCGTAGGAATGCTTTGGGTGTACCAAACGTCACAACGTAACTGGGTGACTATAAAGGTATACTACGGGTATCCCCGAAAGTATCTGTTGGGTTGACACGGATCGAGACTGGGATTTGTCACTCCGTATGACGGAGAGGTATCTCTGGGCCCACTCGGTAATGCATCATCATAATGAGCTCAAAGTGACCAAGTGTTTGGTCACGGGATCATGCATTACGGTACGAGTAAAGTGACTTGCCGGTAACAAGATTGAATGAGCTATTGGGATACAGACGATCGAATCTCGGGCAAGTAACGTACCGATTGACAAAGGGAATTGTATACGGGGTTACTCGAATCCTCGACATCGTGGTTCATCCGATGAGATCATCGAGGAGAATGTGGGAGCCAACATGGGTATCCAGATCCCGCTGTTGGTTATTGACCGGAGAGTCGTCTCGGTCATGTCTGCGTGTCTCCCGAACCCGTAGGGTCTACACACTTAAGGTTCGGTGACGCTGGGATTGTAGAGATATTAGTATGCAGTAACCCGAAAGTTATTCGGAGTCCCGGATTAGATCCCGGATGTCACGAGGAGTTCCGGAATGGTCCGGAGGTGAAGAATTATATATAGGAAGTCCAGTTTCGGCCATCGGGAAAGTTTCGTGGGTCACCGGTATTGTACCGGGACCACCGGAAGGGTCCCGGGGGTCCACCGGGTGGGTCCACCTATCCCGGAGGGCCCCATGGGCTGAAGTGGGGAGGGAACCAGCCCCTGGTGGGCTGCCCACCTGGGCCCCCCCTGCGCCTAGGGTTGGAAACCCTAGGGGTGCACTACTAGGGAAAAGCCTAGCAGCAGCGCGGGTTTTGGGCCTATCAGTAGCGCGGGCAGGAGCGCTATTGATAAGGCGCTACAGCTAATGCTTAGCAATAGCGCGTCTTGGCCCACGCTACTGCTAAATTGACTTAGTAGCAGTGCTTCATCAGAACATCGCTACTGGTAACTAGTAGTAGCGCTTCTCCTTACCCGCGCTACTACTATTTTTTAGTATTTTATTTCTTTTCTTTTTCTTTTCATGTTGTATTCATACACCTTTACACAAGTTTTCATACAACAGGAATTTAGAGATTGTTTTTACATCATAATGAGTTATTACATCATGGGGTGAAAGAACCATGGACTAGTTTCAAGTGGATGTCCATCCACTTGAAACTAATCCGCGGTTCTTTCACCCAATGATATAATAATATCATCATCATCATCATATCATTAACAACTTAGCATCATAATACATCATTGTCATATAACACCTCCTCAATATCATCATTTTTATCATTGACATCACATAAAACCTCCTCAAGATCATCATTATCAACTCTAACACATTACCACATAATAAACATATTGTACCTCATAGGACCTATTACATTCGATTAATACCCACTACATTTTCTAAGGTAAAATAACAAAAAACAAGATAGCCCCTGACTCTCCATTATGGAGAATGGAGATTAGCCTGTCTCCAATTCTTGCCTTTCGCTGAATGTTACTTCTAAGAACCTCCTTGCGAATGTCCATACATTTCTTCCATTCTCTGATGATCATGTGTTCACGGGTTTTAGAAATCCGATGTGCACAGGTGAGCTCCGTAGATTTACCTGGCAGTATGTTCAGAACTGAGAGGCGACCATGCAGAGACATCAGATGAGGCACACAATCCATCGGGAGTTTCTGTTGAAAAACATAATAATAACTTCGTAGTTAGCAATGATGTACTAGTTTTAGAAGTATGCAAAAGATGCACGGATGTCGTAATAGTAAAAAATCTTACCAGGGTATCTCCAGAGAAGTTATCGTTGTTCAACACATGCACTAGTGGCACGTATTCACCATAATTTGGAGGAGTTCGATAATAGTCATTGTAATTCTCAAGAAGAGTACAAGATGCGATCAGATGATTTTTCTCCTTATACGTTAATTGGGTGCCTTCGGTGTAGTGGGTTTTATCTACCATCTTCCGCACGGTCTTTGAAGAATCAAAATAAGCTGTCAATGGAAATAAGCTATCAACTATTTTGAAATAAACAATATAAATTAGTTAATAACTATGTTTGAGAAACTCACATAGCGGTACAATCGGAAGCGTATCAACAAGGACCCAAATGTCTATATTGTCTTCCTCGCTGTCAGGATCACCAAGATCCATAGTGACAATCATATCCTCATAAAAACCATACATTTTGCAAAGTGCTTCCCAATTTTGGCAACCAAAATGGGTTACGCTCTGAGCATTGCACAGATTTACTTCAAAATCCATATCATGATGGGTCCTTAGGTGTATTTTCTTTGTTTCGAAATTTTCATGGTCTTCAAAACCCATCCTCTCCAAGACATAGCGTCTTGCATGGCATGGGATAATCTAGTCGAATTGTAAAATATGAAAATTAGACGTTGAAATAGTTGAAGTCATGCTTAATGGAGAAAAAAACACTTGTCGTTGTTGCGTACCGTTTCACAATCGAAGGTCTCCTCGAGCTTAATGCTGAAGCACCGATCTTCGTCTAGCTGAACGAACCTGTCGCACATACCTCGATCGTCGTGGCACCAGCTACACTCCCCCGGGAGACCGTCGTCGTCCGAGTACGACATTTCCTACAATCATAATTCAAAGATTAAACTTGTACATATTCTAGCACAAGTCATGCCAGAATTCACGACAAAATCCGGCATGACCTTTGCTAAAAAAGGACATATCGAGCGCCTGAAATTTGCCGGAACAGAAATTAATCAACACTCCGGCAAAACATAGGCCACTCGGAGATGTAAACTGAACATGAACGGCCACTTGGGCAACCACATATCCTATTTGAGCAACAACACAAGATATACAAGGATATTTGGCTGGTCTCACCTCGATGTCGGAGGGGGTCGGTGACTGGGACGACAGCGGGGATGTCGGAGGGGGTCGGTGACGGGGACGACGGAGGTCACCTGAAACCATATAAGTTATCACTAAAAACAAACATGACATGTTCAACTAGTTTTATTAATTCAACTAGTTCTTACTAAATATAAACTTACTATAGATAGAAAAAAACTAGTTCTTTCTAAAAATAAAGTAGTTCAACTAGTTATATTAATTATCTTACTAAAAATAGATTAGTTCTGTTAATTCAACTAGTTCAACTAGTTTATTAATTTACTTACTAAACTAGTTCAACTACAACTAAAGTAGTTCAACTACCACTACTACTACTAAAAATCTAGTACTATTAAGCAACATCTAGTACTAGCTAAATTAACATCTACTACTACTAAATCTAGTACTAACTAGTGGCAGGGGGTGGGGGGCGACGGAGAGGTAGCTAGGGGCGGCGTGGTCGAGGGCGGTGGGAGGAGGGCTGTCGGCGGAGGAGGGAGGAGGGGCGGCCGCAGGCGGAGGGACGAGGGCGGCGGCGGAGGAGGGAGGGGCGGCCGCAGGAGGAGGGAGGATGTGCGAGGATGATGGAGGAGGGACGGAAGGAGGGGAGTACCTTGGCGGCGGACGGACGAAGGCAGCGGCGGCGGTGACGCACGACGACGGTTTACGCGGGCGAGAGTGAGAGTGTGAGTGAGAGGGCCGGTCGTGCGCGTGGGGATAAGGTAGGGATAGTTGTAGTGCGTTTCTCGAAACGCGCTACAGCTAACCTGAATAGCAGTAGCGCTCTATAGTAAAGTGTGCTACTTCTATAGCTAGCGGGGGGGCGAGGTCATGGCAACTATAGCAGTAGCGCTGTATGCGGTGCACGCGCTACTGCTATTTCCAAGTCAGCAGCGCGTTTCGGACACACGCGTTGCTGCTAAGTAGTAGTAGCGTGGTATTTTGAAGAGCGCTGCTAGTAAGATTCTGTGTATAGGCTTTTCCCTAGTAGTGGTGGGGGCACCTCCACTTGGCTTGGGGGGCAAGCCACCCCCCTTGGCCGCCGCCCCCCTTGGATATTGGATCTCCTAGGGCCGGCGCCCCCCTAGGGGCCCTATATAAAGAGGGGGAAGGGAGGGCTGCGCACACCCATGCTCCTGGCGCCCCCCTCTCCCTCTGCAACACCTCTCCCTCTCGTAGAGCTTGGCGAAGCCCTGCCGAGATCGATGCTGCATCCACCACCACGCCGTCGTGCTGCTGGATCTCCATCAACCTCTCCTTCCCCTTGCTGGATCAAGAAGGAGGAGACGTCTTCCCCAACCGTACGTGTGTTGAATGCGAGGTGCTGTCCGTTCAGCACTAGGATCATCGGTGATTTGGATCATGACGAGTACGACTCCCTCAACCCCGTTCTCTTGAACGCTTCCGCTCACGATCTACAAGGGTATGTAGATGCACTCCTCTCTCTCGTTGCTAGATGAACTCCATAGATTGATCTTGGTGAAGCGTAGAAATTTTTTATTTTCTGCAACGTTCCCCAACAATGGCATCATGAGCTAGGTCTATGCGTAGTTCTCTTTGCACGAGTAGAACACAAATTTGTTGTGGGCGTAGATGTTGTCAACTTTCTTGCCACTACTAGTCTTATTTTGCTTCGGCAGCATCGTGGGATGAAGCGGCCCGGACCGACCTTACACGTACGCTTACGTGAGACAGGTTCCACCGACTGACATGCACTAGTTGCATAAGGTGGCTAGCGGGTGTCTGTCTCTCCCACTTTAGTTGGAGCGGATTCGATGAAAAGGGTCCTTATGAAGGGTAAATAGAAGTTGGCATATCATGTTGTGGCTTTTACGTAGGTAAGAAACGTTCTTGCTAGAACCCTATTGCAGCCACGTAAAAACATGCAACAACAATTAGAGGACGTCTAACTTGTTTTTGCAACATATGCCTTGTGATGTGATATGGCCAAAAGTTGTGATGAATGATATATATGTGATGTATGAGATCATGTTCTTGTAATAGGAATCATGACTTGCATGTCGATGAGTATGACAACCGGCAGGAGCCATAGGAGTTATCTTAATTATTGTATGACCTGCGTGTCAATGATTTAACGCCATGTAATTACTTTACTTTATTGCTAAACCGTTAGCCATAGTAGTAGAAGTAATAGTTGGCGAGCAACTTCATGGAGACACGATGATGGAGATCATGGTGTCATGCCGGTGACGAAGATGATCATGGCGCCCCGAAGATGGAGATCAAAGGAGCTATATGATATTGGCCATATCATGTCACTATTTGATTGCATGTGATGTTTATTATGTTTTTGCATCTTATTTGCTTAGAACGACGATAGTGAATAAGATGATCCCTCATAATAATTTCAAGAAAGTGTTCCCCCTAACTGTGCGCCGTTGCGAAAGTTCGTTGTTTCGAAGCACCACGTGATGATCGGGTGTGATAGATTCTAATGTTCACATACAACGGGTGTAAGAAAGATTTACACATGCATAAACACTTAGGTTAACTTGACGAGCCTAGCATGTACAGACATGGCCTCGGAACACAAGAGACCGGAAGGTCGAACATGAGTCGTATGGAAGATACGATCAACATGGAGATGTTCACCGATGATGACTAGTCCGTCTCACGTGATGATCGGACACGGCCTAGTTGACTCGGATCATGTATCACTTAGATGACTAGAGGGATGTCTAATCTGAGTGGGAGTTCATTAAATAATTTGATTAGATGAACTTAATTATCATGAACTTAGTCTAAAAACCTTTGCAAAAATGTCTTGTAGATCAAATGGCCAACGCTCATGTCAACCTCAACTTCAACGCGTTCCTAGAGAAAACCAAGCTGAAAGATGGTGGCAGCAACTATACGGACTGGGTCCGGAACCTAAGGATCATCCTCATAGCTGCCAAGAAAGCATATGTCCTAGAAGGACCGCTAGGTGAAGCACCCATCCCAGAGAACCAAGATGTTATGAACGCTTGGCAGTCACGTGCTGATTATTACTCCCTCGTTCAGTGCGGCATGCTTTACAGCTTAGAACCGGGGCTCCAAAAGCGTTTTGAGCAACACGGAGCATATGAGATGTTCGAGGAGCTGAAAATGGTTTTCCAAGCTCATGCCCGGGTCGAGAGATATGAAGTCTCCGACAAGTTCTATAGTTGTAAGATGGAGGAAAATAGTTCTGTAAGTGAGCACATACTCAAAATGTCTGGGTTGCACAACCGCTTGTCCCAGCTGGACATTAACCTCCCGGACGAGGCGGTCACTGACAGAATCCTTCAGTCGCTCCCACCTAGCTACAAGAGCTTTGTGATGAACAACAATATGCAGGGGATGGTGAAAACTATTCCTGAAGTATTTTTTATGCTGAAGTCAGCGGAGGTGGAAATAAAAAAGGAACATCAAGTGTTGATGGTCAATAAAACCACTAAGTTCAAGAAAGGCAAGGGTAAGAAGAACTTCAAGAAGGACGGCAAGGAAGTCGCCGCGCCCGGTAAGCCAGTTACCGGGAAGAAGCCAAAGAATGGACCCAAACCTGAGACCGAGTGTTTTTATTGCAAAGGGAAGGGTCACTGGAAGCGGAACTGCCCCAAATACTTAGCGGACAATAAGGCCGGCAACACTAAAGGTATATGTGATATACATGTAATTGATGTGTACCTTACCAGTACACGTAGTAGCTCCTGGGTATTTGATACCGGTGCGGTTGCTCATATTTGTAACTCAAAGCAGGAGCTGCGGAATAAGCGGAGACTGGCGAAGGACGAGGTGACGATGCGCATCGGGAATGGTTCCAAGGTCGATGTGATCGCCGTCAGCACACTACCTCTACATTTACCTATGGGATTAGTTTTAAACCTCAATAATTGTTATTTAGTGCCAGCTTTGAGCATGAATATTGTATCTGGATCTCGTTTAATACGAGATGGCTACTCATTTAAATCCAAGAATAATGGTTGTTCTATTTATATGAGAGATATGTTTTATGGTCATGCCTCGCTGGTCAATGGTTTATTCTTAATAAATCTCGAACGTAATGTTACACATATTCATAGTGTGAATACCAAAAGATGTAAGGTTGATAACGATAGTCCCACATACTTGTGGCACTGCCGCCTTGGTCACATTGGTGTCAAGCGCATGAAGAACCTCCATGCTGATGGACTTTTAGAGTCTCTCGATTATGAATCATTTGACACATGCGAACCATGCCTCATAGGAAAAATGACCAAGACTCTGTTCTCCGGAACAATGGAGCGAGCAACCAACTTATTGGAAATCATACATACTGATGTGTGCGGTCCAATAGCGTTGAGGCTCGCGGAGGCTATCGTTATGTTCTCACTCTCACTGATGACTTAAGTAGATATGGGTATGTCTACTTGATGAAACACAAGTCTGAGACCTTTGAAAAGTTCAAGGAATTTCAGAATGAGGTAGAGAATCGACGTGACCGAAAAATAAAGTTCTTACGATCAGATCATGGAGGAGAATATTTAAGTCACAAATTTGGTACGCACTTAAGGAAATGTGGAATTGTTTCACAACTCACGTCGCCTGGAACACCTCAGCGTAACGGTGTGTCCGAACGTCGTAATCGCACTCTATTGGATATGGTGCGATCTATGATGTCTATTATCGATTCACCGCTATCATTTCGGGGATACGCTCTAGAGATAGCTACATTCACTTTAAATAGGGCACCATCTAAATCCGTTGAGACGACACCGTATGAATTATGGTTTGGAAAGAAACCTAAGCTGTCGTTTCTAAAAGTTTGGGGATGCGATGCTTATGTCAAGAAACTTCAACCTGAAAAGCTCGAACCCAAGTCGGAAAAATGCGTCTTCATAGGATACCCTAAGGAAACCATTGGGTATACCTTCTACCTTAGATCCAAAGGCAAGATCTTTGTTGCCAAGAATGGGTCCTTTCTGGAGAAAGAGTTTCTCTCGAAAGAAGTAAGTGGGAGGAAAGTAGAACTCGATAAAGTACTACCTCTTGAACCGGAAAGTAGTGCAGCTCAGGAAAATGTTCCTGTGGTTCCTACACCGACTGGAGAGGAAATTAATGATGATGATCAAGGTACTTCGGATCAAGTTGCTACTTAACTTCGTAGGTCCACAAGGACACGTTCCACACCAGAGTGGTATGACAACCCTGTCTTGGAAATCATGTTGTTAGACAACGGTGAACCTTCAAACTATGAAGAAGCGATGGCGGGCCCAGATTCCAACAAATGGCTTGAAGCCATGCAATCCGAGATAGGATCCATGTATGAAAACAAAGTATGGACTTTGACAGACTTGCCTGATGATCAGCGAGCGATAGAAAACAAATGGATCTTTAAGAAGAAGACGGACGCGGATGGTAATGTTACCATCTATAAAGCTCGACTTGTCGCTAAGGGTTATCGGCAAGTTCAAGGGTTTGACTATGATGAGACTTTCTCTCCCGTAGCGAAGCTGAAGTCCGTCTGAATCATGTTAGCAATTGCCGCATACTATGATTATGAGATATGGCAGATGGACGTCAAAGCGACATTCCTTAACGACTATCTTAAGGAAGAACTGTATATGATGCAGCCGGAAGGTTTTGTCGATCCTGAGAATGCTAACAAGGTATGCAAGCTCCATCGATCCATTTATGGGCTGGTGCAAGCATCTTGGAGTTGGAACATTCGCTTTGATGAGATGATCAAAGCGTTTGGGTTTATGCAGACTTATGGAGAAGCCTGCGTTTACAAGAAAGTGAGTGGGAGCTCTGTAGCATTTCTCATATTATATGTAGATGACATACTTTTGATGGGAAATGATATAGAACTTTTGGACAGCATTAAGGCCTACTTGAATAAGTGTTTTTCAATGAAGGACCTTGGAGAAGCTGCTTACATATTAGGCATCAAGATCTATAGGGATAGATCGAGACGCCTCATAGGTCTTTCACAAAGCACATACCTTGATAAGATATTGAAGAAGTTCAATATGGATCAGTCCAAGAAAGGGTTCTTGCCTGTATTGCAAGGTGTGATATTGAGCTCGGCTCAATGCCCGATCAAGGCAGAAGATATAGAAGAGATGAGTGTCATCCCCTATGCCTCACCCATAGGGTCTATTATGTATGCCATGTTGTGTACCAGACCTGATGTAAACCTTGCCGTAAGTTTGGTAGGAAGGTACCAAAGTAATCCCGGCAAGGAACACTGGACAACGGTAAAGAACATCCTGAAGTACCTGAAGAGGACTAAGGATATATTTCTCGTTTATGGAGGTGACGAAGAGCTCATCGTAAAGGGTTACGTCGACGCTAGCTTCGACACAGATCTGGATGACTCTAAGTCACAAACCGGATACGTGTATATTTTGAATGGAGGGGCAGTAAGCTGGTGCAGTTGCAAGCAAAGCGTCGTGGCGGGATCTACATGTGAAGCGGAGTACATGGCAGCCTCGGAGGCAGTGCATGAAGCAATCTGGATGAAGGAGTTCATCACCGACCTAGGAGTCATACCCGATGCGTCGGGACCAATCACCCTCTTCTGTGACAACACTGGAGCTATTGCCCTTGCCAAGGAGCCCAGGTTTCACATGAAGACCAAGCACATCAAGCGTCGCTTCAACTCCATTCATGAAAATGTTCAAGATGGAGACATAGATATTTGCAAAGTGCATACGGATCTGAATGTCGCTGACCGTTGACTAAACCTCTTCCGCGAGCAAAACATGATCAACACCAGAACTCTATGGGTGTTCGATTCATCACAATTTAACTAGATTGTTGACTCTAGTGCAAGTGGGAGACTGTTGGAAATATGCCCTAGAGGCAATAATAAAATGATTATTATTATATTTCCTTGTTCATGATAATTTTCTGATATTCATGCTATAATTGTGTTATCCGGAAATCGTAATACATGTGTGAATACATAGACCATAACATGTCCCTAGTAAGCCTCTAGTTGACTAGCTCATTGATCAACTGATAGTCATGGTTTCCTGACTATGGACATTGGATGTCGTTGATAACGGGATCACATCATTAGGAGAATGATGTGATGGACAAGACCCAATCCTAAGCATAGCACAAGATCGTGTAGTTCGTTTGCTAGAGCTTTTCCAATGTCAAGTATCTTTTCCTTAGACCATGAGATCATGTAACTCCCGGATACCGTAGGAATGCTTTGGGTGTACCAAACGTCACAACGTAACTGGGTGACTATAAAGGTATACTAAGGGTATCCCCGAAAGTATCTGTTGGGTTGACACGGATCAAGACTGGGATTTGTCACTCCATATGACGGAGAGGTATCTCTGGGCCCACTCGGTAATGCATCATCATAATGAGCTCAAAGTGACCAAGTGTTTGGTCACGGGATCATGCATTACGGTACGAGTAAAGTGACTTGCCGGTAACGAGATTGAACGAGGTATTGGGATACCGACGATCGAATCTCGGGCAAGTAACGTACCAATTGACAAAGGGAATTGTATACGGGGTTACTCGAATCCTCGACATCATGGTTCATCCGATGAGATCATCGAGGAGCATGTGGAAGCCAACATGGGTATCCAGATCCCGATGTTGGTTATTGACCGTAGAGTCGTCTCGGTCATGTCTGCGTGTCTCCCGAACTCGTAGGGTCTACACACTTAAGGTTCGGTGACGCTAGGGTTGTAGAGATATTAGTATGCAGTAACCCGAAAGTTATTCGGAGTCCCGGATGAGATCCCGGACGTCACGAGGAGTTCCGGAATGGTCCGGAGGTGAAGAATTATATATAGGAAGTCCAGTTTCGGCCATCAGGAAAGTTTCGGGGGTCACTGGTATTGTACCGGGACCACTGGAAGGGTCCCGGGGGTCCACCGGGTGGGTCCACCTATCCCGAAGGGCCCCATGGGATGAAGTGGGGAGGTAACCAGCCCCTGGTGGGCTGGTGCGCCCCCCTGGGCCCCCCTGCGCCTAGGGTTGGAAACCCTAGGGGTGGGGGCGCCTCCACTTGGCTTGGGGGGCAAGCCACCCCCCTTGGTCGCCGCCCCCTTTGGAGATTGGATCTCCTAGGGCCGGAGCCCCCCCTAGGGGCCCTATATAAAGAGGGGGAGGGAGGGCTGCGCACACCCATGCTCCTGGCGCCTCCCTCTCCCTCTGCAACACCTCTCCCTCTCGTAGAGCTTGGCGAAGCCCTGCCGAGATCACTGTTGCATCCACCACCACGCCGTCGTGCTGCTGGATCTCCATCAACCTCTCCTTCCCCTTGCTGTATCAAGAAGGAGGAGACGTCTTCCCCAACCGTACGTGTGTTGAACGCGGAGGTGCTGTCCGTTCAGCACTAGGATCATCGGTGATTTGGATCACGACGAGTACGACTCCCTCAACCCCGTTCTCTTGAACGCTTCCGCTCGTGATCTACAGGGGTATGTAGATGCACTCTTCTCTCTCGTTGCTAGATGAACTCCATAGATTGATCTTGGTGAAGCGTAGTATTTTTTTAGTTTCTGCAACGTTCCCCAACAGTATGATGATACCGACGATCGAATCTCGGGCAAGTAACATACCGATGACAAAGGGAACACCATATGTTGTTATGCGGTTCAACCGATACAGATCTTCATAGAATATGTAGGAGCCAAATGGGCATCCAGGTTCCGCTATTGGTTATTAACCAGAGAGGTGTCTCAGTCGTGTCTACATAGTTCTCGAACCCATACGGTCCGCACGCTCAACGTTCATTGACGATATAGTATTATATGAGGTATGTATGTTGGTGACCGAATGTTGTTCGGAGTCCCGGATATGATCACGGACATGACGAGGAACTCCGGAATGGTTTGAAGATAAAGATTGATATATGGGATAATAGTGTTTAGTCTCCGGAAGGGTTCCGGATGTTTCACAAAATGTTTGGGTACGAGAACACTTTATTTAGGCCAAAAAGGAAAGCCCACCTGGTTTTTGGAAAGCACAAAAGGAAGTTTTGCGGAGTCCAGGGGCCAGACGCCAGGGTCCCTAGCGTCTGGGTCCAGACGCCGGGAACCCTGGCGTCTGGCCCTGGAGTCCGAGAAGGACTCTTGCCTTTCGGGTGAAACCGACTTTGTGGAGTCTTTTACTCCAAGTTTCGACCCCAAGGCTCAACATATAAATGGAGGGCAGGGCTAGCACTCAAGACACATCAAGAAACACCAAGCCGTGTGCCGCAAGCCCGTCCCCTCCAGTTTATCCTCCGTCATAAGTTTCCGTAGTGCTTAGGCGAAGCCCAGTGGAGATTGTTCTTCACCAACACTGTCATCACGTCGTCGTGCTACCGGAACTCATCTACTACTTTGCCCGTCTTGCTGGATCAAGAAGGCGAGGACGTCATCGAGCTGAACGTGTGCTGAACGCGGAGGTGTCGTACGTTCGGTACTTGATCGGGACGGATCGTGAAGGTGTACGACTACATCAACCGCGTTGATAAACGCTTCCGCTTTGCGATCTTCAAGGGTATGAAGATACACTCCCCCTATCGTTGCTATGCATCTCCTAGATAGATCTTGCGTGATCGTAGGAAAATTTTGAAATTACTGCGTTCCCCAACACCGGATCCTCGACCCTGTTCTGGTTCAATCGGTGGATAGGGGACTCCCCCTTGGCCGCGCGATTCCTGGATCTATTCACCATTGCGGTTGACCCTCGGGTCTTTGTCGAGACGGCCCTTATTGGCTTAGGGCGCCTCGCTTTCCGGCGCCCCTTCGGCCCCCTTGAGGTGGCCGCTTGCGACTCCCTCCTCCGGGACATCTTCCTTCTTCCAATGGACATCGAGAGCACCCCTGACTCCATTTCCTGGCGACTGGAGTCCAACGGCCGCTTCTCCAATAGGTCCTTATACTCGGCGATCGCTCCCTCGTCGGCCCTTGAGCCCTTTAGCTTGATTTGGGACATTCGCCTCCCTTTGAAGATCAGGATCTTTTTGTGGCAGTGGATCCGGGGACGCCTCCCCTCTGGGGTAGAGGTCCTCAAGCGCAACGGACCAGGAGACGGGATTTGCCCCCTCTGTGGCACGGTGGAGGATGCTAACCACATCTTCTTCTCCTGCTCCACAGCCCAATTCCTGTGGTCTCGCTTCCGTGAGACGGTTGGTGGACAGTGGTGCAACACCAACTTCCCGGACCTGCTCGCTGAGATCCACGCCACCGCCCCCCTCCACCGCCATATTAGATGGTTGTGCGTTGGGGTCCTTGCCTGAATGCTTTGGACCATCCGCAACAAGCTTGTTATTCAGAAAGTGCCTCTCCGACGTGCGGCTAACGCGATCTTTAAAATGTGTGGTTACCTGCAGCTTTGGCGGCCGCTTAGCTGCCCCGAGGACCGGGACGCCATCAACACCCTCCTCGCCGATATTCGCTCGATGGCCTTCCGCGTGGCACCCCGGCTGCCGCCCCCATCTCCGGAGCCCGATTAGGCCTGCTGTCCGGTCTGTTGTGCGTGTGTTTGTGTTTTGGATTTCAGGGCTTGTTGAGATGTGTCCTCGGCATTAACCATTTTTGCTACTTGGTGTGTTTGTGGAACCTTTGTGTGTGTTTGTGAACCTTGTTGGTTTTATGCTTCAGACAGTTTGCTTTATCTATAAAGTGAAGCGAAATTCTTTTTGGTAAAAATGCATGCATACTTGTTTTACGGGAGGTAGCGGGAGGAGATCTTCCTTAACTTCTGAACATTAGGACGTTAGTCGCGTCTATATAAATAAATAAATTAATAAATAAATAAATAAGAGAAGAAGAACGACCATTAAACCTGTATACCCTGGTGACTTCGTCTTGTGCAACCATTTGGTGCTCGGTCAGAGGCGTGCACATCATGCACCAACTTAGGTCTCTAATTTCTTTCTTGTGCTACATCATGCATTAACTTTGTACTTTCCCGTGGTGACCATTTCAAATATGACCGTGACAACTGACTAGTCCACTAAGATGTTAATTAGAGACCCAATGTAAAGACGAGCAGAGCTACGCGCGTCGCTGGCAGTCTACATCTTCCTTGTGTTTCTAATGCTCAGGCTTCCTCCTTCGGTCCTTCCCAAACGCCAACCGATGGGCTCCCGCCGTCGTCCCAGTCTCACCACCGTAGTCTTGGTGCTCCTCTGCCTCTACCATGCGCCGCGCATGGCCCTGTCGCTCTCCTTCAGCCTCAACTTCTCCGACCCCGGCGTCCCCAACCGCGGCGCGTCCATCAACTTCGCCGGCCAAGCGTTCCTCAGTTCGTCCACCCTCGAGCTGACGACCAACACACGCGATGCAAACATCCAGTACAGCACCGGCCGGGCGTCGTACGTGGACAAAGTGCCGCTGTGGAACAGCGCCACCGGCGAGACGGCCAGCTTCACCACCGCCTTCTCCTTCCAGATCACCCCGGACAGGGACAACCCGTCCAACACCGGCGACGGGATGGCCTTCTTCCTCGGCCATTTCCCTTCGGTGATCCCGCCCAATAGCAACGGCGGCAGCCTCGGCCTCCTCCCGGCCTTCACCAACGGGACGGGCGACAGCCGGATCGTCGCCGTCGAGTTCGACACTTTCCTCAACCCGCAGAACGCCGACATGACCGGGAACCACGTCGGAATCGACGTCAACTCCGTCAACTCCACGGCGTCCACGGACACTACGACCAGGCCGGGCAGGAACCTAACGTCCTCGCACGTTATGACCGCCACTATCAAGTACCAGAATGAGTCCAAGTTGTTGGCAGTTGATCTCCTAATCGACGACGCCCTGTACCAGGTCAATGCAACCATTGACCTCACAAGGTATCTGCCTGAGGAGGTTGCTATCGGCTTCTCGGCGGCCACTGGCTGGGCCGCCGAGCTGCACCAGATACTTTCATGGTCTTTCAGTTCCACTCTGCAGCTGGAATCCAACAAGGAAGCACCTCCGCCGGCTCAACTTGTTCTTCCAACCAGCAACAACAATCACAAAAAGTTACTGCTGTCCATACTAGTTCCGCTGCTATTTCTGCTGGTATGTGTGGCCATGGTAACGACGATATGGCGGCGACACGAGAAAAGAAGATCAACAAGAGCAAATGGGGACAGCAGCAGTGATAGCGACGACGACGAAGAACATTGCGTCGACAGAGCTGACCTCGAGAGAGGTGTGGCCGCCGGTGGCCCCAAACGGTACACGTACCACGAGCTCGTCGCTGCAACAAGCAACTTCTCGGAGGAGGAGAAGCTCGGGCGAGGCGGCTTCGGCAGCGTGTACCGAGGCCACCTCACGCTCGCCGGCGACCAAGAGCGTCGTGCGGTGGCGGTAAAGGTGTTGTCGGCAGAGTCGTCGGCGCAGGGGAGGAAGGAGTTCGAGGCAGAGGTGAGGATCATCAGCAGGCTGAAGCATCGCAACCTCGTGCAGCTGCTGGGATGGTGCGACAGCCGCAAGGGGCTGCTGCTTGTCTACGAACTCGTTGCGGAGGGCAGCCTAGACAGGCACCTCTACAGCAACGACGGAAGCTATCTGACATGGCCGCAGAGGTACAAGATCATCCTCGGCTTGGGATCCGCGTTGCGCTACCTCCACGGAGAGTGGGAGCAGAGCGTCGTGCACGGCGACATCAAGCCGAGCAACATCATGCTCGACTCCTCGCACTGCACCAAGCTGGGGGACTTCGGCCTGGCCCGGCTCGTGGACCACGGCACGGGATTGCTGCAGACCACCAAGGCCGTGCTCGGCACCGCCGGGTACATCGACCCAGAGTTCGTCAACACGCGCCGGCCCAGCACCGAGTCCGACGTATATAGCTTCGGCGTCGTCCTCTTGGAGGTCGTCTCCGGCCGGCGGCCCGTGGTTGAAACCGCGGAGAAATCCTTCACGCTGCTCAGATGGGTGTGGAGCTTGTACGGCAGGGACGCTATCCTTGACGCGGTGGATGAGCGGCTGAGGGGCGACGAGGCCCACGACTGGTGGATGGAACGGGTGCTCGTCGTCGGGCTTTGGTGCGCGCACCCGGACCGGAGCGAGCGACCGTCCGTCACGCAGGCCATGAGTATCCTGCAATCCGAGGAGGCGAGGCTGCCGGCGCTCCCCCTGCATATGTACAGGACCGTGCCGGATCTTGAGTCATCCGGACGGTACGGGGCAGGGGCTTTCTCCACCGACGGCACCGATTGCGTTGGCTCATCTTCGGTCAGCACCGGCGACGCCACTCGTTCTTCCGACTCGTCCTCGACCGCGTTGCTACGACGTTCAAAGGATCTACCTAATAATTGATTAATTTTCCTGTTGCATTCCCAATGTAATAATAGCAGCAACACAAGCATAGTCAGTCTCCATAATAATAGGAGAGTGAAGTATTATCTCTACTCCTAATGGAGCAGTTGGTAGTCTCAGCTTTCAGGTTTTTTTCGTCCCACCTATCATGGTTTATTTTTTGGTACCTCCTCCCATTTTCGCTGGTTTTTTTCGTAGATTTTTTTTCGTTCCCTCCCCCCATTTCATCGGTTTATTTTCGCTTCACCCTCTCACACACCGAAAAAAACTGAACGGATCAGAACTTTCCATACTGACACAAATTATTTAGTAATGTCTTTATGTAAAAGAATCGATCACAATCAATCTCTAAAGATCAAATCTAAATTAATTAATCTTCATAACGTTTGTTTCCTTCCGAATCAGGTCCATAACTTTCCTTCCTTGTTTGGGGAGAAACTGTTTGGTAGCAGAGATTATGAAGCTTCCTATGAGCGTAGTAATAGGAAGTATTCTTTTTCTTGATGATTCGTTTCCATGCATGATGATAGTAAATTAGGCCAACATTCACCACTATTTATCAACGTCATCGATCGTGTTCATTCCTACCAGTTTTAAGGGAATCCACTCGCTACGTCTTTTTTAAGGGAATCCGCTCGCTACATCGTTGTGGCACGTTATTTTCACAAGCAATTCCCCTAAAAAAACACAGCGCCCTACCTTGACTTCCCTACCTGGACGCCGACGCTGCCGCCCACCGATCTCGCCGCCTCCCGGCGATCCCCTCCTCCCTCCCGCAGCTCGAACGACCCACTATTTTGGCCACGAGTACCGTCTGCCTCTTCACCCATGCGTCGCCCCTCCTCTTCACCATAGCCACGAGCACCATCCGAGGCGGAGCCGCGGCGCCTCCACAGATGCGGCGGAGACACCATTTCCAGTGGAGACGGCAGTGTAAATCTTCTCCCACTCTGCTCCTTCCCCTGGTTACTGGCCTGCTCCATCTCCCCTCTGCTTCGTGTGGATCTGCTCATGTGCAGCAGTAAACTTTATTTAGGTAGAACTATTCTTCTAGGCCTTTTTTTGTTACTTACAAATTAACTTTTTGAGCCAATGCTTACGTCATGAAGTATTACCTAGAGTTCCTTAATCAATCTGCTTGTCCATCGTTTTATTTGGTTCAATTACTATCAGCAAGAACGCATTGTGAAACCGTTAGCTTATGAATGTGTGCTCTTCCTGCATGAAGTATGGGAGGTTTTTTTTCGTCCCACCTCCCATGATTTTTTTGGTACCTCCTTCCACCTTCGCTGGGTTTTTTCATAGATTTTTTTGTCCCCTCCCCCCACTTCATCGGTTTATTTTCGCGTCACCCTCTCACACAACGAAAGAAATCTGAACAGATCAGAACTTTCCTTACTGGCGCAAGTTATTTAGTAATGTAGAATCAATCACGAACAATCTCTAACGATCAAATCTAAATTAATTAACCTTACCTTAAATCGCTCAATCACATTAATTAAAAAACAAATAATTGATTTTCAGAAAAAATTGCTCAATCACATTAACCTTACCTTAACTCATGGATGGTAATCAATCTCCAAACAAAGGAAACAATACATCAAGGGAGCGGTAAATAAACTCTCTTTCTTATGACATGTATATGATCTTCCCTTCCCTCT
This sequence comes from Triticum dicoccoides, assembly GCF_002162155.2. Classification (NCBI taxonomy): domain Eukaryota; kingdom Viridiplantae; phylum Streptophyta; class Magnoliopsida; order Poales; family Poaceae; genus Triticum; species Triticum dicoccoides. The sequence goes on from NC_041387.1 coordinate 27,687,913, forward strand.
CCGTTGTCGAGCGTTCTTGATTCTCGAGGCCCATGCTTAGGCTACGTCACTGGATCGTGACGGTGCCGGAGGACGAGAACGGCGAGGCTGGGTGCCGCGGCACCGCGTTGGCCGCGGCCGGTGAAGGGGGCGAAGAAGGGCGGCTTCCCTGGCCCTGGGAGTTGGTGCGGTGGAAGCAGCACTTGAAGGACCCAGCGTGGGTGGCCGGCGCGCAGACACACTTGGAAGCGGGCCACATCCTCCGCGTATTCTTGGAGCTGTGGCTAGCCGATTTATATGAAATTAATTTCCTTAGTTGTGGTGGCAAATATAATACACATAATCCATATTGTTATGCACTAGCGTGTGTGTAAAATAGATTGATTATGGTCTCGTACCCAATAATATGGATATGTGTGTATGTGTGTGTGTTAGAGAGAGGGGGAGAGAGAGAGTGAGGAAAAGGGAGGCAGAGAGTGTGTGCGTGAGAATTTGATGATAAAAAAGATCGTCAATGTCACTTGATATGTACGAGAATATTAGTATTGAACTCTTAAAGTTAATGTGGCCCCATTGCAACGCACGGGCATTCTTCTACTACCTATATATATATAGGAGAGTGAATGTAATAATCGCGTTGCTACGACGTTCAAAGGATCGAGCTAATTGATTAATTTTCCTGTTGCATTCCCATTGTTGATTGTTTCTGAGATAGCCACGCCGAGCGGTCGTCGGGCGTGCATCCACCGCTACAACTATTCTGAAGGATTGGCTGTTTTTTTTAGGGTGGATTGGCTGCTACTACATTGGTATCGAGCAGAGCGAATTTTAATATTTTTTTTTGAGGGGCTTGGTCGGATTGATTTGGTTCGTGATTTCGCTCGATTAATTTCTATGGTCGACCTTTTTTTAACCCACACCTCATATATTGATCAAACTAAATGTTACAAACATTCGTTACAGAATTCACCACACATGACGGTACATCATTAATAAGCCATCGGCTCTATTATCAAAGCTAAATTTTGCTAATAAATGGGCCACCACATTGGCCGACCACGTAATCTTTGGAACTTTGAGCCGAGTAATAAGCTTACAGATACTTCAGGCTTTTTTCTTCAGATCGTGCAAAGCTGATCTATCAATAACTTCCTCTAATAATCGCAGCAACACAAGTAGTCAGTCTCTATAATAATAGGAAAGTGAAGTATTATACCTATATATAGAGGCCGACAATGCAAGCTCGGAGTTCCGCCTCCTCCACGCTTTTACAACTTGCAATGTAGTCCCACGAGGGGATTGATGAGGATATAGACTTAGGGTAGGGTCATAGGCCTGACCAACATATCCTACCCAAGGTCACTACCCTACCAGCAAAGAAGACCAAGAGACAACAGGGAGTACCCAACGAAGACGTCGAGTGCAATCCACTCGACCAATCATATCACTCGGGTGTCCCACCTGTTCGAAGACCACTCGACCATACAAGAAACCACTCGACCTTGTGCATTGGTAGGTGCTCATAGAAGTACTAAAAAAAAATAAACCGAATTTTCCTAAAGCACCCATGCCTATTTCTAAAGAAAAGAGCTCTACCCTCTACAAATAAGCACCGGTGCTTAAAAAAACATTGGGTTATTTCTCTAAGCATCTCCCCTAGGTGTCTTGCATTGTACTCCCCTTGGAGTACAAGCCATAAGTACGCTTATATAGCACCTAGCTAGTACTCCCTCTGTAAAGAAATATAAGAGCGTATAGAGGGAGTACAAGCTACCAAATATTATGCAGAACAAGTGTGTATAGCAGCAGTATATATAGATATAGATATAAATAGATATACAGATTTCTGATAGGAAATTAAATGTTTTAAGACTATAAATAATCTTCACAGTTATTATTTATCTGCTATACACATTCGTTCTGCATAATATTTGTTATAAACATAATAAGTTAATTAAAAGCAGATACCTAGATAGTTGAGACATCTATTATCTAAGTGAAATTGTTTGTAGTAGTAACAAGTTCCAGAATGAGTGTCCTTGTCTAAGGATGCAGGATGCAGGGTCATGGAGATCCAAAACGAGCATAAATAACATGTGACAATACAGTTGTAATGGCACCGCCCAAACAAAACAATGGACCAGGGCAATGACCTACACGCATATATCGATAACCCAAGAAATATCAACAGAAAAGGACCTACTATAATTTGTACTTGTCTGATGACAGCAAGTAGAAATTAACGCAATCGACGAAGGGCCTGCAGATAGCTTGTTTTCAAGCTGATGAGAATACCAATATGGAGTTCTAATTCATAGTGCATAATCTGCTGCTAAATCATTGACATTTTGTCCCAGACGCAGATAAGTCACTCGTTCTCAATTTAGATAAAAGTTGGCAACCATGAGGCAGATACAGCAATGAAAAATCCTAACCTCTTCGACCAAAGCGACTATTTGCAAGTTACAAATCAAGCAAAGTTGGTACAGATGTATAGCAGCAGCAATAAAACATCAAACAACGATCATGAAGTTCAGGAAGACATGAGCTTCAAGCCATTGTCCGGCATTCCCATTCCACCAGCGAGATCGGCATCTATTTGCGTGTGTGGGGCTGGCCCAGACAACTGCTTGACCCTACATGAATCAAAAGGTAGTGATTAGATAGGATACTAACACAATGCCCACTTACACACATCAAGATCCTTCTACAGCTTCATATGTTTCTGTCAAGGTCAAGTTATTCGTGGAGAACCGGAGACATGTTTGAGCTATGCTTATGTCCACAAATTAAATCCAGCAGAATTAAAAGTCTTTCATCAGGCTAAAATTCTTAATAAACACTAGCCAATGTTCTTACTTCTCAGCAACTGCATTACATTAACGCAATAAAATTCACTCTTGAACATCTAAAACTCACACGCGATTCAATTAAACAGTTACTTCATCAACACTGTGCGAGAGAATTTAGAGCAGAGTCTCCTCTGTTCAGCTATAGCATCATGCAACATAGTGCATGCATTAGGTTTCTCTTGTTGATGGGCAATCACCAACACAGTGAGAGAGGAAAGGAACGTCATATGCAAGTGTGCTGCACAGGAGGCATGGCTGTGGGATGTGCTAGGCTTAGTCACGCTGGGCCAACATATTGCTACTTGATCACTGGCATATTAAAATTATCTCTCCAAATCTGATTCTCGGATTGGTATTTGATGCGGGCATCGACGCAGGTGCCCCAGCTCAGGAGGCTCTGGTGCATCATATAACTCTGAACAGAAGCTTTAATAAGTTGACTCAGAACAAGGGGAATTACCTTTTCTTGTGGCGCTTTGAGCGGTAGTGATCCTCCTTTACGGTCTCATCCGCGAAGTACCGACTGCAGCCACCAACAGAACAAGTACTAAATAAATAATCAGAAGGAAATAGAGTTGCGTTGCTGTATGAGAAACTGAGAAATGAAGTTCCTCACATGCAGAGAACAAATCATAGTGTGATACAATGATTCACAAGTACAGTTGCCCACCTACCAATCTTGATTCAATCAAGGCACTGTCAAAACAAACCATAGATCCACAAGTATTCAGACACAGATACTATTACATCTTCCCATAGCATATGTGCAGCAACATATATACTACTTCACAGTATATGCAACTAATCACATCCTAATTGACCCCAAAACGCCGTACTATCTTTGTAACGGCATGTAAACAGGACCATCACATTTGTGCTTGAAACTGATGGAGGAAATCGAAGCAGACTAGTGGTAGAGTTGGGAGGCATACTCGCAGTGGAGGCAGTAGAACTGGCCCATGCCGGGGAGGTCCTCGTCGACGGGTAGCGCCTTGCCCTCGGAATCCTTGCCCTGGTCGGCCAGCTTGACGAGCTCGTCGTAGACGGCGTCGTCGGCTTTGACGAGGAACTTGCCGCGGCGCACCTGCTTGCAGTTGAGACGGCGCTTCTTCACCTTGCGGTGTGGGCACTTGCCTCCCATCTGAGCTTGCTCGCGGTGGTCGGCGGCGGCGGCTAGGGTTTCGGCTCCGAGGGGAAACGAACCCTGGAGAGGGGAAGTATGGAGAGAGGAAGAGGACGGGAAGGGACAGAGGGTTTGGTATAGGCTTGACTGGGCCGAGCGTGAATCCCGGTTATCGTCATTGTCTGCACAAATGAGAAGCCCAATTCCCCAAAGGGCGCAGTTGCTTTTTATGAAAGCCCAATTCTTTCGGCCGATTCTCCCGGTATCTTCGGTCCTCCCTCCAGTTTCTTCCAGAATCTTGAACCCATATTTTTGAAAATCATAACTAATTAAGATTGCAAAAAATAATATGAATTCAACATTTTAAGAGAAGGATTGATTCTCAAAATTGGGAGAATGCAGCAAATGTCGACCTATTGCACATGTTCGATGATACCTGGGCCGGCCCAGTTAGCATCTTTCTACGTGGGATCAATTTTCCAGTTTGGGGAACCTTCTGGATGGTTCCTGGCCTGATTTGCGAACCTTCCAGAAGTTTCTTGAACCGGTTTTTCTAGTTTCTTTTTTGTTTTCCTTCTTCTTTTCGTTTTTCTTTTTTTCCTTTTCTTTTTTTTGTTTTTTATGTTCTTTTTTTGGTTTTTCAATTTATTTTTTCTTTTGTTCTCATTTTTGTCAAAAAAACTCAAGATATTCAAAAAAACTTGCGTTTCCAAAAAAGTACAGTTTTCAAAAAATATACTCAAAATTATAAAATTGTTCGCATTTTACAAAAAATGTTTAAAAGTTTCGGAAATAAGAAAATGTTTAAGATTTGTTTGCCTTTCAAACAAATTCTAGGATTTTTAAAACATTGTTCTGATAATTCTAAACTGGTTTGTGTTTTTAAAATATTCGTGTTTTACACCAAAAGAAATCAAGGGTTTCAAAAAAAAATCAGATTCCAAATTTTTGTTCATATAATCAATGTCCGTGCTTCAAATTTGTTTGGTATTTCGAAATTATTCTTTGTTTCGAAATCTCAAAATTCAAAAAATGTTTGTGCTTTAAAGAATTGTCCTAAATGTTTGGAAAATTTAAAAACTTTTCGATTTCCTAAAAGTTGTATTTGTGAAAAATTGTTCGTATGTTCAAAATATTATTCGGGATTTTGTCGAACTGTGTTAAGTCTGATACTGTCATCAGTTTCTTTTAGTGTTCCGTTGTGTTTTGGTTTACAAATCTCTTCGATCCTGGTGGCTAGCAGCGAGCTAGCGCAATTAGGCAGCCACGTGTTCGATTCCCAACCAACGCGCACTATCCTTTTTGCGATTTTTTCCCCATCATATCGATGTGCACTGAATGGGCCGGCTTGCGAGGGGCCGTGTATTTGCCGCAGAACGCGGCAAATAGGAGCTCCCGCTTTTTTTAACCGTCTGATCGGCCCCAATTCTATTCTCCCTGTCACACGCGGGGGAGAAACGCAAGAACTGAACCGCTATATGGGCCAGCCCATTTCTAGTTTTCCGTCCCACCAGTTGAACCTTTATAGAACCATTTTTTATTTTTTATTTTTTGGTTTCCTTTTTCTTCTTATATTATTCATTTCGTTTTTCATTTTTATTTCATTTGAAATTTCCTGAATAATTTTTAAAAATTAAAAATATATTTTGAAATTTTGGAATATTTTTTTAATCCGTGAATACTTATAAAATTTAGGAACAACTTTTGATATTCAGGATCTTTTTTAAAATTCGGAACATACTTTAAAATCTGATTAATATTGGTCAAATTCATGAACTTTTTTAAATCTGGGAGGTATTTATAAAATTTGGACCATTTTTTGAAATTCCAAACAATTTTTTCGAATGTTTGAACATTTTTTTAGATTTTGGTGACATTTTTTAAACTAAAAAATCATTAAAAAAAAAGGGGCACCCCACCCTACACATGTGCTGATAGAGTAGAATCCGGCTTTATGCAATGCCAAGAGTTAGCCTTTTCCCGGTTTCATTATTTTTGTTGTCCCTTTGCCTTTTGCCTTTTGCTTTGAATTTGGTTTAATGCCGACTAGCCTTAGCTCTGGCTCTCATCAGCTGGACAACATGGTTGTGGTTGCATCACGTTTGATAGAATTCGGTAGGAATTCCATCTAACCCATGAGTCCAGCTATTCAATAATATGTCTCTGACGTATCTATAATTTATAAAGTATTCATGCTATATTTACATCATTTATTGTAAGACGATAGGTTTGGAGGAACCGCCTCAACCCTATAGGGCTGGCCTATCACATATATATAATGAAGGGGTATAACGTTACATCATACGTACACATATACAGAAGCTATACAGTCTAACACCCTCCCTCAATCTTAGCCACTTCCTAAAGAATCTAGAAGGGTAAGATTGCGCCGACAATTCTCAAACTGTGGGAGAGGTAATGGCTTGGTGAAGATGTCTGCAAGTTGATCCTTGGAAGAGATGAACTTGATCTGTAGTTGCTTCTGAGATACCCGTTCCCGTACAAAATGATAGTCCACTTCGATGTGTTTCGTTCGGGCATGGAATACCGGATTAGCAGATAGGTATGTAGCACCGATGTTACCACACCAAAGAATAGGAGACTGTGATTGAGATATACCCAACTCCTGGAGCAAAGACTGTACCCAGATAATTTCTGCAGTTGCATTAACCACAGCCTTATACTCAACTTCAGTACTGCTACGTGAGATAATAGCTTGTTTCCGAGCACTCCAGGCGATCAAGGTAGAACCAAAGAACACAGCATAGCCCCCCGTGGATCGCATGTCATCCAGACTGCCAGCCCAATCTGCATCAGAATATGCTGAAATGACCCCAGAGGGGTTCGGTCGAATGTGCAAACCATAGGACAACGTGAAGCGAATGTAGCGCAAAATGCGCTTAACCGCGGACCAATGAGTGCCACGAGGTGCCTGGAGATACTGACATACTCTGTTGACGGCAAAGGAAATATCTGGACGAGTGATCGTCAAATACTGCAACCCACCAACAATACTCCTATACTGTGTCGCATCAGCAGAGGGAAGGAGCGTGCCATCTACAACAGTGATCCTGTCAGTAGCAGACATAGGTGTAGTAGTTGGTTTGCACTTAAGCATTCTAGCCCGCTGTAACAAGTTCAAAGAGTACTTCTTCTGCGTCATAACAAGACCATCAGAGAGAGAAGCAACTTCCACAGCAAGGAAATAGTGAAGCTTCCCAAGATCTTTGACCGCAAAGTCAACACTAAGAGACCGAACAAGAGCAGCAGCAGCCGACTGAGAAGAACTGGCAAGTATAATATCATCCACATAGACCAGCAGATACATGGTAACTTCGGGCCTTTGTAGAAGAAATAACGAAGAGTCAGCAGCCGGTGATGCAAAACCATGAGCACGAAGGGCTGTCGCAAGCGAGCATTCCAAGCACGGGGAGCCTGCTTCAGACCATAGAGTGCTTTAGTGAGACGACACAGATAATCAGGATGATCAGGATCAGAGAACCCTGGGGGCTGCCGCATATAGACCTCCTCCTCCAGAACACCATGGAGAAAGGCATTCTGCACATCAAGCTGACGAAGAGACCAACCCCGAGTAACTGCAAGAGAGAGAAGAAGCCTGATAGTAGTAGGTTTAACCACTGGACTAAAGGTGTTAATCAAGACCATAACGCTGCCGAAAACCTCGAGCAACCAGCCGCGCCTTGTAGCGCTTAATAGAACCATCAGAATGCTTCTTCACTTTGAAAACCCATTTAGAATCGATGACATTAACGCGGGGTGGTGGCGGAACAAGAGTCTATGTCTTGTTACGAAGAAGAGCATGGTACTCCTGTTCCATGGCCTCTCGCCAATGAGGTATACTGAGAGCAGCTTGCTACGTACGAGGCTCAGAGGTAGGATCCGCACGGGCAGCAGCCAGACATGCAGCCAACCAAGCAATAGTACCATCAGTGCGTTGTTTGGGCTGAAACACACCACTGCGACTCCGCGTGTGTGGTCGTTGAGGAGCCACATGAGCCACAGGAGCCAGAGAGGGCTCAGGTGATGAAGGCAGTGACGGCGATGGCAACGCCTCGGCCATCGACAGGGATGCCTTAGTGAGCACCGGCGAGAGTGCACCGGGGGCATGTGAGCTTGGCCTAGGAGAGCACGGCCCAGACGGCGTGGTAGACTGAGAGGGCGACGAGGCCGGTGTGGCAGGCCGAGAGGGTGACGGGGCCGGCATGGCCAGGCAAAGCGGCGAGGCCGGCTCAGAGGCCGGCTCAGGGGCCAGGGGCGACGAGCCGATCAGCCCAGGCACCGATGAAGGCGGCCCAGAGACCAAGGGCACCGGTCCAGGGGCCGGGGGCACCGAAGCACACGGCATGGCAGGAGGTTCGGTCCGTCGTGCATGGGCACGAGGGACGAGGCCATGCAGAGGCACACCGTGATCGTCGTGAACTGCTGGTAAGACCGACGAGGGAGACGATGGTGCCTCCAAAATCTCCAACCGAGCCCCATGTCCAGTGCCTGCACCATGGTTAGGCAACAAAATAGGAGAGTATGCAACATCATCAAATTGGTCAGATGCAACGGAGGATGAATGCAAAGATGGTGGTTCAGCAGTGGACACAGGAAGCTTGGCAAAGGAAAAAACATGCTCATCAAACACGACATCCCGAGATATGTAGACACGATTTGTGGGAACATGAAGACATTTGTAACCTTTATGAAGAGAGCTATAGCCAAGAAAAACACACTTCTTGGAACGAAACTCAAGCTTGCGCTTGTTACATGGGCGGAGATGCGGCCAGCAAGCACACCCAAAAACCTTAAAAAAGGTATAATCAGGTTGTTCATTAAGGAGAACTTCAATGGGAGTCTTCATATTCAAAACACAAGTGGGAGTGCGGTTTATGAGAAAACATGCAGTGGTAAGAGCATCACTCCAGAACCGAAACGGAACCGACCAGTTTCAACAATGTGTCGATGATTACGTTCCACAGAACCATTCTGTTCATGTGTATGTGGACATGCTAAACGGTGAGCGGTCCCAAGCGAGTGAAAGAAGGAGTTGAGGTTGCGATACTCACCCCCAGTCCGACTGGACATGAACAATTTTGTGCTTGAGAAGGCGTTTAACATGTTTTTGAAACTGAACAACAATGTCAAACACATCATATTTGCGTTTAATAAGATAAAGCCAGGTAAAGCGACTATAAGCATCAACGAAACTGATATAATAATTGTGACCACTGACAGAAGTCTGAGCAGGACCCCATACATCTGAGAAAACAAGTTCTAAAGGATGTTTCACCTCACGACTAGACTCTGAAAAAGGAAGTTGATGACTCTTCCCCTGCTGACAAGCATCACATACTGCTACATCTTTATTACTAGACATGCTAGGAAGCTCATGACGACACAAAACATGACGAACGATAGGTGTGGTCGGGTGACCAAGACGAGCATGCCACTGTGACGGAGATTGTTGGGGAACGTAGCAGGAATTCAAAATTTTCCTACGAGTCACCAAGATCTATCTATGGAGATACTAGCAACGAGGGAAAGGAGAGTGCATCTACATACCCTTGTAGATCGCTAAGCAAAAGCATTCAAGTGAACAGGGTTGATGGAGTCGTACTCGTCGTGATCCAAATCACCGATGATCCTAGCGCCGAACGGACGGCACCTCCGCGTTCAACACACATACGGTTGGGAGAGACATCTCCTCCTTCTTGATCCAGCAAGGGAAGGAGAGGTTGATGCATATCCAGCAGCACAACGGCGTGGTGGTGGAAGTAGCGGGATCCCGGCAGGGCTTCGCCAAGCGCAAGCGGGGAGGAAGAGGTGTCACGGGAGAGAGGGAGGCGCCAGGGACTCAGGTGCGGCTGCCCTCCCTCCCCTCCACTATATATAGGGGCCTAGGTGGGGCGCCGGCCCCTTGTAGTGTTGGGGAACGTTGCAGAAAACAAAATTTTCCTACTCGTTTCACCAAGATCATCTAGGAGTTCATCTAGCAACGAGTGATTAGATGCATCTACATACCTTTGTAGATCGCGAGCGGAAGCGTTCAAAAGAACGGTGATGATGTAGTCGTACTCGACGTGATCCAAATCACCGATGACCAGCGCCGAATGGACGGCACCTCCGCATTCAACACACGTACGGAACAGCCACGTCTCCTCCTTCTTGATCCAGCAAGGGAGGGAGGAGAGGTTGAGGGAGATGGCACCAGCAGCAGCACGACGGCGTGGTGTTGATGGAGCTGCAGTACTCCGGCAGAGCTTCGCTAAGCACTATGGAGGTGGAGGAGGTGTTGGAGAGGGAGAAGGAGGCAACCAAAGGCCAGGGCGTTCAGGTATGAAGTCCCTCCTCTCCCCCACTATATATAGGGGTGACAAGGGGTGGTGGCCGGCCCTAGGAGATCCAATCTCCTAGGGGGTGCGGCGGCCAAGGGAGGTTTCCCTCCCCCCCAAGGTACCTAGGAGGTGCCTTCCCCTCCTAGGACTCTTTCCCCCTTAAACCCTAGGCGCATGGGCCTATGTGGGGCTGGTGCCCTTGGCCCATTAGTCCAAGGCGCACCCCCTACAGCCCATGTGGCCCCCCGGGACAGGTGGACCCACCCGGTGGACCCCCGGGACCCTTCCGGTGGTCCCGGTACAATACCGATAACCCCGAAACTTGTCCCGATGCCCGAAACAGGACTTCCCATATATAAATCTTTACCTCCGGACCATTCCGGAACTCCTCGTGACGTCCGGGATCTCATCCGGGACTCCGAACAACATTCGGGTTACTGCATATACATATCCCTACAACCCTAGCATAACTGAACCTTAAGTGTGTAGACCCTACGGGTTCGGGAGACAAGCAGACATGACCGAGACGACTCTCCGGTCAATAACCAACAGCGGGATCTGGATACCCATGTTGGCTCCCACATGCTCCACGATGATCTCATCAGATGAACCACGATGTCGAGGATTCTATCAACCCCGTACGCTATTCCCTTTGTCTATCGATATGTTACTTGCCCGAGATTCGATCGTCGGTATCCCAATACCTCGTTCAATCTCGTTACCGGCAAGTCACTTTACTCGTACCGTAATGCATGATCCCGTGACCAGACACTTGGTCACTCTGAGCTCATTATGATGATGCATTACCGAGTGGGCCCAGTGATACCTCTCCGTCATACGGAGTGACAAATCCCAGTCTTGATCCATGTCACCCAACAGACACTTTCGGAGATACTCGTAGTCTACCTTTATAGTCACCCAGTTACGTTGTGACGTTTGGCATACCCAAAGCACTCCTACGGTATCCGGGAGTTACACGATCTCATGGTCTAAGGAAAAGATACTTTGACATTGGAAAACTCTAGCAAACGAACTATACGATCTTGTGCTATGTTTAGGATTGGGTCTTGTCCATCACATCATTCTCCCAATGATGTGATCTCGTTATCAATGACATCCAGTGTCCATAGTCAGGAAACCATGACTATCTGTTGATCAACAAGCTAGTCAACTAGAGGCTCACTAGGGACATGTTGGTGTCTGTTATTCACACATGTATTACGATTTCCGGATAACACAATTATAGCATGAATAAAGACAATTATCATGAACAAGGAAATATAATAATAATGCTTTTATTATTGCCTCTAGGGCATATTTCCAACAGTCTCCCACTTGCACTAGAGTCAATAATCTAGTTACATTGTGATGAATCGAACACCCATGGAATTCTGGTGTTGATCATGTTTTGCTCTAGGGAGAGGTTTAGTCAACGGGTCTGCTACATTCAGGTCCGTATGTACTTTACAAATCTCTATGTCTTCATCTTGAACATTTTCACGAATGGAGTTGAAGCGACACTTGATGTGCCTTGTCTTCTTGTGAAACCTGGGCTCCTTGGCAAGTGCAATAGCTCCAGTGTTGTCACAGAAGAGCTTGATCGGCCCCGACGCATTGGGTATGACACCTAGGTCGGTGATGAACTCCTTCACCCATATTGCTTCATGTGCTGCCTCCGAGGCTGCCATGTACTCCGCTTCACATGTAGATCCCGCCACGACGCATTGCTTGCAACTGCACCAGCTTACTGCCCCACCATTCAAAATATACACGTATCCGGTTTGTGACTTAGAGTCATCCAGATCTGTGTCGAAGCTAGCGTTGATGTAACCCTTTACGACGAGCTCTTCATCACCTCCATAAACGAGAAACATTTCCTTAGTCCTTTTCAGGTACTTCAGGATATTCTTGACCGCTGTCCAGTGTTCCTTGCCGGGATTACTTTGGTACCTTCCTACCAAACTTACGGCAAGGTTTACATCAGGTCTGGTACACAGCATGGCATACATAATAGAACCTATGGCTGAGGCATAGGGGATGACGCTCATCTCTTCTATATCTTCTGCCGTGGTCGGACATTGAGCTGAGCTCAATTTCATACCTTGTAACACAGGCAAGAACCCCTTCTTGGATTGATCCATATTGAACTTCTTCAATATCTTATCAAGGTATGTGCTTTGTGAAAGACCTATGAGGCGTCTCGATCTATCTCTATAGATTTTGATGCCTAATATATAAGCAGCTTCTCCAAGGTCCTTCATTGAAAAACTTTTATTCAAGTAGGTCTTGATGCTGTCCAAGAGTTCTATATCATTTCCCATCAAAAGTATGTCATCTACATATAATATGAGAAATGCTACAGAGCTCCCACTCACTTTCTTGTAAACGCATGCTTCTCCATAAGTCTGTGTAAACCCAAACGCTTTGATCATCTCATCAAAGCGAATGTTCCAACTCCGAGATGCTTGCACCAGCCCATAAATCGAGCGTTGGAGCTTGCACACTTTGTCAGCATTCTTAGGATCGACAAAACCTTCCGGCTGCATCATATACAATTCTTCCTTAAGGAAACCATTAAGGAATGCCGTTTTGACGTCCATTTGCCATATTTCGTAATCATAGAATGCGGCAATTGCTAACATGATTCGGACGGACTTCAGCTTCGCTACCGGTGAGAAAGTCTCATCGTAGTCAACCCCTTGAACTTGTCGATAACCCTTAGCGACAAGCCGAGCTTTATAGATGGTCACATTACCATCTGCGTCTGTCTTCCTCTTAAAGATCCATTTATTTTCTTTGGCTCGCCGCTCAACGGGCAAGTCAGTCAAAGTCCATACTTTGTTTTCATACATGGATCCTATCTCGGATTTCATGGCTTCTAGCCATTTGTTGGAATCCGGGCCCGCCATCGCTTCTTCATAGTTCGAAGGTTCACCGTTGTCTAACAGCATGATTTCCAAGACAGGGTTGCCGTACCACTCTGGTGCGGAACGTGTCCTTGTGGACCTTCGAATTTCAGTAGGGGCTTGATCAGAAGTATCTTGATCATTTTCATTAACTTCCTCTCTAGTCGGTGCAGGCACCTCAGGAACATTTTCTTGAGTTGCGCCATTTTCCGGTTCAAGAGGTAATACTTCATCAAGCTCTACTTTCCTCCCACTTACTTCTTTCGAGAGAAACTCTTTCTCCAGAAAGGACCCATTCTTGGCAACAAAGATCTTGCCTTCGGATCTGAGGTAGAAGGTGTACCCAATAGTTTCTTTTGGGTATCCTATGAAGACGCATTTTTCCGACTTGGGTTCGAGCTTTTCAGGTTGAAGTTTCTTGACATAAGCATCGCATCCCCAAACTTTTAGAAACGACAGCTTAGGTTTCTTCCCAAACCATAATTCATACGGTGTCGTCTCAACGGATTTCGACGGAGCCCTATTTAAAGTGAATGCGGCAGTCTCTAAAGCATAGCCCCAAAAAGAAAGCGGTAAATCGGTAAGAGACATCATAGATCGCACCATATCTAACAGAGTGCGATTACGACGTTCGGACACACCATTACGCTGAGTTGTTCCAGGCGGCGTGAGTTGTGAAACTATTCCACATTTTCTTAAGTGTTCCCCAAACTCGTGACTCAAGTATTCTCCTCCACGATCTGATCGTAGAAACTTGATTTTCCTGTCACGTTGATTTTCAACCTCACTCTGAAATTCCTTGAACTTTTCAAAGGTTTCAGACTTGTGTTTCATTAAGTAGATATACCCATACCTACTTAAATCATCAGTGAGGGTGAGAACATAACGATAGCCACCGCGGGCCTCAACACTCATCGGACCGCACACATCAGTATGTATGATTTCCAATAAGTCGGTTGCTCGCTCCATTGTTCCTGAGAACGGAGTCTTGGTCATTTTACCCATAAGGCATGGTTCGCACGTGTCAAATGATTCATAATCAAGAGACTCTAAAAGTCCATCAGCATGGAGCTTCTTCATGCGTTTGACACCTATGTGACCAAGGCGGCAGTGCCACAAGTATGTGGGACTATCATTATCAACTTTACTTCTTTTGGTACTCACATTATGAATATGTGTAGCATCACGTTCGAGATTCATAAAGAATAAACCATTCACCATAGGAGCATGACCATAAAACATATCTCTCATAAAAATGGAACAACCATTATTCTCAGATTTAAAAGAGTAGCCATCTCGAATTAAACGAGATCCCGATACAATGTTCATGCTCAAAGCTGGCACTAAATAACAATTATTAAGGTTTAAAACTAATCCCGAAGGGAGATGCAGAGGTAGCGTGCCGACGGCGATCACATTGACCTTGGAACCATTCCCGACGCGCATCGTCACCTCGTCCTTTGCCAGTTTCCGCTTATTCCGCAGCCCCTGCTTTGAGTTACAAATGTGAGCAATTGCACCGGTATCAAATACCCAGGAGCCACTACGGGCACTAGTAAGGTACACATCAATTACATGTATATCACATATACCTTTTGTTTTGCCGGCCTTCTTATCCGCTAAGTACTTAGGGCAGTTCCGCTTCCAGTGACCGCTTCCCTTGCAATAAAAGCACTCAGTCTCGGGCTTGGGTCCATTCTTTGGCTTCTTCCCGGCAGATTGCTTGCCGGGCGCGGCAACCTCCTTGCCGTCCTTCTTGAAGTTCTTTTTACCCTTGCCTTTCTTGAACTTAGTGGTTTTATTGACCATCAACACTTGATGTTCCTTCCTGACTTCTACCTCCGCTGATTTCAGCATAGCAAATACTTCAGGAATGGTCTTTTCCATCCCCTGCATATTGAAGTTCATCACAAAGCTCTTGTAGCTTGGTGGAAGCGACTGGAGGATTCTGTCAATGACCGCATCATCCGGGAGATTAACTCCCAGCTGAGTCAAGAGGTTATGCAACCCAGACATAGTGAGTATGTGCTCACTGACAGAACTGTTTTCCTCCATCTTACAACTGAAGAATTTGTCGGAGACTTCATATCTCTCGACCCGGGCATGAGCTTGGAAAACCATTTTCAGCTCTTCGAACATCTCATATGCTCCATGTCTCTCAAAACGCTTTTGGAGCCCCGGCTCTAGGCTATAAAGCATGCCGCACTGAACGAGGGAGTAGTCATCGAAACGTGCCTGCCAAGCGTTCATAACATCTTGTTCTGCAGGGAGAACGGGTGCGTCACCAAGCGGTGCTTGTAGGACATAATCTTTCTTGGCAGCTATGAGGATGATCCTCAGGTTCCGGACCCAGTCCGTATAGTTGCTGCCATCGTCTTTCAGCTTAGTTTTCTCTAGGAACGCGTTGAAGTTGAGGACTACGTTGGCCATTTGATCTACAAGACATATTGCAAAGATTTTAGACTAAGTTCATGATAATTAAGATCAACTAATCAAATTATTAGTGAACTCCCACTTAGATTAGACATCCCTCTAGTCATCTAAGTATTACATGATCCGAGTTAAACTAGACCGTGTCCGATCATCACGTGAGACGGACTAGTCAACATCGGTGAACATCTTCATGTTGATCGTATCTTCTATACGACTCATGCTCGACCTTTCGGTCTTCTGTGTTCCGAGGCCATGTCTGTACATGCTAGGCTCGTCAAGTCAACCTAAGTGTTTGCATGTGTAAATCTGTCTTACACCCGTTGTATGTGAACGTCTGAATAAAACACCCGATCATCACGTGGCGTTTTGAAACAGCGAACTGTCGCAACGGTGCACAGTTAGGGGGAACACTTCTTGAATTTTATTGTGAGGGATCATCTTATTTACTACCGTCGTTCTAAGTAAACAAGATGCAAAACATGATAAACATCACATGCAATCAAATAATAAACGTGACATGATATGGCCAATATCACATAGCTCCTTTGATCTCCATCTTGGGGCTCCATGATCATCTTGTCACCGGCTTGACACCATGATCTCCATCATCATGATCTCCATCATCGTGTCTCCATGGAGTTGCTCGCCAACTATTACTTCTACTACTATGGCTAACGCGTTTAGCAATAAAGTAAAGTAATTTACATGGCGTTTCTTGATGACACGTAGGTCATATAAAAGAATAAAGACAACTCCTATGGCTCCTGCCGGTTGTCATACTCATCGACATGCAAGTCGTGAATCCTATTACAATAGCATGAACATCTCATACATCACATATAGATCATTCATCATTCATCACAACTTTGGCCATATCATATCACAAACCACTTGCTGCAAAAACAAGTTAGACGTCCTCTAATTGTTGTTGCAAGTTTTACGTGGCTGAATTAGGGTTCTAGCAAGAACGTTTTCTTACCTACGTTAAAGCCACAACGTGATTTGTCAACTTCTATTTACCCTTCATAAGGACCCTGTTCATCGATTCCGCTCCAACTAAAGTAGGAGAGACAGACACCCGCCAGCCACCTTATGCAACTAGTGCATGTTAGTCGGTGGAACCGGTCTCACGTAAGCGTACGTGTAAGGTTGGTCCGGGCCGCTTCATCCCACAATACCGCTGAAGCAAGAAAGGACTAGTAGCGGCAAGAGAGTTGACAAATCTACGCCCACAACAAATTGTGTTCTACTCGCGCAAGAAGAACTACGCATAGACCTAGCTCTGATACCACTGTTGGGGAACGTTGCAGAAAACAAAATTTTCCTACTCGTTTCACCAAGATCATCTAGGAGTTCATCTAGCAACGAGTGATTAGATGCATCTACATACCTTTGTAGATCGCGAGCAGAAGCGTTCAAAAGAACGGTGATGATGTAGTCGTACTCGACGTGATCCAAATCACCGATGACCAGCGCCGAATGGACGGCACCTCCGCGTTCAACACACGTACGGAACAGCCACGTCTCCTCCTTCTTGATCCAGCAAGGGAGGGAGGAGAGGTTGAGGGAGATGGCACCAGCAGCAGCACGACGGCGTGGTGTTGATGGAGCCGCAGTACTCCGGCAGAGCTTCGCTAAGCACTATGGAGGTGGAGGAGGTGTTGGAGAGGGAGAAGGAGGCAACCAAAGGCCAGGGCGTTCAGGTATGAAGTCCCTCCTCTCCCCCACTATATATAGGGGTGCCAAGGGGTGGTGGCCGGCCCTAGGAGATCCAATCTCCTAGGGGGTGCGGCGGCCAAGGGGGGTTTCCCTCCCCCCCAAGGCACCTAGGAGGTGCCTTCCCCTCCTAGGACTCTTTCCCCCTTAAACCCTAGGCGCATGGGCCTATGTGGGGCTGGTGCCCTTGGCCCATTAGGCCAAGGCGCACCCCCTACAGCCCATGTGGCCCCCCCGGGACAGGTGGACCCACCCGGTGGACCCCCGGGACCCTTCCGGTGGTCCCGGTACAATACCGATAACCCCGAAACTTGTCCCGATGCCCGAAACAGGACTTCCCATATATAAATCTTTACCTCCGGACCATTCCGGAACTCCTCGTGACGTCCGGGATCTCATCCGGGACTCCGAACAACATTCGGGTTACTGCATATACATATCCCTACAACCCTAGCGTAACTGAACCTTAAGTGTGTAGACCCTACGGGTTCGGGAGACAAGCAGACATGACCGAGACGACTCTCCGGTCAATAACCAACAGCGGGATCTGGATACCCATGTTGGCTCCCACATGCTCCACGATGATCTCATCGGATAAACCACGATGTCGAGGATTCTATCAACCCCGTACGCTATTCCCTTTGTCTATCGATATGTTACTTGCCCGAGATTCGATCGTCGGTATCCCAATACCTCGTTCAATCTCGTTACCGGCAAGTCACTTTACTCGTACCATAATGCATGATCCCGTGACCAGACACTTGGTCACTCTGAGCTCATTATGATGATGCATTACCGAGTGGGCCCAGTGATACCTCTCCGTCATACGGAGTGACAAATCCCAGTCTTGATCCATGTCACCCAACAGACACTTTCGGAGATACCCGTAGTCTACCTTTATAGTCACCCAGTTACGTTGTGACGTTTGGCATACCCAAAGCACTCCTACGGTATCCGGGAGTTACACGATCTCATGGTCTAAGGAAAAGATACCTTGACATTGGAAAACTCTAGCAAACGAACTATACGATCTTGTGCTATGTTTAGGATTGGGTCTTGTCCATCACATCATTCTCCCAATGATGTGATCTCGTTATCAATGACATCCAGTGTCCATAGTCAGGAAACCATGACTATCTGTTGATCAACGAGCTAGTCAACTAGAGGCTCACTAGGGACATGTTGGTGTCTGTTATTCACACATGTATTACGATTTCCGGATAACACAATTATAGCATGAATAAAGACAATTATCATGAACAAGGAAATATAATAATAATGCTTTTATTATTGCCTCTAGGGCATATTTCCAACATGTAGATCCCATCTAGGGAGGGGGCGGCGGCCCTAGGGGTTGCTTGGCCTCCAAGACAGGTGGAGGCGCCCCCACCCCTTAGGGTTTCTAACCCTAGGCGCATGGGAGGCCCAAGGGGGGGGGGGCGCACCAGCCCACCAGGGGCTGGTTCCCATGCCCCCTCAGCCTATGGGGCCCTCCGGGATAGGTGGCCCCACCAGGTGGACCCCCGGGACCCTTCCGGTGGTCCTGGTACAATACCGGTGACCCCCGAAACTTTCCCGGTGGCCAAAACTGGACTTCATATATATAAATCTTTACCTCTAGACGTCTGGGATCTCATCCGGGACTCCGAACAACATTCGGGTTACCGCATACTATTATCTCTACAACCCTAGTGTCACCGAACCTTAAGTGTGTAGACCCTACGGGTTCGGGAACCATGCAAACATGACCGAGACAACTCTCCGGCCAATAACCAACAGCGGGATCTGGATACCCATGTTGGCTCCCACATGTTCCACGATGATCTCATCAGATGAACCACGATGTCAAGGACTCAATCAATCCCGTATACAATTCCCTTTGTCTAGCGGTATTGTACTTTGCCCGAGATTCGATCGTCGGTATGCCGATACCTTGTTCAATCTCGTTACCGGCAAGTCTCTTTACTCGTTCCGTAACACATCATCCTGTGATCAACCCCTTGGTCACATTGTGCACATTATGATGATGTCCTACCGAGTGGGCCCAGAGATACCTCTCCGTTACACGAAGTGACAAATCCCAGTCTCGATTCGTGCCAACCCAACAGACACTTTCGGAGATACCCGTAGTGCACCTTTATAGCCACCCAGTTACTTGTGACGTTTGGTACACCCAAAGCAGTCCTACGGTATCCGGGAGTTGCACAATCTCATGGTCTAAGGAAATGATACTTGACATTAGAAAAGCTTTAGCATACGAACTACACGATCTTTGTTCTAGGCTTAGGATTGGGTCTTGTCCATCACATCATTATCCTAATGATGTGATCCCGTTATCAACGACATCCAATGTCCATGGTCAGGAAACCGTAACCATCTATTGATCAACGAGCTAGTCAACTAGAGGCTTACTAGGGACATGGTGTTATCTATGTACCCACACATGTATCTGAGTTTCCTATCAATACAATTATAGCATGGATAATAAACGATTATCATGAACAAGGAAATATAATAATAATAACCAACTTATTATTGCCTCTAGGGCATATTTCCAACAGTCTCCCACTTGCACTAGAGTCAATAATCTAGTTCACATCGCCATGTGATTAACACTGATAGGTCACATCGCCATGTGACCAACATCCAAAGAGTTTACTAGTGTCACTAAACTAGTTCACATCACCATGTGATTAAGACTCAATGAGTTCTAGGGTTTGATCATGCTTTGCTTGTGAGAGAGGTTTTAGTCAACGGGTCTGCAACATTCAGATCCGTATGTATTTCACAAATCTCTAGGTCATATTGTAAATGTTGCTTCTACGCTCCATTTGGAGCTATTCCAAATGGTCGCTCCACTATACGTATCCGGTTTGCTACTTAGAGTCATTCGGATAGGTGTTAAAGCTTGCATCGATGTAACCCTTTACGCCGAACTCTTTATTACCTCCATAATCGAGAAACATGTCCTTTATTTACTCCAAGGACAATTTTGACCGTTTTCCAATGATCCATTCCTGGATCATTCTTGTACCCCTTGACTGTCTCATGGCAAGGCACACTTCCGGTGCGGTACACAGCATAGCATACTATAGAGCCTACTTCTGAAGCATAGGGGACGACCTTCGTCCTTTCTCTCTCTTCTGTCGTGGTCGAGCTTTAACTCTTAACTTCATACCTTACAACTCAGGCAAGAACTCCTTCTTTGACTGATCCATCTTGAACACCTTCAAGATCATGTCAAGGTATGTGCTCATTTGAAAGTACCATTTAGCGGTCTTTGATCTATCCTCATAGATCTTGATACTCAATGTTCAAGTAGCTTAATCCAGGTTTTCTATTGAAAATCACTTTTCAAATAACCCTATATGCTTTCCAGAAATTCTACATCATTTTTGATCAACAATATGTCAACAACATATACTCATCAGAAATTCTATAGTGCTCCCACTCACTTCTTTGGAATACAAGTTTCTCATAAACTTTGTATAAACCCAAAATCTTTGATCATATCATCAAAGCGTACATTCAAACTCCGAGATGCTTACTCCAGTCCTTAGAAGGATTGCTGGAGATTTGCATACTTGTTAGCATCTTTCAGGATTTGACAAAACCTTCTGGTTGTATCACATACAACCTTTCCTCAAGAATATCGTCGAGGAAACAATGTTTTGACATCCTATCTGCAAGATTTCATAAATAATGCAGTAACTGCTAATTCAATTCCAACGGACTCTTAGCATCGCTACGAGTGAGAAAGTCTCATCGTAGTCAACTTCTTGAACTTGTCGGAAAACATCTTAACGACAAGTCGAGCTTTCTTAATGGTGATACTTACCATCATTGTCCGTCTTCCTTTTAAAATCCATCTGTACCCAACAGCCTTACGACCATCAAGTAGTTCTTCTAAAGTCTACACTTTGTTTTTCATACATGGATCCTCTCTTGGATTTTATGGCCTCGAGCCATTTGTCGGAATCCGGGCCCACCATTGCTTCTCCATATCTTGTAGGTTCATTTTTGTCTAGCAACATGACCTCGAAGACATGATTACGTACCACTATGGAGTAATACGTATCTTTGTCGACCTACGAGTTTTGGTAGTGACTTGATGCGAAGTTTCATGATCACTATCATAAGCTTCTACTTCAATTGGTATAGGTGCCACATGAACAACTTCCTGTGCCCTGCTACACACTAGTTGAAGTGATGGTTCAATAACCTCATCAAGACTCCACCATCCTCCCTGTCGGTGTCAAAACCGGCGGATCTCGGGTAGGGGGTCCCGAACTGTGCATCTAGGCGGATGGTAATAGGAGACAAGGGACACGATGTTTTTACCCAGGTTCGGGCCCTCTCGATGGAGGTAAAACCCTACTCCTGCTTGATTAATATTGATGATATGGGTAGTACAAGAGTTGATCTACCACGAGATCAGAGAGGCTAAACCCTAGAAGCTAGCCTATGGTATGATTGTTGTTCGTCCTACGGACTAAAACTCTCCGGTTTATATAGACACCGGAGAGGGCTAGGGTTACACAGAGTCAGTTACAATGGGAGGAGATCTTCATATCATATCGCCAAGCTTGCCTTCCACGCCAAGGAAAGTCCTATCCGGACACGGGACGAAGTCTTCAATCTTGTATCTTCATAGTCCGGGAGTCCGGCCAAAGGTCATAGTCCGGCCATCCGGACACCCCCTAATCCAGGACTCCCTCAGTAGCCCCCGAACCAGGCTTCAATGACGATAAGTCCGGCATGCAAGTTTGTCTTCGGCATTGCAAGGCGGGTTCTTCTCCAAATTCCATGTACCTGTCAAATAGTGTCCGACTTCTAGCGCGTGCTGCTATCCTCAGTTTCTGTGCCCAATAATGACCATCTTCCATGTGTCAAACGAATGCGAAAAGCCAGGGAGTTTTTTTTCATTTACCCCCCCCCCCGGCCGCGTAAATGAGCCACCCATAAAAGAGACGGGGATTTAGATCCAATTCACACCACCTTCCCTCCGCGAGTATTCATCAGAGCGCTTTCGACAGAGATCCATTCCACCATGGCCGGTCGAAGCAGCTCCTCCTCTCGCCTCTCCAGCCCTCGGCCCGGAGATTGGGAGCGGTGTTCCGTCCCGCATAGAAAGCTAGTAGTGCTTCAATCCAAGGGGCTCCTCCCCCCAGCATATATGGTCCCAGTTCGAGCCGGGATTGCCACCTATAGCGGCGGAGAGCAGGCAGAGAGCGTCCCCAATCCCTCTCAAGGAGAGCGGGTATGCCTAGTCCCTTATTTAATAAGAGGACTCGGATTTCCAATTCATCCGTTCCTCCGAGGGCTACTAGAGTTTTACGGCCTCTAGCTACACGACCTCACGCCTGCCTCCGTACTGCATATTGCGGGCTTCGTGGCCCTCTGCGAGCTGTTTCTGGGCATCGAGGCCCATTTCACGCTGTGGAAGAGGTTGTTCTGCCTTGTGCCCCGCTCTCAGGAGGGGTCAATTTATCAGGTGGGCAGAGCCGAGCTATGGCACATCGCCAGGACCGGATATCTATCCGGAACCCCAAAGAAGGCTTCCGAGGACTGGCCTTCAGAATGGTTTTATATGGACGACGTCCCCCTACCGGACCTTGTACGGATCGGCCTCCCTGAGTTCAATAACGCTCCGTTGAAGAAATGCCTGAGCTGGCGCCCACGGAACCCTCGGAGGGAAACTGACAGGGATGTCCTTTACCTGATGAGCCGGATAAGGTTGTTGGCTCATTCCGGACTGACCATGATCGAGGTCATGGCCACATGCATTATGCGGGGGGTGCAGCCGCTTCAGTACAGAGGCCACCCCATGTGGGATTTCAACAGGGAGGACGACGCCACCCGGTGCGGTCGCAAGGGGCTGGATTCGGCTGCCACTCTAACGAAGATCTTATCCGCTTTGTACAAGGGAGAAGAAGAGGAATTCCTCCGTGTCAACCCACGGGGCGGATTCTCCATGTACAGTCCTCCAAGCTAGGTGAGCGAACATTTTCACTTGCCTACCTGTTTTCAAATCCCCATAATTGAGTACTTAGTCTAGCAATTTTAACGCAGGAGCTGCGCCAGACTGTGAAGGAGATAAACAGCCCTCCTCCACAACCCTAGGACCCGGAACGGTCCCTCGACCCGGACTCCCAAGAGGAGCCGGACTTATGTGTGGAGCTAATTGATGGGGTGTTTCACCAATTGAGTAAGGGCAATACCTTAGTGGCCATTACGGCCGACAATCTCGGACTACTCCCAGCCTCAAAGGTAACCGAGACCGAAGTCCTAGTACTTTCAAGAGGATCCATCCATGCTTTATTTTAATTGCCGTGAACCAATAGTGTTTCGTTTTGCAGGGGAAATCCTTGAGGCGGAGGGCCGAGCCCACGGTGGGTAGCCAACAAGGGCCATTGAAGCCAGGCGGCCTAAAAAGGAGTGCGGACCGGATCGAGACTCCGGCGCAATGGTACGGCGCGCAATTTTAACGCCTAGGGTTTATGCCCTTAAGTCATACTAACACTCATGCTCTCTTCAGGAAGAAGAGCGCCCGCCGGACTATATCCATCGGCCAGGCTGCAAGGCCGGGTCCGGAAGCGGAGGCGAATACGGGGCACGCACCGGACGTTCCTCCGACAGAGGATGCGGGCGGGCTATCTGCCACCCATTCAGAGGTGGAGAGTGCCATGAACCACAGGCATCGCCGGGCTGTTCTTCGTGACGCATGTTTTTCCCAAGAGGCGTTGGACGCCTTTAATACGGGAGACGCGTACCTCTGTGCCACTCAAAATGGTCTAGCCAGAGCCACAGAGCAGTATGTGAAATACATACGGGTGAGTAAATCTGATGGTTATATATGTCAGTAGCCCCCGAGACTTGAAACAGTTAAGATATCTGATTTAAGGATCATATGTTATGCAGGATCTTACAAAAAAGAACACGCAACTGTCCCAGGAGCTGGAAGAGTGCAAGGCCCAACTCGAGGCCGCACTGGCCGCTTCAGAGAATGCCAATGGGACCCCCTCAGGTAATATATGCTTCGAAAGATAATTCTGTTGTGAAGTGCGGCATGTGTGCAATTCCGACAATAACAGTGCAGATGGGGCCGGAGTGAATCCGGACAAGCAACAACTCCTGCGCCAGTTAAAGGCCAGCGAGAGCGTGCTGACGAGGGTGAGGCAAGAGAAGAACAAGCTTCAAGACGCCAATACCCAGCTGGGCGAGGAACTAAAGGATGTTCGTGCTCAGCTGTCTGATTCCGTAAAGGAGAATCGGTGACTTCGACGCGGCATTTTTAGTAAGTGCTTAAATGAATCTTCGAAAAAAAGAGTTCGGCGAGGAAGTCGATTGACAGAGCTATGTCTGCAGATATGCTGACAGGTCTTCCTGCGGAGGAAATGCCCGGTTCAGCGGGGGACCTTCTTCCCGAGCTGTTGCAACTGCACGAACGAGTTCGGCAGGCGATGCAAGGCGTCGTCCAGGCTATGTGGCCATCCCTCTCCATGCCCGAAGACCTTGGAGAGCTTGCAAAGAAGCTGGAGGGAGTGCGGCAGCGCTTCTGGTTATGGAAGATATCGGCCTGCCGTCAAGGTGCCAGGGAGGCCTGGGCCATGGTGAAGACTCGGTACATGAAGGCTGACCCGAACCACATGGCCGAGGTCGGCCCTGTGGGGCCTGATGGAAAGGAGATCCATGTCAGTTTAGTGTATGGCCAGGTAGAGCTGGCTGCCAAGTATTCTAAACAGGACTGTAAATTAGACAGCCTGTTGGATGGTATTGAAGAAGAATATACCTAGTAGAATTGACTATGTAATTTAAAATGACATGTAAAATGCCTTCTAGCCGGATTGTAGATCGTTTGTCATTGCAGACCTTTTCGCTTCAACCTCTGGACCTGATAGTCCGGAGTGTATCTGAATACCCTCTCGGTTATGTAAGAACCGGGGCATGCATGGAGACCAGGCGTAGGGGTCATAAGTGCTTTAGCAGACAAGTGCCCAACTAGTTATGTTATATTACATGGTTAGTAAGAAACATCTTCCAGGGAGAATAGTTCCGTTAGGGGTTCCTTTCCCTGGGAGGCATGCCCTAAAGTGCATGTCCGGACTGTGAGAAGAAAGCAGAAAAGCATCTGGGGGCAGATAAATAGACAAATGAAAAATCATCTTTTAGTTCACCGACCGAATATTCCCTTAAGAACGCTAGCTTTTGGCTTCACCCAGTCTGAGGTACACATCCGGCTGACCCGGCAGTAACAATCATAGAGGTGCTCCCTTTACCACCTAGCCGAACAAACAGGAACGTAGGGGTAAGCACAGGAGCCAGGCAACCCAGCTTGGCCAAAACTTAAGTCATATCGATGCATATAATGGTCCATAAAAGGTTCATGCAGAAGTGTCACACATGTTTTGGGCATGAGGCCCGTGTATATAAGCTTCTGATAAAGAAGCCCCCAGGTATAATGAGCGCGGGTAGCGCGTCAATTATGTGCGAACAATCGCGCAAGCAAGCCCCTAGAGGCTTGGGAGAAAGAAGGGATGAAGGAGGAGAAAAATACCAGGCAGCTAAATTAAAAAAAGGAAGGTGATAGAGGAAGGAGACGAACACAGAGTCCGGCGCTAGGCGTAGAATCTTCGTAGGTGTGCTGCGTTCCATGGGTTCGGCTCGAGTCGGTTGTCCGATGCATTTCGCAGACGGTACGCTCCACCAGTCAGGACTTGGTCGATTATGAAGGGACCCTCCCATTTGGGCTTGAGTTTGTCCTTTTTCTTGTCCGGCAGGCGTAGAACTAGTTCGCCAACATTGTAAGTTTTGGCCCGTACTTCTCTGCTTTGATATCTTCGAGCTTGTTGTTGATAGAATGCAGAACGGGCCTTCGCCACGTCGCGCTCCTCTTCCAATGCGTCCAAGCTGTCCTACCGATCGAGCTCGGCTTCTCTTTCTTCATACATGCGCACGCGAGGTGAGTCATGAATTATGTCGCATGGCAGGACTGCCTCTGTGCCGTATACCATAAAAAATGGTGTGAATCCGGTAGTGCGATTCGGCGTGGTCCGCAGCCCCCAGAGTACGGAGTCAAGCTCCTCTACCTAGTGCGTGTTAGATTCCTTGAGGGATCGCACTAATCTGGGTTTGATGCCGCTCATGATTAGACCGTTGGCTCGCTCGACTTGACCGTTAGTTTGTGGGTGATAGACTGAAGCGTAATCGAGCTTAATGCCCATGTTTTTGCACCAGAGTTTAACTTCATCGGCCGTAAAGTTTGTGCCATTGTCAGTAATGATGCTGTGGGGGACGCTATAACGGTGTACAACCCCGGATATGAAGTATATCACCGGTCCGGAGCCGTCTTAACAGGCTTGGCCTCTATCCATTTGGTGAATTTATCCACCATGACCAGTAGATATTTTTGCTTGTGGGTTCCTCCTTTAAGGGGTCCAACCATGTCAAGCCCCCAGACCGCAAAAGGCCAGGTGATGGGTATGGTTTGTAGGGCTGTAGGCGGCATGTGGCTTTGATTAGCGAATAATTGGCAACCGACGCATCGCTGGACTAAGTCCTGAGCGTCTGCCCGGGCCGTCGGCCAATAAAATCCGGTACGGAAGGCCTTGCTCACAAGGGCTCGGGCTGCGGCGTGGTGCCCGCCGAGTCCGGCGTGAATTTCTGCCAGAAGGTTCCGCCCTTCCTCTTCGGAGATACACCTTTGAAGGACTCCGATGGTGCTTTTCTTATAAAGCTCTCCTTCGTGGACTTTATAGGCTTTAGATCGCCGCACTATGCAGCGTGCCTCATTTTGGTCCTCGGGGAGTTCCTGCCTAGTTAAGTAGGCTAAGAATGGTTCTGTCCACGGGGCAATTACTGCCATTATTACGTGGGCTGAGGGTGTGACTTCATTGACGGAGTCTTCCGTTGTGTCAGGGTGTTCGGGGTGAGGTGATGCGGCCTGGTCCAGATTGTTAATTCCGGATTCGCCTTCCCACTGTATGGATGGATTGAATAGCCTTTCCAAGAAAATGTTGGGGGGGACTGCATCGCGTTTTGCGCTGATGCGTGCCAGGACGTCTGCTGCCTGATTATTTTCCCGGGCTATATGGTGGAATTCCACCCCTTCGAACCGAGCTGACATATTTAGGACGGCGTTGCGGTAAGCTGCCATTTTCGGATCTTTGGCGTCAAAGTCTCCGTTTATTTGGGATATCGCGAGGTCCGAATCCCCACGCACCTCCAGGCATTGAATGCCCATGGAGACTGTCATCTGGAGGCCATGTAGAAGGGCCTCGTATTCGGCTGCATTGTTGGAGTCCGTATACATTATCTGGAGTACATATTGGACTGTATCTCCTGTTGGGGACGTCAGGACGACGCCAGCCCCCAGACCCGCCAGCATTTTGGAGCCGTCAAAGCGCATGGTCCAGTTGGAATATGTGTCGTACTCTTTAGGGAGTTCGGCTTCAGTCCATTCAGTGACAAAGTCGGCCAAGGCTTGCGACTTGATGGCTCGCGTGGCTTATATGTTATGTCGAACGGGAGGAGCTCAATGGCCCATTTGGCAATCCGGCCTGTTGCGTCGCGGTTGTTTATGATATCGTTAAGAGGTACTTCGGAGGCTACTTTTATCGAACACTCTTGAAAGTAGTGTCGTAGCTTCCGGGATGCCATGAACACCGTGTATGCTATTTTTTGGTAATGCGGGTACCAGGACTTGCATGGAGTGAGGACAGTGGACATGTAGTACACTGATTTTTGGATAGGGAATTTGTGTCCGTCCATTTCTCGTTCGACGACGAGGACTGCGCTTACAACTTGGTGAGTTGCCGCGATGTATAACAACATTGGTTCGCCGATGGTCGGCACGGCCAGGACAGGGTTTGTTGCCTATATGGCTTTTATTTCTTTGAGTCTGGCCGTGGTGGCATCCGTCCACTCGAAGTGTTCGGTGCACCGGAGGAGGCGGTAAAGGGGTAATGCCTTTTCCCCCAAGCGGGAGATGAAGCGGCTTAGAGCCGCCATGCATCCAGTCAATTTTTGTATTTGCTTGAGATCTTTTGGAATATCCAATTGTGACAGAGCTCGGATCTTCGCTGGGTTTGCTTCAATTCCTCTACCGGATACGATGAAGCCCAAGAGCTTTCCGGCTGGTACGCCAAAAACGCATTTTTCCGGGTTAAGCCTAATGTCATATGTTCGGAGGTTATCGAACGTGAGCCTCAAGTCGTCTATTATAGTTTCGACGTGTTTGGTTTTGACGACCACGTCATCCACGTACGCTTCAACCGTTTTGCCGATCTGGTTGGCCAGACATGTCTGAATCATGCGCTGATATGTTGTGCTGGCGTTTTTGAGCCCGAAGGGCATTGTGTTGAAGCAGAATGGGCCGTATGGGGTGATGAATGCCGTTGCGGCTTGGTCTGACTCTGCCATCTTGATTTGGTGGTAGCCAGAGTATGCATCGAGGAAACTCAATGAATCGTGTCCTGCAGTGGCGTC